>NW_006160154.1:4001994-4030495 GCF_000334495.1 Tupaia belangeri chinensis | reverse complement strand
GTGTATCGGCTACCTAGGGCTTTGGATTATGAAAAGATGTCTGAAAGAGAGTTTGTTATCTCATTGTACTTCTGCAAGTCACCACTCAGTTCTATGAGCAGCCCTGCTCCTCTTAGAATTCCTGACTTTTGATTTGAGGATGTGATTGTTCCTTAGACTGACAATAGAAGGCTTGAAACCCAAGGGTGGACTCCAGGCCGTGGTTGCCTGCAAAATGGGGAGCTGCTGAGACTCCTGACAGGCCCTGGTGAATTCCAGGCAGCCTGCTAGGTAGAATGGCTGTCAGTGATCCATGAGGTCACCAAGGTGTGAATCAACGTTGGCGGCATGGTTGCATCCATAATATAGATGGTTCATGTAGCATGTCACAGGCCAATGAGAAAGTGACTTGTCTTACAGGTTTTTTTTCTTTCTTTCTTTCTTTTCTTCTTTTTTTTTTTTTGGAGAGGTTTTGCTATAGGGTGTATGCACTAGCCAGAAAGACAGAGAGAGACAGAGAGATAGAAAGCGAGAAATAACCCCCCCAAGGGAGATGGCCACGCCGCAATCCCTTCTCTTCCATTCTCCTTTTGGGAACTTGGGAACACACACACACGTGCCCTGCATGAGTTTAAGCCACCAGGTCCAGGACTCGAACCATGGTCGGCTACATGGGAGTCCAGCGATGTAGCCATTACACTAATTGCTGGTCCCTCCTTTTATATTTTTGATCAATTGGCGATTATTAGTTCTACTTTTCTTAAGACAAATCATCCAAGACAAAAAAGAAAATCCATGTTTTCTAGACTTAAAAATTTGTTCTGAGGGGAAGACGGGAGCACAGTGGTAAAGCATGATGCTTTGAGTGGTGACCCACAAGGGACAGTTTTAGGTTCAAGTCCAGAGACCTTCTTAAGTACACAGGGCAGTCACATGCCAATGATCTGGGGCCAGCTGAGACTAGGGGAGGATAGTAGCCCCAAGATTCTCTTGAGGTGGGACCAGCAGTTAGTGTAATGGCTGTGTCGCTGGACTCCCATGTAGTTGACCGCGGTTCGATTCCCAGACCCGGTGGCTTAAAACTCACACCGGTGTGTGTGCGTGCGTGCCCAAGATCCCAAGAGGAGAATGGAAGAGAAGGGGTTGCTGTGTGCCCATCCCCCCTGGGGGGTGATTTCTCACTTTCTGTCTCTCTCTCTCTCTCTGTCTGGCAAGCACACTCGCCCTATGGCAAAAATCTCTTTAAAAAAAAAATAAGATTCTCTTGAGGTGTTGTCTCTCTGTTTCTCTCTGTCTCTCTCAGTCATTATAAATAAATAATTTTTTAAAAAGGTATTTGCATTTAATTATGTCTATTTGGTATACATTTATTTTTCCAACCCAAATACTGTGCATGTTAGTCAAGACAAACATATTACTATATACATTATCATCAGCAAATAGCTTCTCATTTTTTGTCAATAAAGCATACTTTACCAGTTTTTTCCTTTCCCTTTCCCCTCCCTTTCTTCCATACGAAACTCTTCTCTTTTTTTCACATTTTATTAATTCACAAAAGATATTAAACTGAAAGTATGGACAAAGCTAGAATCTAGTGACAAGTGCACTGTAATTTTCTTCTGAAACATTTTTTTTTCTCTCTCTCCATTCCCTCTTTTACTAAAAAGAGGTATAAACTAGCTTATTGGCAAAAAAAAAAAAAAAAAAAAAAAAAAAAAAATTAGGTTAAATTGGTCTCAAATTGGTCTGTTATTTGCACAAAGCCCCATAAGAATTCAATTTCTGATGCAAGGTAACAAATACTATTTTATTATTGAACTTATACAAATAACCATTCTGCTACAAAATAAGAATGCTCACAAATGTTTCCCAAGTGCAAAGGGGTCAGTAAGGGAGAAAAGTTTATGTTTCAATTTAAAAAATTCTTTTTTTAACAAATTGCCGAACCTATCAACAACTCAAAAGAAAACAAAAATTCTTTAATTTGGAGGACAAAGCATAAAAAAAAAATCAGTAATATTTCAGTAAAAAGTCATAGAATTCTATTTCACCAGTTCAGTAATCTCTCTTTGGTTGAATTTGCAGTGTTACTGTGGTCTGACCTTTCCTTAGCATTCAACATTATTATTGATATTTCAGAACTTGTCCCTACCATTAAGTTGACCTTTTTCTTGGTCATTTTTTGTTCTCTTATTTGTTTGTCTGTCTTTAGTTTTCCTGGTATAGGATTCCCTTCAGAACTTCTTGAAGACATGGTCTGGTATTGGTAAATTCTTTCAGGTTTTGTTTATCTGAGAATGTTTTTATCTTTTTTTCCCATATGAAGGATAATCTTGCTGGATATAGTATTTTGGTTGAAATTGGGTTTTACTTAACACTTTGAATATATTTTCCCATTTTTTTTCCTTGCTTGCATTGTTTCCTCCAAGAGGTCTGATGTTAGCCTGATGGGATATTCTTTGAAAGTAGCTTGATGTTTTTCTCTTGCCAATTTTAGTATCTTATCTTTGTCTGTGGTTTTGGTCATTCTGGCTATGATGTGCCTTGGAGAAGATCTTCTTGGGTTGATTCTGTGTGGGGTCCTTTGTATTTCTTGGGTCTGACTTGGGTCTGGATATTTGAATGCTTCTCTAAGTTTGGAAAGTTTTCTTCCAGGATTTCATGGAATAGATTATCAATGCCCTTATTAGTTTCTTCACCTTCTGGGATACCGATTATCTGGATGCTTGGGTGTCTAATGGTATCTAGTATTACTCGTATATTATTCTTATTTTGGGGGGTTATTTTCTCAGTCTTTTTTTCTATGTCAGAGATTCTGTCTTCTACATCTGAAATTTTATCTTCTGCATGATCTAATCTTCCTGTAATACTTCTAAGAGAGGTTTGATTTCCTGTATTACAGCCTTCATCTCTAACAGTCCCATTTGATTCTTTTTTATGGTGTGTATTTCCTCTTTCAGATTGTGGAAGAGCTCCCTCACCTCTTAGAAGTCATTGTCTCTTTCCTCCTACATTTTCTGTAGTTTGTTGTCTCTCTTCTCTTGCATCTCTGTTAGCTTTGTCACTATGAATATCCTAAATTTTTTTATCTGACATTTCCACAAGTTCCATTGTACTGTCTGTGGATGATGAAGGGCTGCTCTTTTCCCTTGGGGGAGAGAGATTTTCTTGGTTTCTCATATTTCTTGTGCCTCTGTGGTGGTTGATTTCCCATATTTCTTTTGCCTCTGCAGTGGTTACTGGTCATCTGATGGATTATATGTTACTTCCTACCTTCTTGAAGTTAATTCTGAGTGTTAGAGGCATGCAGAAGGAGATGGCCTGCAATATTTCTGCAGTTCAGTTTCCCTGATCCTCACTAAGAAACCTGGCTTTTCACTGAGTGCTGGGCCGGAAGAAGAGCAATAAATAAATTTTATAAAAAGCAATGAGACCAGAAAAAAAAAAAAAGCTTTTCTTTTCCAAGTTGTATGCTTTCTTCCCAGGTTTTGCAACTGTTCTATTGATTACAAAGTGAGATGAGCTACCTGAGCTTGGGGTCATACCACCCATGCTTAACTCAAAACACCCTACAAAGAGAGGCATAGCACACCCAACACTGGGCTTTAACCTTTTTCAGAAACTTTCTGGCTACTTGACGCTACCTCTTGGTGTGAGAGTCCAAGAGGGATTGAGATGGGCTCCTCTAGGAGAAAGGGCTTAAGTTGGAAACCAGAAACATCAGGTTTAAGACTGCTTTCTCACCAAATGTCCTTAGGCAGGTTTTTTAAAATTCAGCTTCTTCATCTATAAAATGGGAATAATAATACTTACCTCATATGGTTGCCTAGAATGCGGTAAGATAGTCACATCAGTGAAAAGTGCCCTTTCCAGGATTGTCCAGAAGAAAGCTTTAGCATATGGCAGCGGAGGGAGGGGTTAGGGTGCAACTTCCCAAGTGGCCAACTTTGGTTCACATCTATCCCAGGGGCTTGAAAAAGCACACCAGGTGCACGTGTGTGCATGCCAGAACCCTGAGGGATGGAGACGTGGAGAAAAGGGATTGAGACAAGATGGGGCCCCTGTTCTTTCTCATGGGTGAGCACACATGTGTGCATGTAAGAAACAAATAGACTTCGGGCAGGGGTGGTCTGGCGAAATGTAATGTATAAATCTTAATGCCTTAGGAGAATCTAATTATTCACAATTACTCACAAAATAGCAACTAATTAGATAACAGTCAGTGAGTAAACTTTCTTCCCTAAGGAAAAAAAATAGAAAGCATATTGAGGTAAAAGAAAAACAGAACAGTTAAATGCCAAATTGTGGTGCTGTTAGGAGGGCATGAAGATGACTAAGAAGGGAAAATCCTTGTGGACAGCATTGGCCAAGACTTCACAGAAAAGACAGAACACAAGTGGAGGCTTAGAGGAGAGAAGGCTCTGTATTGATTTGGGGGAGAAGGAATCTCCCCACAGATGGGAGGAAGAAGATGGACAAGCACTCACGAAAAACGACAAGCATAAAACGTAAGGACTGCTTGCCTGCAGCTGAGTATAGGGGAAGGGGAAGCGAGAAACAGTTCGACTTGAACAGGTAGAGGAGGTCACTTTATGGGGATCCATGGATTTGAGTCTCTGCTGAGTGGACAGGAGGGTGGCACATAGGGAAATGATATTCTAGGCAGCACTGATCCACATTCTGTTTAGGATAAAGGGAGTCTCAGTCAACAAACTTTGTGTATCTGGACTCTATTGGCAAAGCTAGCCCTAATTGGAAGATGAGTGCCAGGGATTGAAGCCAATTACATCTGCGCATTTCAGCCCAGTTGGCAAGGCCATTCCTATTGTGGGATGGAGCAGCGGAGCTTTAAGCAGACCCAGTCACTCAGTTCCAACTCCCCTGAGCTTTGTGCTCCCCAACCATCCTTGTGACTGCTAATTGTTTCCAGCACATAGATAGACAAGAAACTAGTTGGTTTTCATTTAAATATAGGAATTGAAGGACCTAGTCTTATGGTATAGTTGGTGGCAAATTGAACTGCAATGCTGGAAGCCTCATGGCTGGACATAGTTCAAATCCTGGGATTGACCTGAAAACTCACAAGGCGCATGCCCACCCTCCTGAAGCGTTGGACTGCTAGGAAAAGGGGATTGAGACACGATCCTCTTGAGAGTGCTTTTCTCTCTCTCTCTCTCTCTCTCTCTCTCTCTCACTCTCTCAGGCATGCATCACACACACATTCTATCATAAATAAAATAAGTAAACTATATAAAACAAAAAGATACGAATTGATAACTGAAATTGTTAAGGAGATACATAACTAAGTGGTCTACAGTTTTATCTACATAGCCCTAATAAGATAAATAATACATAAACGGGTATGATAATTAAGGTAAAAGAACATATACTATAAATAGCCTCTAAAATGTTTTAGATGGTATCATTTCAGGAAGTGTGCAGAAATTTTTTAAATTGCCAATAATTTTCTAACTTGTCACATGTATTTTTAAAATGTCATGATTGCATTGTATGTTTATATACAATATATCTTTATACCTAAAGGTTTTCTATGGATTAACCCTTCTACACATTTCCTTTTGAGATTTTGAGCTTGCATGCACGTGTGCCTGGGATATTTTACAAGCCGCTTGGTCCAGAACTGGACCTGTGCAGTTGGCCACTCTGTACAGTTTTAAATATATTCTACACACCATGGAATATTCCATCCCACAGATGGGCTGAGATTTGTTTCACACATCCCCTAATTTTGAGAGTTTTTATTTCTTCCATGACAGAGGGACAGGGAGAAGAAAAGAGAAAGAAGAAAGAGTGGACACTATCCACCCCCAGTGTCAGCCAACTAGGATCATGGGTACTCATGCATGCGCCCAGCATGCACAGAAAAACCTCAGGATGCAAACCCAGAACCTTCCCATGCAGTCTCAGCTTTGCAGAGTGTGTTAGATTACCTCTGTGTCACTGGGGCTGGTCCCACCCCTCCGCTAATTTAGAACATTTGCACAAATTTAGTCTTTTTAAAACTTACTCGGATATATAGTATTTTCTCCCTGGAAAAGCTATGCATTCCACATGGAAAATAAAAGGAAACATTTTGATGAATCTATCTATCTATATATATGTAACTATACATATATATTTTTATATATTTATTATATATATATATCAATAAATAAAAAGATTTATATTCTATAAAGCTTACAAATTCTATTGCCCAAAAGGCCCCTAAGTGAAGTTTTGTTGTTTTTAAATGGTCTATAACTCCAAGCATGCATTAGGCAGAAGACGACATGTGATTGTTAAGATAATCTTTTTTAGTACCCAGAGTGGAATGCTTTTTCCACTCATAGTAAAAACTGTGTTTCTGGACCAGCAGTTAGTGTAATGGCTATGTCATTGGACTCTCATGTAGTCGACCCCTGTTCAAGTCCCGGACCTGGTGGCTTAAACTCACGCCAGGCACGTGTGCGTGCATGCCCAAGATCCCAAGGGGTGATTTCTCGCTTTCTTTCTCTCTGTCTCTCTCTGTCTTTCTGGCAAGCACATGCACCCTATAGCAAAAACCTCTCAAAAAAAAAAAAAAAAAAAAAAAAAAAAAAAAAAAAGGAAAAAAAGAAAAAAAAATAACAGTGTTTCAAGAAGACTACTTTGAATTAATGGGCAGTGTGTATGTGTGTGTGTGTGTGTGTGTGTGTGTGTGTTTGAGAGAGAGAGATGCATTTCTTTGTTTTTTCTTTCTTTCTTTCTTTTTTTGGAGAGGTTTTTGCTATAGGGCGTATGTGCTCTCCAGAAAGACAAAGACAGACAGAGAGACAGAAAGAGAGAAATTATCCCTCAGGAGGATGGCCACGCTGCAATCCCTTCTCCTCCACTCTCCTCTTGGGATCTTGGGCACACACACACATCGGCCTGGTGTTAGTTTAAGCCGCCGGATCCAGAACTCAAACTGCAGTCGACTACGTGGGAGTCCAGTGACATAGCCATTACGCTAACTGCTTGCTGGTCCCGAGAGATGCATTTCTAGTAATTGAGGCAGAGTGTGATGCAGTGGAGGCATCAAGGGTGTAGAATGATGGTACTATTGAGTAACAACACGCTGAGGCGTCAGTGTAGTATAGTCTGCTTTTGCCAAAGATGAGTTTCTGTAAGATGATTTAGCTCATATGCAATGGTAAATAGGGAAGAATGTCAGAGTGATGTGAAAGTTGTGCTGATGCGTAATGACTTTAACCCTGCAGTTAAGGTTGGCACCATCACTAGAGCAGCAGAAGGCAGTGCACTGGCACAGCACGCAGCCACCCTCCTTTGCTTTCGTTGGCAAGGCTGGTTTATCCACCTTCTTCTCCTATTCGCAGTCTGCCATTTGGAAGTGTTCAGGCCTGTAAATCTGTGAGCATTTGTAATTCAGCAGTGTCAACCAGCCCCTAAGTCATTAAACCCCTCCATGAAGCTACCTCTACCTTATAAAAACACATCTATGATAAGGGCCCGTTCTATAGCACAGTGGCTAAACACTGCTGGTTGGGAGTTGGCCAACATGGCCAACTGCTTTGTTTTGAATCTTGATCCCGCCGCCTTGGGAAACATGCTGGGCCCATGCACATGCTTCCCCCAAATCCTGATGAGTTGGAGAGATGGAGGAAAAAGGATTGTAGCCCCACAGCCAAAGGGAAGGGTTGTGACCATGCCCATCGGGGGTACTTTCTCTTTCTTTCTGGGAAGTACACACACCTTCTGGCAAAAAAAATAAAAGAGAAAGAGAGGGAGAAAGGGAGGTAAGAAGGAATGAAAAAAGAAAAAATGAAAGAAGAAAGAAGAAAGAAAGAGAGAAAACTCAAAATTAGAAAGAAAAAGAAAAAGATTAAAATTTTAGGAGCTGGCCCCACAACTGAGTTGTTAAGTGAGCCAGATCCCACATGGCCAGTGAGAGCTTGAATCCTGGCCCTGGCAGCTAGAAAAACACTTTGGGCATATGTGTACATTCCCAGAATCTTGACAGGATGGAAAAATGAAGGGTTTGCAGTGTGACCACACCCCACCGAAGCGTACTTTCTTCCTTTTTCTCTCTCACCCTCTGTCTCTCTATCTTTGTCTAGTGAGTGCACATACCCTCTGTCAATTAAAAAGGTTGTGGTGGGACCAGCAGTTAGCGTAATGGCTAAGTCGCTGGACTCCCATGTAGTCAACTGCGGTTTGTGTCCCAGACCCGGTGGCTTAAAAAAACTCATGCCGGGTGCATGTGCATGCGTGCCCAAGATCCCGAGAGGAGAATGGAGGAGAAGGGATTGTGGCGTGGCCATCCCCGCCCCCGGGGGGGTGATTTCTCGCTTTCTGTCTCTCTGTCTCTCTCTGTCTGTCTGGTGAGCGCACGTGCCTTATAGCAAAAACCTCTCCAAAAAGAAAAAAAAAAGGTTGTGGTAAAATACACATCACATAAAATGTACCTTTATAGCCATTTTCAAGTGTGTCAGTACATTCACATTGTTCTTCCACCGTCACCAATATCCTTCTCCAGAACATTTTTATTGTCCCAAACTGAAACTCATGAAATGACATCTCCCTATTTATTCCCAGGCCCTGGCACCCAGGGCCTTTCTTCCTCTGTGAGTTTAAGTACTCTAGGTATCTCACATTAATGCAATCATACTGTGTTTGGTTTTTGTCTGGCTTATTTTACTTAGCATGCAGTCCTCAGGTTCATCCACACTGTAGCATATGTCAGAATCTCCTCTTTCTTTTAAGGCTGGGTAATAAAATCAAAGCAGAAATGCTCATAGAGTTTAAAGAAAACTTCAAAGGGTATAACGTTACTCGGGACTACCTAATTACTTTGGCCACTTTAGAAAAATTAACCAACCCCTGGGCCAGTCCCAAAGTGCAGTGGTTAAGCTCAGTGAGGAGGAGGAAACCAGATCCCACATGGCTGGCCACTAATCTAATCCAGGCCAGGCAAGTGCACAGATGCCCAGGACCCTGATGGAATAGAATGGGAGGAAATAGGATTATAGTGTGACTAACTTTATTTTGGGGATTCTCTCTCTCTTCCTCCCTCTCTTGTGCATGCATATGCTCTTTATCATGCATAAAAATAATTAAACTTAAAAAAAGAAAAGAAAAATGAACGAATCTCACTTTTCTGCTTAGTAACCCTGCCACCAAGGATTCCTAAAGGTGTCTTTGGCCTGAAACACCATTCTCTAATCTTTGGTGCACACCTGACCAGTGTTAATACATTACAGTTTCTAAAGAGTTTCAAGCAGAGGCTTATACTCAGAGGAGGATGGGACCAGGCAGTGGCACAGTGGTAATGCAACTGGATCCACATGGAAAATGTTCTGGGTTCACATCTTGGGAGCTCCTTGTATATCCTGAGGCTGGCTGCACCTGGGAGTGGATAGTGGCATGCATACCCCACTAGGGGTACCTGTGTATCTCCCTCTCTCATGGAAGAAATAAATATATAAGCAAATATATAAGCTTTTTCTCCAATTAAAAGAAAATCAGAGGGTGAGTTTGTAAGAGAGTTGAGAATCTCTGCAAGCAATTGGGCTTAACCTTTATCTTGTGCCTGTAAGCATTGACATCGTAATCATGGCTTAGTGGACCAAACAAACTAGATAAGAAAAAAATATATATAAGCAAGAGCATTCTGTTCTAGCAGTGAGCGTGTGTACAGAGAGGTTTGGAAAGCTCAAGGAAGGCAGGGAGGGGCGGAATGAGGGAAGTAAGGACTGCGGAGTTGCTATTAATTTTGGTAGAGTTGCTTGTTTATTATTCATGATTTCCATGAGTGTTCCTACCAGGAAAGGCGCTACTCAGCTAGCTGGCCACATGAAAGAAGAACCTTGTGACTCAAGGACGGTGACTAGCCTTGGAGGAATGTAAACTCCATCTACAAACAAAGAGGTAGAATAAGGATTTGAATGTTATGTTGGACCAAACAGTAAAATTACTTGGGACTAAGGAAGTAAGAAGCTTAGACACCCACTGGGAGGGGGTCCAGGATTTAGGTTAACTCTCATCATTCCAAGGGCCTAGCAAAGATGATGCCTAGCCAATCTTCAGGGTCATTAGGCCTAAACAGTCACCAAGACCGAGTCTCTGGGCTTTCAGTTTTATAAAACAGAAGAGAAATAGAGCCTCATTTTGGTTTTTAGAGTATGCAATAATGCATAATATCAGTGTTGTATAAATAAAATTTCCAGTAGCTCAAAATTACAATTAGAATGTAACAGAGAAAGAACACTAACATCTCTTTGTTTGGAAGGCAGGAGTGAGAGCTGGGTAGCTGAAACCAACTGTCTTTGTCCCAGAGGAAGAAGGGAGTGGGGCAAACGGGAGCAGGAAGAAGCAGGGGAGCAGCCGGAAGAGGAGTCCTAGCTGTGCCCGTTACCATCACACTCTGTCATCTCGCACTGCTGATCACTGTGGTGCACTTCAAACACGGACTCGCCCAATCAGTGGCTCCCGAAACCAATTTAGTGAGTTTCCACCAGAAATTTTTTTTTTGCGGGGGCATAGGGCACATATGCTTACTAGAGAGAGACAAAAAGAGAGAGCGTGAGAACTCACCCTCCAAGGGGGATGGCCATACCACAATCCCCTCTCCTCTATTCTCCTCTCGGGATTTTGGGCATGCATGCACACGCACCTGGCATGTTTTTTTTTTTCTTTTTTTTTGGAGAGGTTTTTGCCGTAGGGCGTGTGCGCTCGTCAGACAGACAGAGAGAGACATAGAGACAGAAAGCAAGAAATCACCCCCCAGGGGGGATGGTCACGCCGCAATCCCTTCTCCTCCATTCTCCTCTTGGGATCTTGGGCACGCACGCACACGTGCCCGGCGTGAATTTTAAGCCACTGGGTCCGGGACGCAAACCGCAGTCGACTACGTGGGAGTCCAGCGACATAGCCATTACGCTAACTGCTGTTTCCCAACCCCTGGCATGTTTTTAAAGCCACTGGGTCTGGGACTCAAACTGTGGAGTCAGCCATGGGGGAATCCAGTCACCTTAACCTCTATATCACCTGCTGACCTGAGTTTCCACTAAAATTAAATGAAGCAACGTAAGACCCAACAGAGAATATCAGGGTTGACTGGTGATAGAGCAGCAATATAAGGCTCTCTAACCCTGAATCCATAAGGGAAGGTCCTGGGTTCATGTCCCGAGACCTCCCTATCCGTACTTGGTGTGTGTGCACATGGGCAGGCAGGGACTGGAGGTGGATTGTGGCATGAGAACTTTGTGGAGATGCCTCTCTTTTCCTCTGTCTCTCTCTCTCATGGAAGAAACACAACATGTAAAAGAAAAAAAATATATAGAGCATCAGAATGTATCGCATGAAGTAAAAGGTCAGCATTGGTTGCCATTTCTCTTTATGTTTGTGTGTGTGCCTATTAGATTATAAGTGAAATGTATTTCTTGCTGTGGTTGTAGTCGGAAGTTTGAGAAACACTCCAGCGTTTCACCCGTCTTCTGCCCCTAGAGCTTCCTTTTCAGTCAATGAGAATTTTGTATCCAAATCTGGCGGAAAGTGGAGTCTAGAGAGGTGGGTTCAGGTGCTTGTTAACTTTCTGCCACTACCTCCTCAGGAATCACGGGTTGCCGGGGGACCTAACCACACTCAGCCCATCTGTCAGCTGTGGTGGAGTGGAGGGTCCTAAATTTGGGACTAAAAACTTGAATTTGAATATTTTTGTATTTTTTAATTTCTTTTTTAGTTTTGTTGTGTTTTCTTTTTTGTGTGTGTGTTGGGGGGGGTTTCTGTTTGTTTGTTTATTTTTGCCATAGGCCGGCCATGTGCCACTGGAAAGAGACAGAGAGAGGGAAAGCGAGAAAGTACTCCCCGTGGGGATGACCATGCTGCGATCCCTTGTCCTCCATTCTTTTCTGAGGATTACTTTTTTCTTTTTTTGTAGAGTTTTGTGGGTTTTTTTTTTTTTTTTTTTTGCTATAGGGTGCATGCACTTGCTAGACAGACAGAGAGAGACAGAGAGACAGAAAGCAAGAAATCACCCCCCAGGGGGGATGGCCATGCCGCAATCCCCTCTCCTCCATGGGATCTTGGGCATGCACACACACGCGCCCAACGTGAGCTTAAGCCACTTGGTCTGGGACTCAAACCGTGATCAACTACGTAGAAGTCCAGCGACATAGCCATTATGCCAACTGCTGGTTCCTCTTCTGAGGATTTTGAGTGTGTGTGCACACATGCCAGGCATGTTTTTCAGGCCTCCTGGTCTGGCATGCAAACTGCAGTTAGCTATATGGAATCCATCGTCTTTACCATCACACCTGCTGGCCCTTGGATCTGAATCTTTTCTTTAAAAAAATTTTTTAAAAAGATTTTTGCCATTAGGGCATGTGTGCTCACTGGAGAAAGAGAGAGAGAGACAGTGAAAGGGAAAAAATGAGATATCACCCCCCCAGAGAGGGGGGGAATGGCCATGCCACAATCCCTTCTCCTCCATTCTCCTTTGGGAATGTATGTACATGCACCCAGTGAGATTTTCAAGCCAGACCTATGGGGGTCCAGCACCTTAACTATCACACCACCCATTGGCCCCTGGATTTGAATCTTAATTCAGTCATTGACTAGTAGAATGACCACAGATATAGCTGTGTAAAATCTCTCCAACCTGGAATGAGCAAATGACATTAATAGTTATGGCACTGGTCTCCCACGTAGTCAACTGTGGTTTGAATCTCAGACCAGGCAGCTTAAACTCATACCAGGTGTGTGTGCATGCATGCCCAAGATCTAACGGAGGGGATGAGAAGGAATTGTGACATGGCCATCCTTCCTGGGGGGTGATTTCTTGCTTTCTGTCTCTCTCTGACTTTCCAGCAAGTGTGCATGCCCTATAGCAAAAACCTCTCTCCAACCTAAGCCAATAGATTCCAGCCCAATTTAATTTAGCATACATATATTGAGTGTCTTCTGAATACTGAGTGTAATACAGTACCAGGCACCAGGATTTCAAGAAGCTGCTTGCTGGTATAGAAGATAAAGATAGGATTCTAAAAGAACTAAGAGGAAGAAAGATGAAGAGATACTTATTTTTACTTGTAGGAAGGGTAGAATGTAATATGTAAACCAAGCCTTGAAGACAGAATGCCTTGACTTGCCAAGAGGAAAATTGTAGGACTGGCTTTTCAGGCAGAAGGACCACCAGAAGCAGCTTCTTGGGGTGGCAAAGGTCCTGGTGTATTTCGGGAAGAAATCCAGAAGGACAGTGTGGTTTGTGCAAAGGTCCTGTGGTGAAGGCATGTGGGTCAGATAAGCTGGAAAGCTCGGTGGGGACAGGTTATGATGATCCTACAGAACACACCAAGACACTTGGGACCAGTGGATGGCATGATGGTTACATCACTGAACTCCCATGTAGTCAACCATGGTTCGAATTCTGGACCCAGCTGTTTAAAACTCACACTGGGAGTGTGTGTGTGTGTATGTGTGTGTGTGTGTGTGCCCAAAATCCCAAGGAGGAGAATGGAGGAGAATGGATTGTGGCATGGCCATCTGCCCCCCTCCCCCTCGCCGGAAGGTGACTTTTCACTTTCTGTCTTGCTGGCAAGTGCATATGCCCTATAGAAAAATCTCTCTCCAAAAAAAAGGAGAACATCCTAAGAAACTTGACCTTGACAGTGTAGGTGGCAAGAAGTGATGTAATAATGTATCTGCTTCAGAGAGGGCAGATTCCCCCTCGCAGTGGCCTGCCTCACTGGGGGATGAGAGGGTGGGAGAGAGGTCAGTGTAGTAGGGCAGCAGTGGCCATGTAGACCAGGAAGAGCATGAGAGGCATATTTGCAGAAAACTGGCACCTGCCTGCCTGTGCCTGAGGGGCTAGAGCTGGACAACGCTGAGATTTTTAGGCAGACAGATGGGAAGATGTGGTCAGGTCAGAAAATGGTGCACAGAAGCCTGGCTGCGAGGGGAGGAGCAAGGCCCTCCCTGAGTTGTCTTCGCTCCACTCCTCTTCTCTCTTCTTGGCTCTCCTCTCCCAGCTTAAGCATCCCAAAACACCCCAAGTGTCTTCCTCTCCCCACTCAGCACCAGCACCTCCCCCAACCTGGGACTCCCACAGGACCCTTGGTTGGCATCGCTTCAGTCTACCTCCTGCCAGTCATCTGGAGAGTAGATTATAGCCTTAGTAGCATTTCAGCATGTCTTCAGCATTGTTCCCATCCAAATCCTGTTAGACAGCTCTGACTAATTTGCATAGACTCCTTGTGGACACCTGGTTCAGGCAGGAGCTCCTTTTTGAAGACTTTCTAAACTTACCATCTATTCCTGTAGTTAGATAAGTCTCTCCAGAGAAATAGACTCAACATGACATATTAAAAAAAAAAAAAAAAAAAAAAGAGGGGACTTCAAAAAGTTTATGAGGAAGTGGAATTAAAGTGTGAGTTTATTTTGTTTGGTGTGAAACATTTTGAAATACATGCATAATTTTTCTCATAGTATATATTTTCCACAAAATATTTTTGCAATTGCTAGAGTATGCATGGGCTCTCCAGAGACAGAGACAAAGAGAGAACAAGAGAGAGAGAGCTGAGAGAGAAGCACCCCTCAGTGACATTTGGTCACCCCTCAAAGGGTTTGCAATCCCTTCTCCATTTCTCCATAGTATCAGGATTTGGGGCATGCATGCACATGTACCTGGAATATTTTCAAGCTGCCAGAGCTGGGATTTGAACTGTGGTCAGCCATGTGGGATTCAGCTTCTTTAACCACTAAGCTACGTGGGGAGGGCAGCCACCACTTTGTATTAACTTGTTGAAGATGTGTGTGTGTGTGTGTGTGTGTGTGTGCGCGCGCGCACGCACATGTTTGCACAATTGGGAAGGCTGGCAAATCCAAATTCTGTAGGGCAAGCTGGCAGTCTGCAGACTCAGGTAAGAGTTCACATTGTAGTCTTCAGTCCAAAATCTGCAGGGCAGGTGAGTGGGCCCAGAACTTGTGCAGAGGCAAGGTGCCATGGACTCAGAAGAGAGGCTGGTTAGGGACTCAGTAGCTGTCCTCTGTGCCTCCCTGCACCCCTCGCCTTCCTCTGCCTCAGTACCTGTTGCCTGGCACATCACGACCTCTTCCCCTCTGTGTCCCCCGGGTTGCACAGGTCGGTTCTTGTCAGTCTGCACTGTAGGACTCTGCATCCGTGATGAAGTAGAAGCTGAGAGGGCTCCAGCCACCCAGGTTCCAGTCACACAGCTCCCCCACGCCCGCCACTGTGTGGCCAGTCTCCTGTCTTCCCTCAGTGTCTGGTCCCGTATGACCTGGTTCCTCTCATGGGGGTACCGGAGACAACACCTGGAGCCTTTAAAAGTCATGCTGTGGGGAACAGCAGATGGCATAATGGTTATTTCTCTCCACTCCCACATGGTCAACCACGGTTCACATCCCAGACTGAGGCCTGAAACTCATTCTAGGTGTATGTGCATGTGAGCCCAAAATCCCGAGAGGAGAATGGAGAAGGGATTGTGGTGTGTGCCCGCCCCCCCCAGGCCTCCGCCCCACCAGGGAGTAATTTCTCACTTTCTGTCTCTCTGTCTTTCCGGGGAGTGCACATGCCCTATAGCAAAAATCTCTCTAAATAAATAAATAAATAAAACAAAACAATAGAAGTCATGCTGTGGAATATGCCTTCCTTTGTAAATCTCCACTACCCTTTCTTCTTCTTCTTCTTCTTTTTTTTTTTTTTTTTTTGCTATAGGGCACATGCACTCACCAGAAAGACAGAGAGGGACAGAGAGATAGAAAGCGAAAAATTACCGCCCCCCCCCCCGGGGGGGATGGCCACACCACAATCCCTTCTCCTCCATTCTCCTCTTGGGATCTTGGGCACGCACCCAGTGTGAGTTTAAGCCACTGGGTCCAGGATTCGCGCAGTCGACTACATGGGAGTTCAGCGACATAGCCATTACGCTAACTGCTGGTCCCTCCACTCCCCTTTCTTCTAATATGGATTGATCATTAATTGGACTTATGTTAGATGTCACTCTAACAGAGTGCAGGAGCTAAAAGGATAAGTAATTTAGAGTCTGTCATGGAGGAATTTTTTTTTAAGAGGTTTTTGCCTTAGAGCACATGCACTTGCCAGAGAGAGACAGACAGAGACAATGAAAGAGAAAGCAAGAAATCACCTCTCAGGAGGAATGGTCATGCCACTCCTTGTCATCCATTCCCTTCCCAGGATCTTGGGCACACACTCACATGCACCTGGAGTGATTTTCAAGCTACCAGGTTTGGGACTCAAACCATGGTCATCCATGTTCAAGTCCAGTGATATAACCACTATGCCTGGTCCCTGTCATGAAGGAATTTACTTATCTTGAAACAGTCTTTGTGTGTGTGTGTGTCTCATCCCAAGTGTTCAGGGCCTGAATGATGTTTCTCTCTTTTCTTTATAATTTTTGCATTTTAAATCAAAACTGACTTTTTCCGTTTCTGTATAACCTTTGCATGTATTACAATACACAGTGTATTAAGTTGTCAGGGAAGTCATAATGCATTCTTGCATAGAAAAACAGAAAAATACACCATGATTTTACCAACCACCTAGTAGTTGAACATTGCTATGGTGTGAACGTCTACCCAAAATTCATGTGTTGAGATTTGGTTGTGACCAGATTAAGAGGGTAGAAACTATACCAAATGAACATGTTGAAATGTGGACCCTTTGAGAGATTAGGATTAAAGTCCTTAGGGTGGAGCCCTCATAGATGAAGCCTGTTGGGCTTATTAAGAGCAGAAATAAGACAGAGACATGGACACAGGGACACACTCTCCTACCCCCTGTTGTGCTGTGATTCAGCCAGAAGGACTTTATTGGGTATGGCCCCTGGACCTTGGGCCTCCAAACCATGAGCCTAATAAACTTGTATTCTTTTCTTTCTTTCTTTCTTTCTTTTTTTTTTTTTTAAGAGAGATTTTTGCTATAGGGTGCATGTACTTGCTCGAGAGACAGAGAGAGAGAGAGAGAGTGAGAAACCACTTCCCCTGAGGGGGGATGACCACACTGCAATCCCTTCTCCATTCTCCTCTCAGGATTTTGCGCATGCATGCACGTGCACCCAGTGTGAGTTTCAGGCTGCTGGACCCAGGACTCAAACTGCAGTCAGCCATGTGGAATCCAGTGCCTTAACCACTGCACTACCTGCTGGTCTATAAACTTCTATTCCTAAAAATCATCTACTTTCAGGTATTTTCTCTTATTAGTAACCGAATGAACTAAACCAATGTGATGAAAGCAAATGTGTGAAACAAAAGCAGTACTGTGTGTGTGTCTGAAAGAAGAAATCTATGTAATACTGGTGCTCAGGCCTACTTCTGATCTACAAAGAGGGACTAAGCATCCTCTCTAAATGGTGTCTCTAAAATCTGAATTTATTTCATCTCTGATTTCTCTCCCCCAAACCATCAAATCAACATTATTCCAGGGCATCACAAATACGTTAGCTTCTTGGCAAAGGAGCCTTCAGGTTAGGCTGGTCCATGTGTCTTTGGTATGTCTACATTG
This sequence comes from Tupaia belangeri chinensis, assembly GCF_000334495.1. NCBI lineage: Eukaryota > Metazoa > Chordata > Mammalia > Scandentia > Tupaiidae > Tupaia > Tupaia belangeri. Next base: position 4,012,998 of record NW_006160154.1, on the reverse strand, counting down.
GCCCTGTGATCCTGGCACCTCTGCCGTGAAGTCCCGCTGTCCATCTGCCATCCTGTCCTTGGGCTGCATAACCTGCACAGCCGGCCTCCCTTCTACATTTCTTCCACCTGCCACCAGCACACTGTTCTCACGTTCCATTTCATTTCCTTTCTTTGTCAGAAGGAACTCATTCTTGTCAGGCAGACAAGGAATAAATAATAGAGCAAGGGGTCTGTTAATATGATATAGAGAAAAGTAAAGATGTTGACAATGTAAGACTCATCATGAATAAACTATGAACTTTAGATGAAGAAATCAGCGAAGGCAGCCAAGATCACCTTCAACAGAAGATACCAGGGAGGTGGAATGAGCCACAGTAAATTGCAAAGATGAGTGTATACATTTTCTGTTAAAAACAAAATAAAAGCACACATACTCTACATGTTGTTGACTTGCAATCCTATTTATCTCTTAAATCGATAAATGGGTAACTCTTCAATAGTATAGATTGTTAAAAAAAAGAGATCATTTTGAACTATTTGTAGAGATTGATGGCCACTAAAAATTATTGGGAAGTAGCCTGATTCAGTGTGATTGAAGAAGTATGAAGTTTAATATTTGTCCCTTGGGGTTTCTAACTGAATGACTAGACTAACAAATGGAAATTAAACCCATGATTTATCAAACAATTATTATTCTATTCTTACTTAATGTTTTAACAACTGTGGGTGATGGGTAGGTACTATTGTTATTCCCATTTTTCTGATGAGAAACTGAGGCGAAGGCAATAGCAAGTGTTAATGAGAGTAGTGAGGCACCTGGAACTCTCTTACATTACTTGTGAGAGTGTAAACTAGTACAACTATTTTGAAAGAAAAAAAAAAAGAGGTTAGCAGTATTTACTGAGAGTGAATGTATGGAAATTCCATGACCCAGCAATACCACTCCTGGGTATATATCCAAAAGGAGTGTTATTTTTTCCCCTTATTGGAACCATATGTTCATAGCAGTATAATAACCCAAAGTAGAAGCAACTTAATGGTGCATCAACAATAAATAAAGCATAGTACATTCAAACCAGCAATGAAAAAGAATGAATTAATGTTACATAGAACAACTTGACTAAATCTCAAAGACATACTGTGGTGACTAGCATACAAGTCATTTCCATTCATTACTTGTAAATAGTACCAGTTTCATTCAGAAACATGTTCAGGTAACAGTTCATGCATCTTGAACAATGCATGAATCTAAGAGGGTGCTGAACCCGAATTTCTATCCAAGGAAGATTCTAATCGACCTTGGTCAAATGTATGGCTTAACCACTATTTTCTTAAACTCCCCAAAATATGGTTCTCTTATTATATTAACAGTTTATTTCCCGAGCACATCCATTTATTCATGGCTAGCCAAGCGTAAGCGTAGAGGTTTAACGAAGAATATTCCTTAGTGAATATTCTGGTCTGTGAAGGAGCCTTTTATTTTAAGACTCACTATAGTGTAATTATCTCTTTAACCTGTTTCTCATTATTTGAAGACTACTTATAAGTAAACAGTGAATCATCTTGTTCTCTCCCATCTGTTCTCTTGCACTTCTAAAGTTGTTGGGAAAAAAAGAATCAACTCAGATTTTAAAATGGGAGACTGGTCAGAGCTGAAATTCAAAACTGGTCACATGATTCATCTCAAATGATTTGTGAGCTATGGTGGGTATTAGGAGTTTGCTTAGAATTTTTGAGTTGAAAGGAATTATTGTTTTAACATGAAACATAAAAATCAGCCAAAAGAGAACTGGCAGCCTGCCTAGACTGTTAGATAGATTCCTGATTTTAGGAACTGGTTTTTAATTTTTTTTTTTTTTTTACTTTGCTTTATTACTTTATTCATGTAACATACTTTTTTTTTTTGAGAGGTTTTTGTTATAGGGCACATGCACTCGCCAGAAAGACAGAGAGAGACAGAGAGACAGAAAGTGAGAAATCACCTCCCCAGGGGGGATGGCCACACTGCAATTCCTTCTCCTCCATTCTCCTCTTGGGATCTTGGGCACACACGCACATGCACCCGGCATGAGTTTATTATGTTTTATTGAATACTTTGTTATGACCTAGTATTGTGGAAGATCACAAAGCAAATAAATAAATAAAATTACTGCTCTCCAATGTCCATAAGTTTTTTGAATGGTGCTCAAACAGAGCTGTGTCTCAGATGTTCGGGTGTCACTTCATACGAAGTACTTCTTGCTACCAAGGGAAGTCAGGGAAGTCGAAGCGAGTCTTGAAAAAGGCCCGGTCTTCCTGATGAAGTCATTTTCAAGAGAGAGATGGAGAAATTGAGAGGGAGAGAAGGCACCTCCCCATGAGGTGTGATCATGCCCATAATCCCTTCTCTTCCATTTCTTCATTCTGTTGGGATTTTGGACACACACACACACACACACACACACACAAACCTAGATTGTTTTTAAAGTCACCAGGGCTGGGATTCAAATCATGGTCAGCTGTGTGGGATCCAGCTCACTTAACCACTAGACCAAGAGGCCAGCTCAAGGTTATTATTTGCACGTTACAGAAAACAAAGCTTCCAGGAAGCTTGTCTAAGGCTACCCAGCTAGTTAAAAGTGTAAGGAGAAATTCTCTCTGAGATCTGTCTGCCTCTAAAAGCCAGCACTCAGTCTCCAGGGACAGAGACTCAGCCCTGAAGAGTATTACGAGCATACTGTGTAATGATAAAAGAGTTCAGTGGTAAAATAAAAATTGTTAGATGAGGGTATCAATCATGCAAATTTCATTAAGAATACAGGATTTCAGGAGTTACTTGATTAAATCAAAGAGTAAGCCTGTTTGTAAGGAACTCCTCTAGAAAAATCTTCCTCTTCAGTGCTAGGTTCAAGGACACTGTCAGATCCTAGATTCATAGTTTGCAAAGGGCTGAGGTGGTTACAGGCCTTTCAGAACCACACTGAATTCAGCCAGTTGTGGAGATAGCTGTATTCTCTCAAATTCTAATGGCTTTGTGCAAATTCTGATTAGATTAGAAAGCTGGGAACAACTGTTTTCAGTAGTGATAAAATATGTATAAGATACACAGTCTTAACTTTTAAAGCATATAGTTCAGTGGCACTAAGAATGTTCACATGGCTGTGCAACCATCACCACCTTCTGTCCATAGAACTCTTTTCATGTTGCAAAACTGAAACTGTACCCACCAAACAACTCCCCATTCCTCCTCCCCTAACCACCAGTAACCACCATTCTGTTTGACTACTCTGTATACCTCACGTAAGTGAAATCATACAGCATTTGTATAATAATGAGTATAAAGGACATGGCATTTTTAAAAATAATTATTTTATTAATTTAATTTATTATTATTTTTTATTTGACCAAGAGAGAGCGGGAAAGTGAGAAAGCAGGTCCCCAGGTCCAGGACTCAAACCTCAGTCAGCCATGTGAGAGTCCAGTGCCTTGACCACCATGCCACCTGCTGACCCTGAGGACCTGGCATATTAAGGACTCAATTAATATAAGGTGAAAGATACATTCTGAGGGCCATGAATGCGCGCGCCTGGTATGTACAGGTCAAGTTGAGAACCACATTCACATTTTTTTTTATGGATCCAGCATCTTTTGAGCACTGAGCCAGCCATCCCAAAATATTTTTTATCCTAGAAGCTCAAAGTTCCTACTGAAAGCTGAATATTTTTTTTTTTTTAAGAACAGGAACTAAGGGACCAGCAGTTAGCGTAATGGCTATGTCTCTGGACTCCCATGTAGTTGACCGCAGTTCAAGTCCCGGACCCAGTGGCTTAAACTCACACCTGGCGTGTGTGCATGGGAGCCAAAGAATACAAGAGAATGGAAGAGAAGGAATTGCAGTGTGACCATCCCCCCTAGGTGGTGATTTCTCGCTTTCTGTCTCTGTTTCTCTCTGTCTTTCTGGCAAGTGCATGCGCCCCTGTAGCAAAAATCCTCTCAAAAGAAAGAACAGGAACTAACAGTTATCCAGCATCTCTGTGTGTTCAGGTGATACCAAAAGTCTAGAATGAGATGAAGTTTTAGTTTTCCATCCAATGTAGAGAAGGAGGCCCTGATGTCTCCTTTCCCTGGCTTGCCCAGGATCACTGAGGGGGTAAGAGAAGCAGAATGTCTTTAGAGTAAGTCATTTGCCTACAGAAATCCATTTATCTGAGGCCAGGCCTGTTTCTAAGCATTTGGTTTAAGTACAGTGTTTTCTTCACTAGACGAAACATTGCATGTAAATATTAACAGTGATTTTCAAATAGGCAGAAACATCATTTGAAAAGAAAAATCACAATCTGCTCATCAGTTTATGCTAATTCTGAAGAGATAATTTTAAAAACTCTCAATTTGGCCCCAATATTCTTTTTTAACAATACTAAAACAGATCTCATTCTAACGTTTCTGAGTGCCTAATGAAGACTTTGTTAGTTATATAACATAGAAATAAAGTGGCATATTCATTAATGCTATGCCATTCATGCTATGCATCTAAAGGTTTCCAGGGTCTATTTTTTTTTGTTTTTGTAATATTTTTCTGTTTTAAAAATACATGCTCAGGGCTGGCCCTGTAGTGCAGTGGGTAAATGTAATGCGTAGGGAGTTGGATTCCATATGCTGACTGAGCTTTGAATCCCAGCCCCCGGGGCTTGAGAAAACATGCCAGGCAAGTGTGTGTTCTCATGCCCCAAATCTGGACAGGATAGGGAATGGAGAAGAGATTGACCACGCTCCACAGAGAGGTGCTTCTCTCTCTCTGGCATGCACATGCTCTCTGCCTACACACACACACACACACACACACACACACACACACACATATATGTTCCTTGTTGAAAATTTGGGGGATTTCAAGAAAAGTTCAAAGAAATAAAAATTTGCCAATATTTCCACTATCCAGAGATAATTACCATTAAATTTTGGTGTGTGTGTTTTAATTAATAGACTTTATTTTTTGGAACAGTTTTAGGTTTACAGAAAGATTGAGTGGAAAACCAGCTGGGGGTGTGGTGGTTAAAGCCATTGGATCCCATATAGCCAACATGGTTTGAGTCCAGACCCAGGAGCTTGAAAAACACGCCCAGTGTTTATGCATGCATGCCCAAAATCCCAAAAAGAGAAATGAAGAGAAGGGATTGAGGTGTGACCATTTCACATGAGGGGTGCTTTCTCACTTTTCATCTCTTTCTCTCACTCGCCTGTGAGCACTTGCACCCTCTATCAATTTAAATCAAAACAAAATAAAACGGAGTAGAAAGTACATAGAGCTTTAATATATACTCCCTCAAATCCCTTCCTTCTATACACAATTTTGACATCTATTAGTGTGGTACAATTGTTAAACTGATGAGGAGGTATTGGTACATATGGTTAAAGCTTAAAAGCTTTTACAAAGCTTACTTTTTGTGTTGTACTTTATAATGACTTTTATGAATACATAATGACATATATCCATCATTACGATAGCATGCAAAGTAGTTCTTTCAGTATTTTAAAACAGCATATATAGGGGCCGGCAGGTGGTGTGGTGATTAAGGCACTGGACTCGCACGGTGGTTCGAGTCCTAGACCTGGTGGCTTGCTTTCTCAATTTCCCTCTCTCTGTCTCCCTCTGGTTAAATTAAAAAATGATAATTAATTCTTTAAGAAGAACATAAAAAATTATTTTTTTTGGGGGGGGGAGAGGTTTTTGCTATAGGGCACGTGCACTTGCCAGAAAGACAGAGAGAGACAGAGTGATAGAAAGCGAGAAATCACCCCCCAGGAGGGATGGCCACGCCGCAATCCCTTCTCCTCTATTCTCCTCTTGGAATCTTGGGCATGCACGCATACCCACGCACCCATGAGTTTAAGCCACCGGGTCCAGGACTCGAACCGCGATGGACTACATGAGAGTCCAGAGACATAGCCGTTACGCCAACTGCTGATGTCGAAGAAGAGCATATATAAAATTAATTTTGACTTTACATTGGGTAATTTATGTTCTTTAGCTTAAAAATAATGGTTATTGTTTTTGATGATCAAAGTAGTACGTTTATAATAGTGATAGCACATAACAATCACTCAAAGGAATCTGAAAAATCTCACTTTCTAAAAGAAAGCATTTATTTTGAGTTCCTTTAGTCGTATATCAGGAAACAACCGTGGAACATTGGGCCACATATCCTAGCGCAGCAGAGTCCGTTTGCCCCTCCGTGCTTTCTATGTAAATTCATGATTGGGCCTTCAGCCACATGAGGAAGCTGATGGTTCTCTGAGTGTGTTCACTGAAACAGTCCCAACACCTGCCTTAGGCCCTGCGGAAACAAAGGCCAAAAATTCTTCGCTGAGGTTTCCCTTTGCTCCAAAACCGTAGCCACCTGGCCTTCGCCTGGCGTGAACTCCTAGTCCAGGCAGAGGTGGGGCGAATGGGCAATGGGAGGCGGCTGCCGGGCGACGCGACGGCTCCTCCTTCCCTGGGCGGTACTGAGAGTTATCTGGGCCAGAGCAAGAACCGGGTTTGGGGAGGCTGTGAGTGGGGGTATGGAGGAGTGGCTGGGGCCGCTGCACCAGAGTTGGACCGGGGCTGGTGATGGCGTAGCTTGCGGGCAGAGGAACCCGGTTGCAGGGCGTGTGAACCGGGCCAAGGGTGTGACGAGCAGACTAATTTAATGAGAGACGGGGAGAGCGGATGGGAGAGGCGGAGGGAGACTGCGGGAGTGCTGGGAGCGATGGTGGGCGTGCTGGGAGCGATGGTGGGCGTGCTGGGAGCGATGGTGGGCGTGCTGGGAGCGATGGTGGGCGTGCTGGGGGTGATGTGCAGAGGCGCGGCCGGACTCAGCGGCGCTTTCTCCCGCTGCTGGTCAGCCCGCCACCAGCCCCGAGGCTAGGCGCGGGAGCTCAGGCTTCCCGGAGAGCTCGGCGAACAGGGATCTTTGCCGGCATTGGAGCGAGTACGGGGGTGCAGCGGGGATTTTCTTGGGTCCACTGACTTCGGAGGCTTTGCGGTGTGGGAATCACGCGAGGTAAGGCGGCGTTGGGGGCTCGCGGCTCTGCCCCGCCAGGCTCAGGGCGCCGGCTGTTGGTGGAAACCTGGGGAGTAATTGAGCCCCATTCACGGCTTTCGTGGCCTGAGGACGTCCTGCACCGAACTCCTGCTTCTCCCAGTTCCTGCCTCGAGTCAGAGCTGCTCACCTGTGGGGCCCTAGCGTCTGCTCCCTGCTTGGCAGTAGTTGCCTGGCGCCCTCCGGCTGGCCCAGCAGCTTTGCCTCGAGGTAGGGCGTGCAGGTGGTGTTCTTGCAAAAGGCTATTTTCAATCGGACCCGTCAGGGATTACCCTGAAACTTTACCCGGCGCTCACTCGCGGGACCCAGCTAGCGTGGTTAAGCTTGGAGGGCGGACAAAGGTTGCGAGAGCCTGGTGATGGCCGGTGTCCCGTTTAACTAACTACTCGCTCCGGCGGCGTGACCTATTCTCCCAGGGGACCGGGAGGGGGTGCGGTTGGAGAACTGAGCTTAGAAAGCAAGTTTCTCCCCAAGGAACTAGGTCTCGTTCCAGGAGAAAGTGGGAATCAGTGGCTGTCGTCTGTCCGTTCTCTGGAGGGAGTGAGCTGGCAGTTAGTTTGGTTCCATTTCTGTCCCGGAGGTCCGGGAATTGGTATACTAGCCCCAGGAACGTAGCAGCCAGGGCTGCAGCCAGCGTCAGGGGGAACTCAGGTGACCTGTGCAGGCGGGCCACCGCCTGACTGTGCAGAGTTGGCCTGAGCAAATGTCCTCTCTTCCAAGTGGAAAATACAAACTAAAGCAAAGCAAGCAAACAGCACTCTGGTAGCTGGAATAATAATTTTGGATTTACTCATCACCTGTTCATAAGGCTTCCCAAAGTCATATTATCCACTCTTCCCTTCTGTCTTAAAGGTTTTCCTTGCCCGTCAGCTCGCTTTCTGTTGCTTAGTGTTTTTCTTCCTTGTTAACCCCTCCAAAACTCCCAGTTCTTTATTTTACGTGCAAACAGGTGGAGACCTTTCCCTGCCTTTTCCCTTTTCCCTTTCCACCTTTCCTAATAAACGTTCCTCCTTCCCTCCAAACTTCCTCACTGTATTGTTCTCTGGGTGCTGCTGAGTCCAGTTCTCTGCCCGCCCCTCCCCCGTCTTTAGAGTGTACTTGGCGGTTTTGGTCTTATCCATTATTGTAATTTCCATCTCCCTGCACTGGGCCCCAGCTCTGCCTCTTCCTCCCACTGGGTTCAACGCATCTCCATTACTTGTGCTCCTGTGCACGGGGCTGGTTTTTTTGTCGCCCCCCCCCCAGCTGTTTCTCTCACACAGAGCTTTCTTTCCTTTAACCTCCCTCTTCCTGACGAGTGCTCCCTGCACATCTCTCCGCTCCTTGTGTGTGGGTTTTCCTACTCCGTCGCCATACCCAGGTTCCTCTTCCCCCTCAGCCCTCCATTACCTTGCAGACATCTTCATTTCAGAATGTCTGGGAGTGTCAGGAGCAGAGGGAGGTGAGCAGCTGCATTGCCACAGGATGCTCTGGATTTCAGGACCTTCCCATCTGCCACTGTTCATTTTCTTACTGAACTAGCATTGTGTACCTAGCTCTTGAATGGTGGTAGTATTAAGATGACTGTCAGGAGTCGTCAAAAAGTGCATGAAGAAATGGAAACCGATATGAGTTTATTATTGAAATCTCTCCTAGTTTTCTCCTAGTAAGCATTTTCTGTGAATTTTCGGAAGACCTCTTTAACAGGTAGCACGTATTGAACAGTTTAGTATGTGGCAGGCACTGTTCTGAGGGCTTTATACACAGCATTCCTCATTTAAAATCCTCCTCATGTCCCTGAAATGCATTAGTAGGTACTACTACTGTCCCCATTTTACGGATGAGCAAAGGGAGGCTCAGAGTAGCTAAGTTTCTCGTGGCTGTGTGGGGGTGGAGGTCCTCTTCTCACCAGGCTCAAAGCTTCCATGTCTGGAGCTCAGCTTTGGAAATGAGGTCGTTATTTGACACAGTTTATTTAGCCTGCAGTGTACATGACTCGAGGGCATGAGTGTGTACCTATAAGAGAGTACGTGGCAAAAAACCTGCTTCCTGATGTCACTCACCAAGCCTGGAGCTTCCAAGCCTGGAGCTTCTCCCTGGACTAGGACCTTACCCTGGCTTTCAACCTACTCTTCCTCTGAGCCACAGGAAGCCATGAAGAGAGTGTCAGAAGGAAGACCATCGCCAAGTGCAACCACCTGCTCCTCTGTGTGTTGAGTTCAGTTTCCCTTTAGCTGCATACTTTGGGGTCTTTAATAGCTGTGTGACTTTAGGAATCTTGATTATTTCTGTCATCCTATGATCTTAAAACTTTGTTCAAACATTTCGTTTTTAGTCTTTACTTTCCTGAGAGTCGGAGGCAAACCTTCTTTTTCTTCTTTGTTGTTGTCAGAGGGCCCGGGTATGAGACAGCACCCTGTCAAACCCTTTTCCTTCAGTTCTTCATCCCACTGGGATCCTGGACACAAACACACCCAAAGCACACTGGGGCTAGGGATCTAACCCTTATCAGACACCTAGGATCAGGCTTCCCTTATGCAATGCCTAACCACTACGCTATGAGGCCAACCTTAGGTAAGTGTTTTTATTTTACAGATACGGAAGCAGAGCATTGGTTAAAAATACACGCTTTGGTACTGAAAGGGGCTATATATTCCACAGATGAAGAAACCATGGCCCAGAAAAATGAAATGACATATCCTGAGAAAGCAGTAGACAGTCATGCCGGCCCTAGAACATAGGTCTTCTCACTTTAGGTCCGGGCTCCATGCCTGGCCCTGTAGGTTGGTGGGTTGATCTCTCCGATAGTTGCTGACAGCAAGGCACCTTCTTTCCCCTTCCATTCCCAAGTTTCTTAAGGCACCAGAAGGATTGTCTTAGAAAGGGAATTGACAGTGTTTAGTTTTTTGTCTGAAAGGTAAACATTTAAAAAAGGTTTGCTGGGACCAGCAGTTAGCGTAAGGGCTATGTCCCTGGACGCCCACGTAGTCGACCGTGGTTCGAGTCCCGGACCTGGTGGCTTAAACTCACGCCGGGCGCGTGTGCGTGCGTGCCCAAGATCCTGAGAGGAGAATGGAGAAGGGATTGTGGCATGGCCATGCCCCCTGGGGGATGATTTCTCGCTTTCTATCTCTCTGTCTCTCTCTGTCTGTCTGGCGAGTGCATGCGCCCTATAGCAAAAATCTCTAAAAAAAATAAAAAAATAAAAAATAAATAAAAAAGGTTTGCTTTTGAGGCATGTAGCGGCACAAATGAGATCCTGACATCTCAGAAGTGTAAATTCGAACGTTTTCAGAAGAATAATTACTGTTTTTTCCAGAACACCACAAAGGAACAGCAAAGGTACATGTCTGTCTAGAGGCAAATCATGCAACACTTGGCGATTTGAGAAATCACTAACTGGAATGCTTAATGGTATTTTCCATCTGCGGGGAGAAATGCGTTCCTACAGAGTTCACACGTGATTTTTCTCCATCTCCACCATAAACACTGGTAAGGAGGCAGCCGAGAGCAGCTGCCCTTTCAGTGGCGGCCTCTGAGGTGCCCACGCCCGTCTCCTTCCTGCTTAACCCTTCTCTCCTGGCACCCTCAGGGAGCCTTGAAAGTCTCGAGTACCTAACTCTTTCCTATCAGCCTTTCTTGACAGACTTGAAGTCTGAGGCCTCAAGGCGTGCCTTGTATGTGGTGACTTCATCTCTCTCTTACCCTCCTAGGATGAGATGGGTGGTGATGTACCATCCTGGGGAGGGGAAGTGTCTGGCTAGATCAAGTTGTGCGTATTCTCTGATAGGGGTGTAACTGAAAAGATCCTCACCTTTCACTGCTCCCTAAATGACACGGGGTTCAGGGAGGCTGATATGGCCAAAGCCTCATAGCAAATGGCAAGACGGAGACTTGAACTCAGGAATGCTTAGCTTTAGGAGCTCCATGTGCATCCTCTCTTTATCTGTCCTGTCTGTAGCTTGTAACTCACTCCCTGAGGC
>NW_006160154.1:3966012-4001963 GCF_000334495.1 Tupaia belangeri chinensis | reverse complement strand
TTACTAAGCTGGAGAAAAGGGGCCTGGAGGCGGAACCTGAGGGCTCAGAGGAGCTCCTGGTTTCTTGCTGTCACTTCAGGAGTGTGCAGGGTGCTCTCCGTGCTTGCAAGAACCCTGGGGAGCTGTGGCAAGGCTGCAGAGTGCCATGGGAATGGGGTTTGGTTTTCCATGCAGTTGTGGCAGTGTGCTGTGGTCAGAAGGTCAGTATTTGCAGACATGGGCATCATGGTCCTTATGTTCCTGTGCCCTAACAGGACTGTTACTTCGTCTCACCAGGACCGTAAAGGACCTGATTTCCTGGTCAGAACTCACCTCTGTCCATTGCCCAGAGGAAACTCCACTCTGTCTTTATAGGACAATGAGAACACAGACATGGTGATTTCAAGGACCAGATAACTACCTCAAAATATCTTTCAGTCAGGGCTGGCAGGTGGTGTAGTAGTTAAGGGTGCTGGACTCCCACATGGCTGACCATGGTTCGAGTCCCAGACCTGGCAGCTTGCTCACTTATATTCTCTCTCTCTATCTCTTCCCATTCCTGTCTGGTCAAATTAAAATAAATAAATAAAGTTAAATAAAATAATTCATATATATATGTGTGTGCGTATGTGTGTGTGTGTGTGTGTGTGTGTATCTTCCACTCTAACCTGCCAGACCTGCCCTGAAAACTCCACCACCATCCACACTCCCTGGGTTCAGCCATAGGGTAGGGAATCCACGTCAAATCCAGGAGAGAGGAAGGGCTGGCTTATCCTCTCAGCTCCCTGTCCTTTACTCATTTACAGGGTAGACAGAATCTGTTTCCTGGGATGGCAGGCTGTCCCTGGAGGAAAAATGGAACACAGGTCAGAAATGGCCAGGCTGGAAAGTTTCAGTGGAGGGAGGCAACCAGACAGGCCACCTGCCCCAGGGTGTCTTCCTCATCCCCTGAGGCTACCCATCTACCCTTCTCCCTCCTTTCCCAGCCCCTTCCAGTCACACCCTCCCCCAACCTCCAGAGCCGCTACTTTAGACAGCAGGAAACTAGGGAAGGGGAAATCTTCCGCTGGGCAGGTGCAAGGAGGAAGCTGAGTCCCAGCTTTTATTGTCTCACAGCAGCAGGGGTGGGAAGCCAGCAGGAGATACATTCTTGGTATTGCCAATCAGAACTTTGATCGCAGTCTTCATAGAAAATACTGTCCTGTGTGACAGGAACAGTGAGCAAGCGCTCTGTTGTACTTGATCCCAACTGCAATTACAGTTCAGCCTTATAAAACCAATTTCCGAGGTCTGGCCCTGGTGCTTAGCTGCCATGTGTGATACGAATAGAGTTAGGCAAGTGTGTCGTGATCCCAAACAACTTCCATGTGCCCGTTAAGCACACCGTTTGTATGTTGGAACTCTGCTGAAAGAAAAGTAGCCTGCATTCAGAAATGTGGTCCATTTCCACCCTTTCTGGGAGGTGGAGTGTTCTTATGTAATGCATAAGCTTCTTTCTAATCTATCATGAATTGCCTGTTAGGGAATTAGGTGGATTTTCAGATATTGCTATCACAAGTCTAAATGGATATACCTTTTGTGCTAGTCTGGAGGGACAAATATATACCTAACATTTACTGTGTGTCTTTTATGTGCCAGGCTGTGCTAGATGTTGAAGATAGAAAGATGAATCAAAGGGACCAGCAGGTGGCCTGGTGGTTAAGGCATTGGACACTTCCACATGGCTGACCATGGTTCGTGTCCTGGACCTGGTGGCTTGCTTTCCCACTTTCTCTCTCTCTCTCTCTCTCTGTGTGTCTCTCCCTGGTCAAACTAAAAGAAGTGAATGAATAAATAAAATTAAATATATAATTTAAAAAAACTCTATAGATAATAAAATAATGTTTTCTAAAAAAGAAAGATGAATCAGAAACAGCTCCTATTTTCACATTCTTGTCTAGTGGAAGAGGTAGGTGTGTAAAAGCAAAGTTATGAAAGGTGTAGTGAGCGTGGTGGTTAGTTTATGCAGAAGGTATCAGGGAAGTACATGGGAGGCCTGAAATCCAAGACAACTTCCTGGAGGAGGAGCTAAGTAAAGTCTGGGCTGAATTCTCATAGAAGAACCAATAGGCTGGGGAAAGAGCTGACAGAAGGAAGCATTCCAGACTCCTAAGACAGCATATGCTAAGGTGGGCGGAAGAATTTCATCTTGACGACTCTGGGGACCCTCGAACAGTTCTTCTACATGACCGCAGCCCCTAGCTTGTCATTCGTGACTGATTCTGTGTGCCTAGAGTGTGGTTCTCGCATCAGCAACACTTGGCCATTGGTCAGAAATGCAGACTTCAGGGAACCAGCAGTTAGCATAATGGCTATGTCGCTGGATTCCCACGTAGTCGACCGTGGTTCGCGTCCCGGACCCAGTGGCTTAAATCTCACGCCAGGCGCATGTGTGTGCGTGCCCAGGATCCCGAGAGGAGAATGGAGGAGAAGGGATTGCGGCGTGACCATCCCCCCTGGGGGATGATTTCTTGCTTTCTGTCTCTATGTCTCTCTCTTGTCTGTCTGGCGAGCGCACGCGCTCTCCAAAAAAAAAAAAAGAAATGCAGACTTCAGGGGTGCCTCAGACCTATCAAACTAGAAATCCTTGAAGTATGGTTCAGCACTCTGGATTTGAGCAGGTGGTTTTCCGGCACAGAAACGTTTGGAAACCGCCAGTCTCAGGCGTATGCTTCCTGCAGATCGTGAGCAGCTCATCTTCATGACTACTTGGTCATCTTTCCCAAGAATGGTAACTATGTTCCCACCTGGACTGTGTACCGTGAGTTTATCTCACCTCAACAGTCATATCTGCATGTCTTGCATACTTTCCCCAGAGTTCACCTGTGTTGTTTCTTTTGACCACCAAGCTCCATTTCATTACATACACTTTTACATGATTTCTATAACACCTCCACCTGACATGACACGTTAGTGGTAGGCAGTTGTTGGGCGATCTGGATTCAGATGTCGCCTCTGCTGCCTACCACCTATGTCATCTTGGAAAGGTCTGTGTCTCCCTGTCCTCCGTTGCTGAACCTGCAAATGTGTAGATAGTCACTTATCTTTTTTTTGTTTTTTGTTTTTTTGGAGAGGTTTTACTATAGGGTACATGTACTCGACAGAAAGACAGAGAGACAGAAAACAAGAAATCACCCCCCAGGGAGCAGGGCCACACCACAGTCCCTTCTCCTCCATGGTCCTCTTGGGATCTTGGGCATGCACGCAAACGTGCCCGGCATGAGTTTAAGCCACCATGTCCAGAACTCTAACCATGGATGACTACATGGGAGTCCAGTGACATAGCCATTACGCCAACTGCTGGTCTCGATAGTCACTTATCTTATTCTGCTTTGTGTTGTTATAGCAAAATAGCTCAGACTGGATCACTTATTTTGACAGTTCTGGAGGCTGGGAGGTCCAAGGCATTTGCTGTGTGGTGAAGACCTTCTTGTTGTGTTTGTACATGACAGGAGTGAAAGGGATGGATAAAGCTGTGTTCTCACAAGGCAGAGGAGATGGAAGGGCCAGGTAGCTCTCTGAAGCCTGTTTTGCAAAGCTGTTAATCCCATCAGAAGGATGGGATTATGGCTTGCTTGTTTCCCCAAAGGCCCCACATTTTAGTACTTTCACTGTGGAGTTTAAGTCCTACCATATGACTTTCAGAGGAACACATAGTAGTACACACCTCTCAGGTCAGTGTTTCAAAAATCTTTGTGCATATTAGAATTACCTAGGGAGGGTCTTTAAAAATGATACCTACTGGGACCAGCAATTAGCGTAATGGCTATGTTGCTGAACTCCCATGTAGTCGACCACAGTTCGAATCCTGGACCCGGTGGCTTAAACTCACGCTGGGTGTGTGTGCATGCGTGCTCAAGATCCTGAGAGGAGAAGGGATTGCGGCGTGGCCATCCCCCCGGGGAGTGATTTCTCGCTTTCTATCTCTCTGTCTCTATCTTTTTGGTGAATGCACGCACCCTATAGCAAAAACCTCTAAAAATAAATAAATAAATAAATAAATAATGATACCTACCATCACCCTTTAAATATTGACCTAAGTATTGGAAGTTTTATAAGCTTCCCAGTAAATTCAGGTTTGAGAACCACTGTCATAGGCTGTTTTGAGGATTAATGAGTTGATCTTTACGATGTGCTTAGAAGAGTGGGGAGTGATGGAAGCTCTGATGGTGTGTGATAAGAAGAGAAGTGGTGGTGCCAGATCAGTTGTTTAATGAATGTTTACTCGATATCGAATGCATGTTGGTTTGAGGTATTCTGGTGGTCTTTCTTTTCTTCTTCTTTTTTTTAAATATATACCTATGATCAATTATTTAATTAGGTTCTTGGCAAAAAATCTAGAACACCAATTTGTGAGGATAAACTCCATTTGTAAGGGCAAACACGGATCGCACGTAGCCCTGGAGCTGAGGAACACCTTTGATTTTTGGTGAAATTTGCGAGTCCACAGCTTTCTGATCAATCTTGCTCTGCTCTGAAATCTCCTATTTCTCCTTCTCTGTGTTGAAGATCTCGCCTTCCTGGTGTCTGGGCTTCCGCAGTTTCTTTTTCTTGAAGTAAGCATCGGTAAGGCGCTTTGGGATTTTTACTTTGCTAATATCAATTTTCTTGGAGGTGGCAATGACAGATTTCTGGTGTGTTCTACACAGTGGAACTCGATTGAGGACCAGTGGTCCAGTCACAAGTAGCAAGTCACTGCTCGGCTGCTTCAGGAAACCACTCTCTTGCCTCTGTGGCGTCCAGTGAGGATGATCAGAATGGTCCCAGGAGTGATGTTGGCTCGCAGCTCTCTCACAGGCTGACTGCAGGGTTTTCTGCCGTGGCTCAACAGCTTTCGAGGCACACCTTCAGTAGGATAATACCTGGGCATTTTGCGCAGTTTAACCACCCGGGTACCACCATTCTTGTCTCCACCAACTTGTTTTGTGACAGTCTCAAGAACCACCTTCTTCTTTTTCTTTTCAATCCTGGATTTAGTGGCCGAGTATTTCCTCTTGTACATGACCTTCCCAGAATACACGGCAGACCGGGAGTATCTGCTGATGCCCCGGACTAGAGGGTTTTTGGCTGCAATGGGGCTTCCCCTTCTTGGGCTTATTAGCCTTGGGGTCACTGTTTTTAACCTTACCATTGGCATCAGCCTTCTTGGCTTCATGTTTCTTTTCCTTAATATCCTGCTTTGCAGCTTTTTCGCCTGCCATCTTGTATAGTGGGAAAGAGCGGTCTTTCTTTTCTTCTGAGAGTTGAGAATAAAATATTCCAATGCAATGGATCTCCACATCTCATTCTCCAAGTATCTTCTAGATGAGGATTTGAAAGTGATGCTGTAAACAGAAAACGGCCCCCTAAGTCAGCCTTACCAGCACTGGACACCATTTTCCTCTCGTCTCTACAGTATATAAAAACTTAAGTTTTTGGAATAACCAGGTTCTAAAAACGTGGAATACAGTGCTTTGCAGTGTGGATGGAAATCTTATTACGAACTCAGTGCCTTCAGATTTGTACCTTCTCTAATCCGGCGTTTGTGACTAAATGCCAGTTTTCAAACTCACTTAACCGATCGTTAGACTTGGCTTTTCTTTGGCAACTGATCTTTCTTTTAGGGTCTAACTGTCATCGTGTCATACCTCATGTGTTTCTGAACATAATTTGAAAGACTGTAATCTTGCATATCTTGTCCCATCATACATATTCATTCCACCTGCTTCATTGCTTATTCATTCAACAAAGCTCCTGTGTACCTGCTTTGAACCAAACACTAAACCAGCAATTTCATCTGTTTCCTACTGTGGAGAGACAAACATGTTTCTCTCTCTGCCAGCATGTATCAAATATTTCTTTTGGTTTTAATTTATAACAACAGCCTTTCCTTTCTCTGTCTCTTTTGGTGACATAATTACTCAACTTTTAATAATAGAACATCCAAAGGACATTTTTCTTGTTGTCTTCATGGGCCGGCCTTTTTTGAACCCTGCTGAGATTAATTAAATCGAACCCCATGAACAATTATCCTAAAATATCCTACAAGTTATTAAAACCAAGTTCACCCAGGACTATCAGAACTGAGTAAATGACTCACGGCTCTGTGCCCTCAGAATGAAACTTGGGATCCTGTTTAAGTTCTGTCATTTTTCTAATTTTGTTGGGTGCAGAATCAGACCTGGGAACAGATTCGAATTAATTATACAAGGATTCTTCAGGAAAGCTCATGGGAAGTGCATGTCATGAAAAAACTGCACAGCAGTTTGTACATTGCCTTGCACCAAAGTACACTTGTACTTTAATTCTGGTTTTTTTTAAGAGACTTTCTGCAATCTCCTAATATAAATGACAGTTATGTGAATCTGTGCATTAAGTTTATGATTTGTCGTTTTCCTGTGGAAAAGTTAGATTGTTTTCACTTCTGTTGAGCTGTGCAGGCTTGCATTTGGTTACCGTTAGCTTGATTCTCGTACATTTCAATGTGTGTTGCAAGTGGAAATAACTGATTCACTATATTTGTTCTGCTGCCCAATTACTAAGGGAAAATCTACCACTAGGGAAACTTTTGTATAGCCAGCACACAGGCAGCTTAGTATTATGGTAAAGACTAGAATCCATTGTGTGGTCTTGTATTATCACTCGCAGTACCCACGGGCTGAATGGGGTTTAGAAATACAGGCCTTCAAAGGAATTGCCCTTGCCTAAAGGGCCCATGGGTCCTTCTGAAATAACATCCCTGAAGCCCACATTCGAAACAAGACAGAAAGAAGGGGATATATTAATATCGACAGCTTCATTTACATTCAAAAGGATTATGTATGTGAAATGAGAAAAGTTTGAAATATATTTTAATGAAAAACTGTTGAGATGAAGAAATCCAAAATATACTAGGGAAAATAAACAACAAT
Organism: Tupaia belangeri chinensis; assembly: GCF_000334495.1. Lineage (NCBI taxonomy): Eukaryota > Metazoa > Chordata > Mammalia > Scandentia > Tupaiidae > Tupaia > Tupaia belangeri. Next base: position 3,995,055 of record NW_006160154.1, on the reverse strand, counting down.
ATTCTTTATAATGGTATGTTTTAAGATCTGCCAGACTTGCTTTCTATGGTTTTTCTACCCTTGGCTTTTCTAAAACAAATCTAAAGTCCCCAGAGTGGATTGTCTGGCTCATCTTACTGAAGAGCCTACTTGTTTTACCAAGTTCAGTTGAACTCTGGTGTTAGCGTGTCTCTCTGCGTGTCCTCAGGCCACTCTGCCAGAACTTTGTTGCCGGCCCTTCCTAGAATAGGACTGGGCTCTGACTTCTTTGTGTCTCAGTTCCGGTTCTGGGCTATGATCCATGACGGAAGGGGCAGGTTGATATGTGGTGAAGTCAGATGACGTGATCTGCTGTGACACTGTAATGTGGAATGAGATGCTAACCAGGTAACATTCCCTTTTACATCGGGTCTTGCGCTCCTGGCCTCACTGAATGAATTAGACTATGGAATTCTGAATAAGGCAAGCGATGGCTTCTTTCGAACATTTTATTTCTTAAGGACATGCCATGGCAAAGTGTGAGCAAGAGCAGTGATTTATTTTTTTTTTTCTTTTCTTTTCTTTTTTTTTTTTTAGAGGACCAATTTCTGAACTGTGTCTCATGGAATCATTTAGTTTGAGTTAGATTTATATTTCTGACCAGTGTCGATATAAAAAGCTCTGCTAGACAATGAACCTTCAGAAGGCTGACATCTTCTCCAGACTCAGCTCTTTTTATTTATTTGTTTTAAGCTTATTTACTGAGACAGAAAGAGAGAGAGACAGAGAGAGAGAGAGAAAGTACCCTTAACAGGGTCTTACTGCAATCTGCAATGCCGCCCACCCCAACCCCCAAGCCTTCCCGGCCGACCAGGATCACAGACACGTACAGGTTGGCCAGACAGCAGAACCCGTGATCTCCCATATGGATGGAGGGTAGCTTGAGCAGCACGTTACTGTTGTGCCACTGCAGACTCCATTCTTGAAATACCACAGAAACTGACAGAATGTCCTGTGTCCCTGATGACTCTTGGAACAAGAGGATGTGGTTCTGGTCAGGGGGAGGCAATAGGCGCACACTCCCCAAGGCCAGTCACTGCAGTAAGCACTCGGCTCTGCCCTCCTTCTAGCCTCACTTTCTCTCATTGAATCGCCACTCTGAACAGGAAGAGAGATGATGCTATCCTCTTAGCCTTTCTCCGCAGGCTAGACTCTTCTCCAGGGAAGTGGGGTTTAGGAGAAGCACGAGGGTTCAAATGGCTGTCAGCCTCTGCTCTCCTCTCCTGTCTGGCTGCTCTGCCTACAGGCCTTCTGTATTTCTTATGGCTCCACTTAGAAGTGGGAAGGATTTTATTTTTTTGGAGAGGTTTTTGTTATAGGGTGTGTGCAATCCCTTCTCCTCCATTCCCCTCTTGGGATCTTGGGCACGCACGCACATGCACTGGGCGTGAGTTTAAGCCACCAGGTCTGGGACTCCCAACTGCGGTCGGCTACATGGAAGTCCAGCCACGTAGACATTACACCAACTGCTGGTCCCAGAAGTGGGAAAAATTTTCAGGACTTAGAGAAACGAGAATATTCTGTATTATGAATGTGTACCTTCTGATGCAGAGGTAGTCTCATAGGAGGAAGCAAGAACTCTTCTGCTTTTCCTGATCCTTATTTCAAATCTGACCTCTTCATACAAACTGCTCGCCCTCAGTGGATTCTGACCCAGAGCCTTCAGGAAGTACCCAGAAGCAAACATGGTTTAGAATTACAGATCACATCTTTGGTTTGCCACATTTTAAGTTTCAAATGCTTACAGGCAGATTGGTGAGACCATGTATTATAGTCAGCCCTCTAGCTGCAGATTCGATCATCGATGGATTGGAAGGATTTGAAAAAGATGGGTTGCATCTGTACTGAACATGTGCAGACTTAATGTTCTTGTCACTGTTCCCTGAACCATATAGCACGACAACTATTCGTATAGCATTTATTTTGCATTAGGCATTTTAAGTAATTTAGAGGTGATTTAAAGTACATGGGAGGATGTGAATAGGTTATATGCACATACTACACCATTTCCTACACGGTACTCAAACATACAAGGATTTTGGTATCTGCAGGGGTTAGACGGGTTTCTGGAACCAATCCCCTATGGGCACCAAGAGACGACTGAATGACTATAATACTCCAACCACTGCCTAAGTATGTCTGATTCGGTAGCATGTCTCACATTTCCATACTAACACATCTGAAAGAAGTTTATCGCATTGATTTCTAGGGGGCTATTTTTAAGCCTGCTGAGATTAATTAAATCAAACCCCATGAAGCAATTATTCTAAAGCATAGTAGCTTATTAAATTTCAGTGCATGCTGGACTACTGAATTTGAATCGTCTTAGTAGACGATTACATTTTGTTGATGTCCTACCAAAGGAGTCTAATATCCTTTTCTAATTTGGGTGAGTGGACACTCCAGTGCTCTTTCAGTATTTCTTTCATCCCAGGAGGAGGAATCTGCAGGAAGAAGGAGCTGCCTGTTGTAAGCAGGCTGGGCCTGTTTTCTAGGCTTTCCTGGAAAGTTGTTTCTGAAGGAGCAGAGTCTTCTCGTGGGCACAGTGCATTTCTCTTGTGCTCGGGTTGGGCTTTTGAAGAACACTTTACGTCACTTGGAATACTTTCCTTCTGTGATGAAGATAGCGAGTATCTATGCAGATCAGTCTAGGGTAAAGAGATCCTTGGGAAAGGGATTGTTCAGTGCCTGGCTTTCCAGGCCCTTGTCAATCTGAGCTGGGACAGCCACCCTCTCTGGGTATACTTCCAGGTCAACCAAAAAGGTCTGGAAGCACTTTAGGCATCATTGAGACAGGATTTTCAAAACAGCTCTTAAAAGCCTGTGTTTATATTATTGCTTGTCCCAAACAGAAGAGTGCTCTTTGATGGAATTGTTTTAAAGAGAACTGGATTGTCCAGTGAGCAGTTATTTATTAATATGCACAGTCATTCCCTTCCTTGTATGAGCTCATCACCGCAAGATTCGGAAAGAACTAGCATGAAACACATTTCTCATGGGATTTTGGTTGGAAAGACATTTCCCCACAGGGAGGGTCTCACAGCTTTTGCCTTAGAAGAGCGAGGCACCAGGTGGTGGTATGTTGGTCTTCAAGCAGAAGCTCAGTGCTCCGTGAGGCTCACCACGTGGCAAAATTCTAGGACCCCATGATCTGGGGGTGGATCCCAGTGTCAAGACCTGTTTGGGGTGCATTCTATCTCTGTCTCTTTCATTCTCTTGTTCCCTCTCTGTCTCACGCTCATGTGAGAGAGGAATGGATGAAGTTTTAAAAACTGAAAGAAAATAAGAAAAAGGAGTATGAGAAAGTCAGAAGCTACTCACTGACTGCTCACTAGATCTGGGCAGTTTCAGATCCTGCAGAGAATGGCTTGCTGCGTCACTGGAGTGCGAAGAATTGGAAAGCATTGCTTGTTCAGTGCTGCCATTTTTGCAAGAGACAAAGGCAGATGGTGAAGTAGTGCCCCTCCCCTCAGAACCTGCAGGGCACATCTCAGTAGCACCTGCTGCGTCTGTGGGCAGGATGGAGTGAGGGGAATTGGTGTTGGGAAGGCTGGATACCCTGAGTGTGTGTCTCAGGTGTGGTCTGCCTGCCTGCCTGCCTGCCTGCCTGGCTGCCTGCCTTTCTCTCTTTCTCTCTTTCTTTCTCTTTTTCTTTCTTTCTTCCTCTCTCTTCCTCTTTTCTCTTTCGCTCTCTTTCTTTCTTCTTTTTCTATTTTTTGAGAGATTTTTGCTGTAGGGCATGTGAGCTGGCAGGAGAGACACAGAGAGAGAGAGAGAGAGAGCGAGTGAGCACGAAATCACCCCTCAGGGAGGATGGTCACACCACAATCCTTTCTCCTGTTCTCCTCTTAGGGTTTTTGGATATGCATGCACACGTACCTGGCATGAGCTTCAAGCTGCCAGGTCCAGAACTTGAACTGTGATCAGCCACATGGGAGTCCAGCGTCCCAACCACAACACCACCTGCCGGCCCCTCAGGTGTGGTTTTCTAAGTGAGCCACATGCTACTGCTCGCCCACACTGCCGTGCACATGCAATGGGAATGTTATAAGGAGCGGGTGGCCGGTTTCAAAGGAAACAGTGCAAAGGCAGATGATGACACATGGCCCAAGGCAGATTCTGACCCAGAAGGCTTCAGGAAGTACCCAGAAGCCAACATGGTTTAGGATAGCAAGTTAACCTCTCCAGTTTGCCCCATTTTAGGTTTCAAATGCTTATAGGCAGATTGGTCAAACCTGTGTCAGACCTTTATCCCTGCAGAGTCAATCATCAATGGATTGAAAGTGTTTGAAAAAGATGGGTTGCTTTTGTACTGAGCATGTGCAGACTTGATTTTCTTGTCCTCATTTCCTGAACCATACAGTATGACAACTATTCGTATAGCATTTACATTGTATTAGAAATTACAAGGAATTTAGAGGTGATTTAAAGTATATGGGAGGATGTACATCGATCACATGCAGATACTATACTGTTTTATATAAGGAACTCAGGCATCCGAGGATTTTGGTATCTGCTGTGCTGGCTGGTGGTGGATGACTGGCTCATCTGTGGTAGAGTTCAGACAGGCTTTGGCATTTGTCCTTGGTTCTCTTACTGAACCTCCATATAGCAGATGAGGTCTGGATACTCAAGAAAAGGTCTCTAAAATTAGTTTGATCTTCTGCATTGAAGGCATACCCCAATACTAGCGACTGGGGGTGTGAAAGACAAAGCCGTGGGGTGGGGATTGTTTTCAGCAGCTGGAGTTGTGTTCATAAAAGTCAAGGTCTGGTATAGGACAGGAACCAGCTGGTAGAAGAAAAGAGTAGAGACTGGAAAGAAAGGGAATATGTGATTATGTCAATAGGACCAACTCCATGGAGGAGAGAAACGCTGCATCCGGTGTTTTGAATCCCTGGTCTGATCAGCCTGGAAACACACTGGGCATGTACATGAATGCCCGCGATCTGACAGGCTGGAGGACTGGAGGAAGGGGGAAGAGTAGGACCAGACCCGCGGAGGGTGCTCTTCTCTCTGCTCTCTCTCCGTCCACCCCCTCACACTCTCACGTGTGTGTATGTGTGTTCTATCCTGAATGAAGAAAAAAACCACATTTAAAAGCCATTCGTATACAAAATACATCAATAAAATGTTCAAAATTCTTATCCATATTTTGAATTAAAGTTTAGAGATCATTCAGCAAGAGTTCTTAGTTTCTCCCTCTGATAACAATTCATTAAACAACTAATCTTTAAATATTAATACAACTAACAAACTTAGCAAGACGGACAGAGAAGAAATGATAGAAACTTGGTATATTAATATTAGGAATGAGGCAGGAGTTTTGAAATGATAAATTCTATGTCCTTAATGATTAGGACTGTTGAAGTTATTTATGTTACAGTGTGTGAATTGTGTCTTTTTGAGAAAATGGTGTAGTTATGTGTAGTTGTGTGTAGTTATTCATGGTATTTCCTTATTATTGTTTTAATGTATGCAGGTTTGTAGTATTATTCTGCTTCAGTCTCAATATTAATATGCCATGTTTATACAGTCTTGCTAAAAGTTAATTTTATTAATATTTAAAAGACTAACTTTCTTTAATTGATTTTCTCTACTGTATTGTGTTTTCTCTTTTCTTTTAAGTTAGGGCCTCACCAGGTTGATGTCTTTCTGCCTCAGCCTGCCAGCTGGGGCTAGAAGCACATGCCACCACACCTGGCTCTTTTAGTTTTTTCTTTTTGCCAAGGGTCACATATATTTCTCAGAAAGAGAGAGAGAGAGAGAGAACGCGCACGAGCGAGCGAACACAAGCAAGCAAGCACCCTCCAGTGGAGCATTGTCACATTGCAATCCGTACTCCTCCATTTCTCCATCCTTTGAACATATGTGGCATGCATGCACCTGCACCTAGCTTGGTTTTTAACCTGCCAGAACCAGGCAGGTTAAAACATACAACTGATCATGTGGGATCCAGCTCCCTTAACTGCTACACCACTGGGCTTGCCTTACCTGGCTCTTTTAGACAGGGTCTCACTATGTTGCTTAGGCAACCTTGAACTTGTGCACATCCTGTCTCAGTCTTCCTGAGATGCTACCATCACAGCTGTATGCTACCATGCCCAGGCTTTCGGTTGGACTGGGACTTGAATCCAGACCTTCCATGTGGTCCCAGCCTGTGGAGCACAGAGTCTTAGCAGCAGGCACCACCTCAGTTATTAATTTAATTTATCATTATTATCATTATTTTTTTTTAATTTGCTACAGGGTACATGCACTCATGAGAGAGAGAGAGAGAGAGACAGAGAGAGAAAGCAAGTCACCAGGTTCAGGAGTTGAACCATGGTCATGTGGGAGTCCAGCACCATAACTACCATGCCACCTGCTGGCCCAACCTCTATTTCTTTTATATTTACCTTAATTATTTCTTCCTTCTGCCTGCTTTAGGTTTATTTTGTTCTTTTTTAGGTTCTTAAAGTAGACGCTTAGATTGTATTTCTTCTTTCTTATCCATACATTTTGTGCTATAAATTTTACTCAAAGCACTGCTTTAGCTATGCCTCTCAAATTTTTGTCATATTTTCATTTTTACCTGTTTAAATTTATTTTTAAATAATTATTTCATTTTAATGCATTATTATTATTACTATTTTAAATTTGCTATAGGGCATGCACATGCACTTACCAGAGAGAGACAGAGAGAAAGAGAGAAGGAAAATAAAGAAGCAAGCTGCTAGGTTCTGTACTCAAACCGTGGCCAACCATGTGGGAGTCCAGTTTCTTAACCACATGGTAGCCACGCGGTAGTCCTTAAATTTATTTTTTTTAATTTCCCATTTGACTTTCTCTTTGACCTTAGGGTTATTTGGTAGCATGTTGTCTAATTTTCATGTGTTTGGAGATTTTCCTGTTTTCTATTACTGATTTCTGGTTTATTACATTCTGATTGGAGAATACATCCTATATGGTCTCAGTTCTTTTTTTTTTTTTTTTTCATGTTTAAGAATTTCTTTATTGGGACCAGCAGTTAGCATAATGGCGATGTTGCTAAAGTCCCATATAGTCTACCGCGGTTTGAGTCCCGGATCCAGTGACTTATACTCACGCTGAGCGCATGTGCGTGCGTGTCCAAGATCCTGAGAGGAGAATGGAGGAGAAGGGATTGCGGCCACCCCCCCTGGGGGGGGTGATTTCTCCCTTTCTGTCTCTCTGTCTCTCTCTGTCTTTCTGGTGAGCACACACACCCTATAGCAAAAACCTCTCAAAAAAAAAAAAAAAAAAAGAACTTCTTTATTAGCAATAAAGGAATGAATATAATTACAAAGAATTAAACCAGAGCCCCTGGGGATTCCATGTAGGATAAGATCACATGCTCTTTCTCCAGGACTCAGGAAACCAGTTTGTTTTCTTTCCTGGGATATATTTTTTTAATAAACATTTGGAATTCTTTGAAACTAACTTCTCCATCTCCATTCTTATCCAGTTCTTGAAAGCGATCACCCAGAGTGCTAGGCCCTTTGAGTAAACTGGGGAATTCAGCCTGAATCTATAGCTTCAGCTCGTCCTTTGACAACTGGTACGGATCACCTTCTTTGGCTGCGTCTTTTTCAGAAATGCTCTTCAGTTCTTCAGGAGATTTTTTAGCACATGTTTTGCAGGGAGGCAGCTAGAAGAATCCAATGGGAGCCTGACTGGTCTCAGTTCTTTTAAGCTTGTTGCAGTTTATTTTATGGCCAGGATGTCCAGGATATTGTCTGTCTTGAGAGAAGTTCTATGGGCACTTGAATGTGTATTCTACTCTTCTAGGGCAGAGTGTTCTAACTCTGTTGGTCAATCAGCTAGTCCTGCAATAGAAGGTTTTGTTGTGGTGACGGTGTTAGCAGTGTTTGTTTTCGGCTTCCCATTTTGTTTCTGACAGAGGAAGAAAAGTGATGATTGGACAGCAGAAAATTTGAAGTCATATTGTCTACTAAAAATAGGGAGGCTAGGGACCAGGAGTTGGCGTAATTAATGGCTTTGTCGCTGGACCCCCATGTAGTCAGACGTGGTTTGAGTCCCGGACCTGGTGGCTTAAACTCACTCCTAGCATGTAGTGTGTGCGTGCGTGCCCAAGATCTCAAGAGGAAAATGGAGGAGAAGGGATTGTGGTGTGGCCATACCCCTCGGGGGTGCTTTCTCGCTTTCTGTCTCTCTGTCTCTGTGTTTCTGGCGAGTGCACTTGCCCTATAGCAAAAACCTCTCCAAAAACACAAAAAGGGAGGCTAAAAGTGTATATTGCCAATTTAGGGTGACTTTAACAATCATCTAAAAAGAGAGAAGAATTTATCAATTTATTCTCTATTCAAAACTCTGATACCAAAAGAGGGCCATTTCATCTTACCATCAGTTTAGAATTAGAAGGTCTTGTTCTTTTTTTTTTTTTTTCTTTGAGAGGTTTTTGCTATAGGGCGCATGCGCTCGCCAGACAGACAGAGAGAGAGATAGAGAGAGAGAAAGCGAGAAATCACCCCCTCAGGGGGGATGGCCATGCCGCAATCCCTCCTCCTCCATTCTCCTCTTGGGATCTTGGGCATGCACACACACGTGCCTGGCGTGAGTTTTAAGCCGCTGGGTCTGGGACTCGAACCGCCGTCGACTACATGGGAGTCCAGCGACATAGCCATTACGCTAACTGCTGGTCCCAGAATTAGAAGGTCTTGAGAATATCATGCCTGATCTCCAAATCAGAGGTCAGACAGCCAAAACTTGCCAACAAGGACTGGAGGAAAAGGGAGTGTTTGAAGGTTGTCTGAATTGCTTCTTGTTAACTACCTTAATGTTTACTAAGTACTTCCTTAGTCGTTAGTTTAATTAGACCCACAGCAGAGAAATGGATTATTGATATAAAAGCTAGATTATTCATCTATTCTGAACAATTTGTTAAATAGTTCTGTTTGGGACACGGTACTGAGGATATAAAAATAAATGAGAGGCTCAGCTGCAGTGGAATGGTGCAATGCTGGAACTACATGGGAAGGCTGGGGGTTCAAATCCTGAGCCAGCTCAAACATGCTGGGCATACGGATGATCCTGATTGACTGGAAGGGAGGGGATCATGATGAGACCCTGTTGCGGCTGCTTGTTTTTCTCTCAATAAATATAAAAATAAATAGATAAGCAAACAAACTAGAGAGACATGGTTCTAAGTATCCTTTTCTTCTCTCTCAGAAGAAAAAATTTAGAAATACCAATAGCTTCTATAAACATGAGTACATTCAACTTTGAAGATTATTTTGTTAGGTCATTGAGAAAGTCATGATATATTTTTCTATGTTTTTCCATGCAAAAATGCATCATGACTTTCTTGACGACCCCATAGTTCCAGGGGCTGCAGCTTAAATTTGCAAGGTGATATTAAAAATACTTTCCAGGGACACTGCTCTGTATTTGATTACATGTTACTTAGTCACTTTCAGTTCAAACCACAGCATTTTTTGCCAGATCTCCTGTGTGTCAATCACCAGAGTAGGTGCAGTGGTCTGAATTTTCTCAGCTCCTGGTGTACTTTCTTCTTAAGCCTGAGTGTTAGAAAGATTGAAGTCAAGTATAAAGTTTTTAGGCTTTTTTTTTTTTTTTTTAAGAAATAAAAGCCTCCTTGCATATCTGTTTTTTCAGTGACACAATTTTGTACCGACTATGCATAAGTCATGTTGAATTAAATACAATCTGATACAGTATTTTGCAGTTACTTCCTGTCATTTTGTACATGCATTGTGAGTTTAACCTGTTTTACCAGGTATGACTTTGGAAGGGCCGTGAAGACCTTGGTCTGTTACTTTTCATGTAACACATAAAAGAAGTTCGAAAATACCGCTAAATAAATCATCGTATTCGTTCTTTTGTTCCCTATGGCATCATCGTTTCCCCCTAATATCTGCAGATCACAGAGACATATTATTTTCCCAGAAAACCAGGTCTTTGATTAATGAGGCCGGGCGAGTCCAAGGATAGGTTAAGCACACTGGGCACTGGCCCGAGGCCTAGAACTCACCCTCTGTCAGTCTTTTTTCCTCTCTCTCTCTCGAGCTGTTTAGCTTAACGCATTGTGTTTTCTGTGAAAAATGGATCCGTTTAATGTTCTCGAGAACCTCCACATATTTAAATGAATAATAAAAGGAGTGGGTGAGAAGCTATTCATTGTTACAGAAAACAAGCTCAGGCTTTATTATATCATTTTATTAATGATAAAGTTTCTTCTTCTCTTTCTACTGCAAGTTGAGAATTATAATACTGTCTATTCAATACCTTCAGTCCTTAATTCATCATAACATAGTGGATATGCCACCGCTTTACTTCTCTCATTCACCAGTACTTTGAACTCTTACCTTACACAATTCATTATCATCTTTTTTTCCCCTTAAGGTTTTTGCCATAGGGTGCCTGAGCTATTCAGAGAGAGAGAGACGGTGAGAGGGAAAATGAGAAATTACCCTCCCCACCCCCATGGGGATGGCCACACTGCAATCCCTTCTCCTCCATTCTCCTCTCAGGATTTTATGCACATGTGCCTGGTGTGATTTTCAAGCTGCCAGGTCTGAGAGTTGAACTGCAGTTGGCCATGTGGGAGTCCAGTGCCCTAACCACCATACCACCTGCTGGCCTGTATTATTTCTTTCAATCGTTTTTTTTTCATTGTCAGAGGGCATTTGCATTCACACAAGAGACAGAGAGAAAGTACTCTTCCCCTCGGTGAACCGTGGTCATAACAGTCCATTTTTCTGGGACCAGCAGTTGGCATAATGCTATGTTGCTGGACTCCCATGCAGTCGACCGTGGTTCGTGAGTGGCTTAAACTCATGCCGGGCACATGTGAGTGCATGCCCAGGATCCTGGGAGGAGAAGGGATTGAGGCGTGGCTTTCCCCCCGAGTGGTGATTTCTTGCTTTCTGTCTCTCTGGCGAGTGCATGCGCTCTATAGCAAAAACCTCTCTGAAAAATAATATCCTTTTTCTTCCATTTCTTGTTGGGATTTGGACATGTATGCACCCAGCGTATTTTTCTTCCTCTCTTTAAAAAAAAATAATAATTGCCAGAGGGCATGTGTACTCGCCGCTGGAGAGAGAGAGAGACAGGGAAAAAGAGAACACGAAAGAAGCACCCCTCGTAAGGAATGCTGACACCCTTCTCCATTCCTCCCTTCTTTTGGGATTTTGGGCATACATACAGGCTCCTGGCATGTGTTCAAGCCACCACTTGAACTATGGACTTGAACTATCCACTCCAGGACTTGAACTATGCTGTTGATCATGTGGGGTCTAGTCACCTAACTACATGCCAGCAGCTGGCCCACTAACATAATTTTCTAGATACTGGGACTGGAATTTGAACTGTGGCAGCCGTGTGGATTTGGCTTCCTATGCACAGTATTTAACTACTATGCTATGGGGCCACTTTCCCCCCGAGTGGTGATTTCTTGCTTTCTGTCTCTCTGGCGAGTGCATGCGCTCTATAGCAAAAACCTCTCTGAAAAATAATATCCTTTTTCTTCCATTTCTTGTTGGGATTTGGACATGTATGCACCCAGCATATTTTTCTTCCTCTCTTTAAAAAAAAATAATAATTGCCAGAGGGCATGTGTACTCGCCGCTGGAGAGAGAGAGAGACAGGGAAAAAGAGAACACGAGAGAAGCACCCCTCGTAAGGAATGCTGACACCCTTCTCCATTCCTCCCTTCTTTTGGGATTTTGGGCATACATACAGGCTCCTGGCATGTGTTCAAGCCACCACTTGAACTATGGACTTGAACTATCCACTCCAGGACTTGAACTATGCTGTTGATCATGTGGGGTCTAGTCACCTAACTACATGCCAGCAGCTGGCCCACTAACATAATTTTCTAGATACTGGGACTGGAATTTGAACTGTGGCAGCCGTGTGGATTTGGCTTCCTATGCACAGTATTTAACTACTATGCTATGGGGCCATTCTGGTTCTTTGAATTTTGATAGGAATTGTAGGTTCAACTTGCAAATGTATGGAAGATAGTCAGATGGAATTTTGATAGGATTGCATTGAATATGTAGATTAATTTGGGGCATACTGCATTGTTAACATTATGAAGTATCCAATTCATAATCCATTTATCTAGATCTTTTAACATTTCTTTCAAAAACCTTTCATGGTTTTCATAGTGTGTCTTATAATTCTTTTGTTGAATTTATATCTATTTTATGCTGTTATAAATGGAATTCTTGCCTTAATTTCCTTTTTGGATCGTTTCTTACAAGTGTATGGAAATGTGATTGATTTTTTTTCCCATACTTTTGTCTTTTAACCTTCCTGAACTCATTTATTAATTCAGTGGTTTAATAGTGTGTTATCCTTAGTAGATTTTTCTGTTTAAGATCATGTCACATGCAAGTACAGATAGTTTTATTTCTCCTTTTCCAATCTGGATGCCTTTTATCTTTTTCACTTTCTTGCTTAGTTATCCTGGATAGCATGTCCACAGTAGTGTTGAATACAAGTGGTGACAACAGGCATCTTTGTCTTGCTCTTCCTGATACTGTGGGCTGGGGGCATAGGATGGCATTCGAATGCTCACCATTAAGTATTGTTTCAGTTGTGGGGTTTTCGTAGATTTTTTTTTAGACTTGTCAGAAGGCATGTGTAGTTTCCTGAGAGAGACAGAGAGGAGTGTAAGAAAGCACCTTCTCACACATGAGGGATAGTCATGCCACAGTCCCTTTTCCTCCACTTCTCCCCTCTTTTGGGATTTTGGGCACGCATGCATATGTTCCTAAGTGTGTTTGTCAAGCTGCTGGATCCAGGACATGAGCCTCACCGTCAGCCATGTGGGATCCAGTTCCTGTAACCACCAGGCACAGGCTGGCCCTTTAGATTCTTTTTATCAGTTTAAAGAAATTTTCTTCTTCTTTCTGATGTGTCTTTATCACGAGGGGAGTTCAGTTTTTCAATTTTATTGTGTGTCTGTTGAGATGGTCCTTTTTCGTGTCTTTTATTGATATGTTATATTACATTAAATAATTCTGGATGTTAATTCAACCTTGTATTTCTGAGATAAATTCTACTGGGTCAGGATGTATAATCTTTTTACATGATACTATTTTTGGTTTGTAGGGTGTTTGTGTGTTTGTTTTTAGAATGTGTGTGTGTGTTTATTTATGAGATACTGGTGCATAGTTGTCTGTTCTTATGATTTATCTTTTTCTGATTTTACTGTCAGGATCATGTTGGCCTCAGAATGAGTTGGGTAGTATTTCTCCTTTCTGGAAGATTTTGTGAAGAATTGGTATTAATTTTTCTTAATTTGTTATTATTATTATTATTATTAATGACAGCACATGTATGCACCACAGAGAGAGAGGAATAAAGACCCTCAACAAGGTCTTGTCACACCACGACCCCCTTTCCCATGCCCTCCAGTGCTTCAGGATCCTGGGTGTCTGTGTGCATGCCCAGTGTGTTTTCAGGTTTACCTGGGGATCTGAACCCAAGGTTGGCCATGTAATCTCCATCTTTGCAGGGCACCGGCTGTGCCACAACAGCTGGGCCTCCTTATTTGTTTTCTTCTTTGAAGAAAGGACCAGCAAAACCATTTCTTGAACTATTATTATTGGAGAGGGCACATGCAGGCATCAGAGAGAGAGAGAGAGAGAGAAAGCACCCCTTAATGGGGTGCCGTCACACTACCATCTATGTGGATTGGGGGCACACATGCACATGTGCCTGGCATGATTGGCAGGCTGCTGGGGCCAGCGTTTGAACTGTGATTGGACACGTGGGAACCAGTTCCCGGTGCACAACGCTTAACCACTACGGTACAGAGCTCTAAAGTTTTCAACTTTCATGGCCATATAGTTGAATCTCACTCCTTCGTGAAGCTGATTATCTTTCCTTTGAAGCTGCTTTTATTCCAGAACTTTGGGCTGATGCATCAGTTCCATTAGTGCACTTACTTCAGACTAGGTTGCTGTCTCCCCCATCCGGCTTGCTCTTTTGTCTACTTTGCTGACCTAACTGCTTGAGGGCATGACTGTGTCCTTGGCTTCACTTGAGTGTCCTAAAGTACCACAAGGGAAAGTGGAACATTTTATCTAATCGCATAGGTTTAAATGCTCTGAAAAATCTCTTGCAGTGTTCTCTAGCATATGTGAGCTTTTCCAAATCAGATAAACATCAAATATCTTCATATGACTATCCATCTATATGTGTATATGTGCATATAAGTAAATGTATTATACACACATACTCACATGACTATGTACATTCTTTCAAACATAAACCTAAGTTCAAGGGGAGGGTTGTCGAAAAGTTCATGGAAAATGCATGTTCTGAAAAAATTACTTGAACATCCCAATTTTTTGTATTAAACGTGTATTTTCATTCTTTTTTTTTTTTTTTTCTCCTGCCAGAGGGCTTGTCAGAATGAGACAGAGAATCAGAGAGCGGAAGTAGGAGAAAGCACCCTCAATGGGGTGTGGTCACACCACAATCCTTTCTGCTCCTTTTTTTTTTTTTCCTGTTAGGATTTGGGGCATGCATGGAGATACACCTGATTTATTTTTCAAACTGCAAGGGCTAGGATCCGAACTGCAGTCAGACATGCAAGATTCAGCTCCTCAACCATAAGGCTGTCTGGCCAACTCACTTTAATTCTGTTTTCCACAGCGTTTCTGAAGTTCCCTCACGTAATTAAAAAGGAATTTTGAAGATAAGGTTTCTGGGTCTAACTGACACTTTCACTTTGAGAAATGCTAGGCTCTAAGGCTTGCCTTCAGACTGTTTTCTCCCGTATATCTTGAAAATTGGTGTAATGACTAGGATAAAATGTGCGAATTATTTAGTTCAATTCTTTCTACTACTTGAAACTCATTAGTTAGTAATAATGACTAACAGTTGATGGCCTGAGCTCCTTTAACGTATGTCTGATATTAACTATATTCTAATATTTATCTAGTATTAACCATGCTCTAATATCGATTTGCAATAATACATGATTTGCTTCAAAGTCTTAGATTTTGAGTAATGGCTCATTAGCTGACGCTTTATTAAAATTCTTTGGCAAAGGAGTGCTGTCTCCCCCCTTTCAGTTGTTTGGCATTAAATCCATTGATACAGGTTGTCATGTTTCTTTGGCATTAAGAATTGTGAGCTCTCAAGGAAGTGCTTAAAAGCATGGGCCCCAGAGTCAAGACAGTGGAGATGTTGCTCTGCAACATGGGCTGCAGCCCCTGCACCTCCTTGCTGTCACATGGCCACTTCCTCGCTGACACATGGCCATAAGTCTCTGCTTCCCGAGATCCTTCTGAGGATTCAGAGACTCAGTGACCAGCACTTAGCAAAGGACTTGGCATTTAGCCAGTGCTGTACACTAATTATGTTCTTCAAACTTATCCTTCAGCACCGCAGCTGGTGTCTTGCACACAGTGAGTGGTTGAATGAAAAGTTATGTTTTTTTTCCCCTTTTACAAGAGAGACAGAGAATGAGAGATGGAAAAGAGATGAACAGAGACAGGAATCCTTGACAGAGTCTTACTGTGTTGCTATCTTTCTGTCCTGGCCTCCCAGTTAGCTAGGATTATAGGTGCGTGCAACCATGCCTGGTGTGTTCAAGTTGGCCTGGAAGCTGAACCCAGACCTCCCATACATTCTCCAGCCTCTCAAGTAGTGGTGTGCCTCTGCAGCTGGGCCATGAATAAAAAGTTTTGTTGTAATTATTCAACTACTTGTGGAAAACCTTTATTTGTTCCCTCACGTCCCCCTCACAAAGGATTCTTGGGAATGAGGCCAGACTAGGTGAGATAAAAACCTCTTTCTAGATAGGCTAAGAGTCTGATTTAGGTCAGATCCTTTTCCACCAGCCTCAGTTTATAGATGGGACGAGCAAGGCTGTAATGCCATATACCAAGATTTTATGTTATATTCTTTAAGTTATATTCTTTAGTTTTTAAAAAGTGTCATTCCTAGTCATTTTATTTGCTTCTGTTAGGGTTACGTATATTTTATCTGTAGATTTTATCACTGTTAGGAGCACTCAGTATGTTCTACTTTATTAAGACTGAATTAAACAAAGCTAGCCCATGAAACCAAACCCAGTGAAATCAAAGGCAGTTGCCAATGGCGGATTCGTGGCACACAGGCACCCTGTTATTTTTATTGCTGTATTTTGGACTAGAGTGTATGAAACTTTTGAAAAAAAAAGACATCTACTTTTATTTATTACTTATTCATGGAACTTGCCAGCAAAGATATAGATTGCTACATACCTGGATGACCTCACTGTAGTAAAGAGAACTTTGGGCCGTTACTATTTCCAACACTCTTACCAGGTCTAAATTTTTTCACCTAATTTCTTTCATTTCCATGTTGAGGTAATTGTGTTTATTGGCAGAAGGTTAAATTTTTCAAATATAAAATTGCATAAATTAAACAAATTTTTCAAATACAAGTCAAATATAATAGACACTAGTTTTCTTTCAGGATAGACGTAATTCTTCAGTACTTCCCTCTGGAAAACTGCCATGAAACCCAGCTGAGACTGAGTGGCAAAACTAGAAACACTTGGTACATCTTAAATTTAGTACACAAAAAAGCTTAGTGTCCAAAAACTGGAACTGTTCTATGTGTCAAGTTTCCGAAGAGATACAAGTCGAGATTTCCATTCCTTATAATGTTCTCCATAGGCCGTGGTGGTCTACCTGTCAGGGCATCTGCACTGAGAGAAAAAACAGATCAGCTGGAGTCCTGTTTACACTGGGGTTAGGGATTTGGAGGCATCTCTTGTAGTTCTGACTTTGCTCTGCGATTTTTGTGTATATGATTTTGTTTTCTAAGTGTTATTTATTTCTTCCAAGAGAGAGGGAGAAAGGAGAGCAAGAGAGAGACAGAGACAGACAGGGTCTCCATGCTGTGGTTCACCTCTAGCCTTTGCCAGCCAGGATTACAGGCATGTATGCATGCCCAGTGTATACAGGGAGGCCCTGGGACTCGAACTGAAGACCTTCCCATGTGTGTTTAGGTGACACCTTCCCATGTGTGTTTAGGTGTGTCACCAGTATACTACTGTCTGGCCTCTTCTGTGTGACTTCAATCAGGGATGCTTCTTCTAACAAGTGTCACATTTTTCACTCATCAGTTCACTTTCTATGCATACCATGTTGAGCAGACATTTACTTTGAATATAAAGGAAGAAACAAACTCAGAGAGATGAGGTCACTTGTTCAAAGTCACCCTGAAATGCTCACTTCCTTCATAGGATTGTTGTAAGAAGAAACATGTAAAAAAGTGCTAAGCGATGCATTAACTAGAACTCTGGATTTCTCCTTTATTCAAGCTGTCTGTTGACTGTCATGTTTGGAATAGTTTAGAATAAGCAGATATCTGGTCTCAGTGCTTACTAAAAATTACTTTTGAGAAATCAAAGTTAAATTCTTTTGGATGTTGAAATTCCAAACAGAAAATCTCCTGGGTATTTGGTTCTTCCTTGAACCTACATAGATTGTTTTTCTGCCATACCCAAAACCACTGAGCTCAACAGAACCTGCATCTACTGAGTGTATACCAGGTGGGCCGAGCAGGCCTCAGTCTAGAACCAATGACCAGCAAATGTCCTCACATGTCTGGAAAGGGGGAAAAAAAGCATACAGTCAACCGAGTTAGAGTTACAGAGATGATAGCTTTTTGGTTGTTGTTGCCAGTTTTGGTTTTCTAGAGTGAGTAGTTCATGTGTTGATTTTTCCCCTTTGATGTGTAATTGTTGTTATACATTAACCTAAGGCCAGGCAACAGCACAGACATTCAGATTATGCTGGTGGGGTTTATATTCTGTGCAGGACAAAGTTCAGAGCTCTGATAATTTCATGGTCTGAGCTTTCTTGCCAAGCAACTGAACCTCAAATAAAATACCTACTGTGGTATGAACTCCGTAGTGGCGTTTTGAATACTTGACAAGGTAGAAAGTGTCTGGCTTATTTTTAAATGAAATACTTGTTTAGTTATCTTAATGAAAAATCAGAGTTAAAGGAAAATCCTTTAACTTTTTTTAATCCTTCTGAATTGAAGGCCAAGTGGTAGAGCGTACAGAAAGTGACCACTGCTTTATTATCACAGAATCTGAGTAGACATATTAGCCATTCCTTGGGAAATAACTAACGCCTTTCAGAGCAGACGCTGGGAATCAGCCTTTTGAAAAGTGCATGCTTGTGGCATTATGTTTTGCTTCTCCAGGGAACCTGCTCTGTAATTGTATTTATTGCCAGTTTGGGCATTTCCCCCCTTTATGTAGCTCAATATAATCCTTTCCTCATAATGAAGACTGAAGCACCACGCTGTGACATGTGTTTGTGGTGCTGAGTAGATGCTAGTTTGTGTTACAAAAGGCCATACAATAAATGCTTTTGTTTGTAATGTGCCCACCGCATGTGACAGGCATTCGGTAAAGTTTTATTGCTTGCTTTATGAAGGATTTTTTCACAAGGGATTTTTATTTATTAGCAAAGTACTGCCATATGCGTGATTTTCAGGAGCCTATAATTTAGATTTTCCTGATTGAAGGTTATACTTTATTCTAAAGCTATCTGGAGAGCCGTTCTGTAAGAAATGAATCTTTGTTGAGAACTTCAAGTACTAAGATTTGATAGGGCCAAAGTAAGTTAGGAGTTTGGTATTGCTTCTGGAAATAATAACTCGTTTAATTTTAAACCCGTTAATAGTCTTCTGTAATGTTGAAACCATGATCGTTAATACATCTTTTAATGTGGATTCATTCAGAAACCTTTAGGAAATCATTGATTCTAACATAATAGACATAGTGTTTTAAAAACCATATGATGCTTTTTATTGAAGGTTATCTGGATTTAACTCACGAGACGTATAAGTAAACATGAAAGTTCTTCAGAAAGTTTGCAGAGGGCCAGGTGGTGGTAATACAACAGGAAAGAGACCTGGGTTTGTGTCCTGTGACCTCCTTGGGTGCTTTGGGTGTATGTGTGAGTCCCCTTCATCTAGGCAGACTAAAACTGGGGGCTAATCTCAATGTGAAGACCCTGCTGGGGTACTCTTTCTCTCGCTGTCTCTCTCCTTCTTGTGGAAAAAATAAATACACTTTTTAAAAGTTCACAGAAAATGGAATTAATGGTATGAGTTTATTTTGGTGTGAAAATTTTTCTTAAATCCATCGGTAGTTTTTTCCTGATACATATTTTCCCCGAACTTTTTGAAGATCTCCTCATACAGTTTTCCTTCATGACGCCTGCATTAGGGTTTTCCAGAGACACAGAACCAACAGAGTCTGTGTGTGTGTGTGTGTGTGTGTGTGTGTGTGTGTCTGTGTGTGTGTGTGTGCATGTGTGTGGAGAGAGAGAGAGAGACTGAGATTGACTTAAGGAACTGGTTCTTGTGATTCTGGAGGCTGACAAGTTCAAAAATCAGCAGAGCAGACCAGCAGGCTAAAAATTCTGGCAGGAGTTGATATTTTAGTCTTGAAAGTGAGGGCAATCTTTTTTTTTTTTTTTTTTTTTTTTCTTTTTTTGGAGGTTTTTGCTATAGGGCGCATGCTCTCGCCAGACAGACAGAGAGACAGAAAGCAAGAAATCACCCCCCAGGGGGGATGGCCACGCTGCAATCCCTTCTCCATTCTCCTCTTGGGATTTTGGGCACGTACACACACACACACCTGGCGTGAGTTTAAGCCGCCAGGTCCGGGACTTGAACCGTGGTCAACTATGTGGGAGTCCAGCGACATAGCCATTACGCTAACTGCTGGTCCCCTGGGCAATCTTGAGGCTGAATTTTTTTTTTTAAAGGGATTTTTGCTATAGAGCTTGTGTGTTTGCCAGAGACAGAAGGCAAGAAATCACCCTCCAGGGTGCATAGCCATACCACAGTCCCTTTTCCTCCATTCTCTTTGTTTTTTTGGGGGTACACACACGTACACATGCCCAGCGTGAGTTTCAAGCCTCTGTCCTTCTGATGAGCGTTCATGCCCTATAGCAAAAATCTCTCTTAAAAAAAAAAATTAGTTTGGGAGTAGCTGCAGAAAAATGTGATGCTATACCAGCAATTTGGAATTAATAATATGACTAAGGCCTGAAGTTCAGGGAACATCAGGTACATAAAGTCCTGCTGCCATGTTTTCTAGGGGCTTATAATAGTCTAAGCACAGCAACAATGGCCCAGCAAAGGGATGACAGAGGACTGGACCCTGTGTTTCAGAACGGAATAAAAATAAAATATCAACAGTGTGTGCACTCTGAGTCAAGATTCCCGTTAAAACTATATAGTATATCCTTGGGGCCTAACTCATCCCCTTTTAGCTCAATAGCTAAAGAGAAGTTACCTTTTAGAATTTCTCGACCTTTGATTTCCAGGAGCCAGAGCAAAGTATAGTAATGTTGGTAGGTACCTGGATGGAAAACACATATTTTAGAGAGAGGTGTTCCATAGGGAGACTTGTTTGGAGTGGGCAATAGAACTATTAAAGTAATCAATCACGTTGAGCGAAAAAAGAGAGAAAAGAAAGGGAGGAGGACAGCAGATGGCATGCAAGTTAAGGTGTCTAGATCCCACATGGCCCATTGCATGGCTCAAGTCTGGACCTGGTGGCTTGAAAGGCATGTTGGGCATGTGTGCATGTGTGCCCAAAATCCCAAGAGGAGAATGGAGGAGAAGGGATTGTGGTGTGGCCATCTCCACTGAGGAGATGGTATCTCAATTTCTCTCTCTTTTATTGTCTGTGTCTCTCTCTGATGAGCCTATGTGCCCTATATCAAAAAAAAAAAAAAAAAAAAAACAAGAAAAAGAAAAAAGAAAGAAGGAAGGATTGGAAAACCAGAGGTAGGGTTGGAAATATGTAGTAGTGCACTTGGCTTTTGTATATCCTTGGGAAATTCTCTTTGACTAGTTTTATCAAGAAGGTGGAAGAAGGTGGTTTCATTTCTACAAAGTCACACTTAACATGCTGTTTAATTAGAAAGAGGCTTAGGAAGGGTCAGATGTGTAGGTGTGGGCTTATGCAAACTGAGCAGAACTAACAAAGAGGCTTTTATTAACCCATTTCCTTGAGGAGGCTTTTCCAGCAAACCTCGGGTTCCATGCTATCAGATTTTGGCAGAAAACTGGATTTTCAAAGCAATGTACCCATTTTAAATCCTGACCTATCACTGCTTTTGTACTTCTAGGCTTTTTGATCTCCTGAATTCCTTTACTATCCAAAGAGAACACCTAGACACAACTAGATCTGTTTTTCTATGGTGGACTCATCCCTGCCCCTAAATTATACATGAGTCATTCCTAGAGTCAGGTGAGGTAGATACAGCTCTGGCTTGCAAAGGAGCTGCTTTTCTGAGCAGTCCTGGTTATCTTCTGTTCTCATTTAGCTTTGTGAACACACAATCACTGTTCTGTATCTCTCCTCCCTTCTCTTTCTAGAAGATTGGCAGGGATTTGGAAAACAGCTACCTCCTCTTCCTCACATGTATTTGTTTCTGAAGTCCTTGCATTGGATGGACATCCCATCAGAGTAATGAAAGCACATTCTAAGTTAAACGGTGATCTCTCAAATTCCAAATCAGTGGCCTTCTCTTGGTATTTGTTCTTGACTCTCTGCAACCCTTAATTTTGTGAATCTGCCCCTCATTCTTGCATCTCTGCTTGGTGATTTAGATGCCTGCTGCCCTAGTTCTCTGGTCCTTCCAGTCTCTGAGCCAACTCCTTCCTCCCTTACCCTACTATAGGTGTTCTGCAGGACGCTGTTTTCCAGCTCTCTCATCTTTCTCAGCTCAGCCATTCCCACTACTTCACCTATCCATCACCTTGTTCCCTGCTTGCTCCAAATGTCTCATTAATGCCTGTTTCTCTATTGAGTCCAGGACATACTCTGGCTCCAGGTACTGTTTATTGTGGCACCCAACAGTTACATGAAAGCACAGGTACTCTCCTCCCAGTAGGACTGAGTCCCCTGCAGATTCCAGAGCATACAGATGGTCTTATCCACGTCGAATGTGATTATGGTCAGGGTGGCACCAAAGCCAAGGGGCGATTTGATTGTGGAAGATGGTGTCTTTGCAGCAGACCTTAAAGATCTTGTATGATTTTGAGAGACTAACCTGGCAGAAAGGGCCTTCTGTGTGGGCTGAAGAGCATAACCAGAGCAAGGGATGAGGGGCACTTTCCCAGACCTTTCCCAGACCAGCCGGTAGGACAGGTTGATTCACCTATAGCATCTGTACAGGCATAACATGAGATGAAATAACTCTTACTCTTACTGCTGATCTCAGCACACACCAAGCTCTCACTTTGTCTTCATAAGTGCTCTTTAAAGTTCCGTGTTTTTTCTCTTTTTTTTTTAGTTTATTTTTTTCATGAGAGAGATGAGCAGGTAGGCAGCAGGCAGCAGAGAGATAGACAGACAGGTACCCCCAACAGGGTCCTCACCCTGTGATCCACCTCTGTTATCAGCTGGCATGGATCATGGCATATATGTGTCTGTCATGCTCAGGGAGGTCCCTGGATATGAATCTAGGACCTTTCCCATGTGGATCTATTTGAATTACCACTGCACCACCACCTGGCCCTCTCTAAAGCGAGAAGAGTTGAAGGAAGAGGTGCCTGTGAATGCTGAAAGCTCTGAAGGCCAGATTGAAGAGATTAATTTTTAATCTGGAAGGGATGGGAGCCCTTGAAAGTTGTTGAACAGATTGTTGACTGCTATTGGGGTGTCTTTCAGGAAGCTTTATCTGGTATTGGGATAGTGGATGAATTAGAGAGTTGAAAAATGGAAAAGTGAGGATAGGTCTTGGTGAGAAGCAGCATAGCTCTGACGTAGGACAGTGGCCAAGGAAACGAACAGGAGGGAATGAGTCCACAGACCTAGTGGGTGGGTGGGAAACAGGCGAGGAAGAGAAATGAAGGCTGGTGTGGGTGGTGATGTTGGGAGAACTGAGGTGCTGTTGACAGAGACAACTGAGATTTGTCTGTATTGGGGCATGGCCGGAGGAGCACTTTGACTTGGTTGAATCTGAGTGTGACAGTGAATCACGGTGGGGATGGTCCCCAGCTGTTCTAGCTTTTCTTTTAATTAAGAATTATTTTTAGCTTTTTTTAAATTAAGAATTATTTTACTTTATTTTATTATTACTATTATTATTATTTAATTTTATCAGAGAGAGAGAAAGAGAGAGTGAAAAAGCAAACTAGAGAAAGAGAGTGAGAAAAACAAGCTGCCAGGTTTGAGACTCAAACCGCAGTTAGCCCTATGGGAGTCCAGCGTCTTTAACCACCACACCACCTGCTGTCCCCTGGTTTAGGATAGTTTACAATGGACCTCAGAAGAGTGGATGACTCAATTGTCACTCGGTAGCTGGAGAAATAAGTTGAGTTTGGGCCTTTGGAAATAAGGAGAGGAAAGTAGGATATGGATAGGGATGGGAAGGTAGCAACCAGGGAGGAATGACAGTAGCACCTCAGACGTCTGAAGAACAATCAGAGGTTAGAATGTCAGAGGCTGCAGCCAATTCAAGTTGGATTCTCTCTGAGAAGCGTCCATTTGATCCAGCACTTAGCGGTGTATTGGCAGAAACAGCAAGAACCGTTCCAAGAATGTAGAACCACAGAAGCATGATGAGTGTGAAAACGTCCCACGCTCAGTAATTATCCGTTGAGTTCTACTGCGGGCCATGCATCGTGTGATGGGGGTGCAACGATAAGATCATGGAGAAGAGTTTCCTGGTAGTTCACAGTAAGCTAAGTAATCGAGGAATTTGAATACAGTGTGGTAAGTCTAAAGGGAGGAAGTTTTGAACACTATGGAGACAGAAAAGAGGCAAAACTTTGAAGATAGGATTTGTAGACTTACCTTCCCAGCTGTTCAAGTTCTCGGCCCACCTTCCCAGCTCTGCATCTGTGGTGCAGTAGCAGAGTCCTTATGGGCACCTCATTGCTCTTTGCTGCTTTACTAGACATTGAGGGTCCTCATGAAACAGGAAGCTTAGCAACCTAAAGACTGCAGTGATACACGGAGTGACTAAACTTTGTAAGTTAAGTACCAAAACATAAAGTGATTGAAATATGCAATTAAAGTTATCCCAAACTTGGCATCATTTAAAACATAAGAATAAAAAAAGAAGAAGAAAAGTCAGGTTTGCTCAGTTAAATCACTCTGAATTTCTCTTTTCCTTAGGCCCTGTAAGAGCAGGCAGAACAAGAACTAGAGAAAATTCCCAGACTCTCTGCAGGGCGTGGTACAATTGTTGAAGTTAAGAACCTCTGGCAAAGAGCACCAGCACTGTGGAATGTGGGAGGCAGGCTGAGGGCTCCGAGCACAGTTAGAACAGAGTAAGACAGGTAGGCAAGGTCTAGTCACACCACCGTCCCCTTGCCCTAGCCCTGCAGCTACTGAGGATCTTGGACTCAGGCTCTGAAGCACAGCCGTTGAGTATATGGCTTCCAGCACTTCAGATCCATACGTTACCACCCATGCCACCGCTGCTGGGCCCAGTTCTCGGCCTTTGGAACATTTGGGTTTGAGTTCACCCATAGTCATTCATGGACTATGGAAGTGGATTACTGATTTTTCAGCCCACCTCCCTGTTCAGTGAATTTTTAAAAGTCGGTGATTTTAGGGGGCAGCAGGTGGTGTGGTAGTAAAGGCACTGGACTCTAACATGGCCAACCACGGTTTGAGTCTCAGACCTGGTGGCTTGCTTTCTCACTTTCTCTCACTGTGTCTCTCACTGGTGGACACATATGCCATATAGCCAATTTAAAAATATAATAATTAAATAAATAATTCTTTAGAATACAATTTTTTGGAGAGGTTTTTGCTATAGGGCGCGTGCACTTGCCAGACAGACAGAGACAGAGAGATAGAAAGCAAGAAATCACCCCCCAGGGGGGATGGCCATGCCACAATCCTTTCTCCTCCATTCTCCTCTTGGGATCTTGGGCACGCATGCACACGTGCCCGGCATGAGTTTAAGCCACCGGGTCCGGGACTCAAACCATGGTCGACTACGTGGGAGTTCCATGACATAGCCATTACGCTAACTGTTAATAAACTCTTGGTCCCTAGAAAACAATTTTTTTAATGTTAATGATTTAATGTCTTCTTAACCTGTAGCAGTTTTAGAACTTGCTAATTTGTATGCTGCTGCATACAGAGCACCTGGAGGTACTTGGTCAGAGCCTCAGCACAGACCAATGTGGTTGACAAAACTCAGTTGGAGGAACGGGCTTTCCTTTTCCAGCATGTGTCTAATTTATGGTGCAGTTATTTGTACACTAGTAAAAACTCTACCTGCTTAAAGTTAAAGGTATGTGGAATCTTGACCTCATCAGTAGGAATTTAACTAACTGTTTCATCAGTACGTGCACAAGGAGCTCACAGTGGTTTTCTTATAAGAAAGACAGCTGCAAAATATTTTATTTATTGGAACAGAAAAGTAAAGCAATGCATCTTGTAAGGATGAATTATGACTAAATTCATGAGAAGTGGAAACAACTTTATTAAATATAATTGAAATACCATAAAGTTCACCCATTTACAATTCAACAGGATGGTTACTACTATTTGGTTCCAGAGTATTTTCTTTTCTTTTGCTATAGGACATGTGTGCTCGCCAGAACGACAGGGAGAGACAGAGACAGAAAGTGAAAAATTACCCCCCCCAAGGTGGATGGCCATGCCGCAATCCCTTCTCTTCCATTCTCCTCTCGGGATCTTGGGCATGCATGCACACGCGACTGACATGAGTTTAAGCCACCGGGTCTGGGACTCGAACAGCTGTCGACTGCATGAGAGTCCAGCGACATAGCCATTATGTCAACTGCTGGTCCCATCCAGAATATTTTCATCACCCCCTGAAAATAAACCTCTGTACCCATTAGCAGTCCTTTTCTCCATCCCCAGCTTCTGGTAACCACTGATCTGCTTCCTGTCTCTGTCTTTTCCTATTTTGGGCATTTCATTTAAATGGATTCACTCAGTATGTATGTGGTCTTTTGTGACTGGCTTCTTTTACTTAGGATAGCATTAGTATTTTCCAGGCTTATCCATGATGTAGTATTTTACCTGTATTTTCTTTTTTTTGCTTTGTTTTTTGTTTGTAAGCTAGAAGAGAGACAAAGGGAAGGAAGTAATTACACCACAATCTTCTCCATTTTTCCTCCTGGTTGGGATTTTGGACACGCGTGCACACACGTCAGTGTTATTCAAGCCTCTGGGCTGATTTTCAAACTGTGATTTGTCATGTGGGATTTGGGTCCCTTAACAACCAGGCCATGGGACTTGTTCTGTACTTCCATTTTTATGGCCCAGTAATACAAAGATTTGTGGATATAGCAAATTTTGTTTATCCATGTATCAGTTCATGGGAATTTGGTTTGTTTTCACTTTTGACTATTATGAATAATGTTCTTCTAAACACTTATATGTTTTCAATTCTTGGTTATATACTTATCAGTGAAATGATGAGTCATGTAACTCTATGTTTAGTATTTTGAGGAACTGCCAAATCATTTTTCAAAGTGGCCACTCCATTTTACATCCCTACCAACAATGTTGGAGTGTTCTGATTTCACCACGTTTGCTTAGACTTGTTTGGAACAATACAATATTATCTTAACCTCTTAATTATTCAGGGACTATCTGTATGGTAAATTTTCTAGGATTTTTGTTCCTCTTTCTCCGTCTCCAAGTTACTGATCTGTGAGTTTCACTTTAATATCCAGTTTCACTTCCCTGGAGAGAGGAGGAGGGTGAAGAGAACATGGGAGAAATTAAACTAGTTAATGTAGATACATATTAACACCTGTTCACAGGTTGGCCAGAAAGGTTTAAGGGGAAAAGGCTGAATGTATTACTTCAGCGATATTTTAGACTAATGGCAGTGACCTCTGTAGCACTGGGGATGTATTCTTAGGTACCATGAAAATGTAGACATTTTGTGTTTTCACGTATTAAACTACTAAAGCTTTATTCAGCGTGTTTCATATTATCTGAATGACTACTAGATAAGGAATACTGCAAATTAATTTTAGTGCTTACATTGGTGTTTGCGTTTTAGTTCTTTAATGTCAAGAAATTCAGCTAATAAGACAGCAATTCATTCAGAGTTTTCCAACCATCTTAAGGAATCTGGTACAATTTTTCTAGAAGCTTCACAAGTTGCTCAAATCTAGTGAGGAGGATCACAGTACTGCCGTGCTGTTTCCCACAAAACCCTCTTAGCGGTGAGAAGGCAGGCTTGCGCCCAGAGGGTTTAAGGCGGACTTCGGTAGGTAGAGTGCCCTGTTAAGAGCGAACATTACTTTGAAGTGTCACATTCCACTCTTGTAACATTCTATAGGAATTTAGATTCTGTTCAAAACATTCACATAATAGGGAATGTTTATTTTAATATTAAATAAAGTCTTGAATTTTGTAACACTGAATAAAAATAACTGCCTCTTCCGCTGGCACACTAGCACTAAAAAATGTCTAATTAGGAAGAACAGTTTTTACTATCCGTTTCACACCATTCATTCATTTAATAAATGTTTATTGATTGCCACTCTGGGGATATGAAAAACGTAAAGACATGTATTCTGTCTCTCTTTTCTTTTTAAGAGGTTTTTTGCTATAGGGCGTGTGCGCTCGCCAGACAGAGAGAGAGAGACAGAGAGACAGAGAGACAGAAAGCGAGAAATCACCTTCCGGGGGGGATGGCCATGCCGCAATCCCTTTTCCTCCATTCTCTTCTCAGGATCTTGAGCACGCACGCACACACGCCCGGCCCCCAGGTCCGGGACGCGAACCGCGGTCGACTACGTGGGAGTTCAGCAACCCAGCCATTATGCTAACTGCTGGTCCCTCTCTTTTTTTTTTTTTAAAGGAAAGAGAACATGTGCGTAGAGGAGAGAAAGAAAAAAAATATATATATATGTTTATTTCTATCATGAGAGAGAAAGACAAGCAACCTTAACAGGATCTCATGCCATGATTCAACACTCATCCACCTCCCCACACACCCAGGCTTTTAGCCAGCCAGTTAGAGAAAAAATTGATTAATATCCTATAGGGCTGTAAAACTATAACCTTCTCAGTTATGCTTTCTGAAAAGTAGAGATTAGTTTCATCTCAATTGGAACAAAAAGAAAATCTACAGATTAAGCTATAATTTTCCTAATCAGTAGTAAATAACAAATAAAAATGAAGTGTATCCTCTTAATGAAATCATCTCTGGATAGACCAGTTAGACCTGCTCTGGTATGATATTGAAAGCCATTATTTTTTTTTTTTTTTTGCCTTATTTACATGTAGTGACTAATTATTTTTGTTTTTTTTTTAAGAGAGATTTTTGCTGTAGGGTATGTGTACTTGCTGGAGAGACAGAGAGAACAGAGAAACAGAAAGCAAGAAATCACCCACCAGGGAGATTGGCCATGCCACAATCCCTTCTCCATTCTCCTCCTAAGATCTTGGGCACACATGCACATATGCCTGTGTGAGGTTTTAGCTACCGGTCCAGGATTCCAACCACAGTCAACTACGTGAGAGTCCAGCGATGTAACTATCATGCCATCTGCTGGTCCCCGTGCTGGCTGATTTTTAAAAGTATGTATGAGGGGGAGACCAGCAGTTAGCGTAATGGCTATATCACTGGACTCCCACGTAGTCGACCGCGGTTCGCATCCTGGACCCAGTGGCTTAAAACTCATGCCAGGCGTGTGTGCGTGCGTGCCCAAGATCCCGAGAGGAGAATGGAGGAGAAGGGATTGCGGCGTGGCCATCCCCCCTGGGGGGTGATTTCTCGCTTTCTCTCTCTCTGTCTCTCTCTGTCTCTCTGGCAAGCACACGCGCCCTATGGCAAAAACCTCTCCAAAAAAAAAAAAAAAGTATGTATGAGGATGGGACTAGCAAATGGCATAATGACTGCATTGCTGGACTCCCACATAGTTGACTGTGGTTTGAGTCCCAGACCCACTGACTTAAAGCTCACACCAGGCATGCGTGTGTGTGTGTGTGTGTGTGTGTGTGTGTGTGTGTGAGAAAGAGAGAGAGAGAGG
>NW_006160154.1:3938959-3965775 GCF_000334495.1 Tupaia belangeri chinensis | reverse complement strand
CCGAGAGGAGAATGGAGGAGAAGGGATTGCGGCATGGCCATCCCCCTGGGGGATTTCTCGCCTTCTGTCTCTCTGTTTCTATCTGTCTTTTTGGTGAGCACATGCGCCTTACAGCAAAAACCTTTAAAAAAAAAAAAAAAGTGTCCATTAATTCCACCAAAATTACTAGGATCCTTGGGACTTTCCAATGTGTTCTCCAGTTCTTTCAGTGGACATGGGATCTCCCAGAGGCAGAATTTCTGGACTTAAGGTCCCAATAAATGTGTATTTGGCTTTAAAAAAATGTACTTAATTTCTGTGCTCACCAGAGAGAGAAAGAGAGAAAGAGAGAAAGAGAGAGAGAAAGTGAGAAAGAATGAGAATGTGAGAAAGCAAGGCACTAGGTCTGATACTCAAACCGTAGTCCACTATGTAGGAGTTCACCACCCCAACCACCATGCCACCCACTCCATATATGACTTCTTAAAAACAGAGCTTTTAGGCTGGCTCCATGGTATGCTGGTAAGGGAGCAAGACCCCGCACGCCTGACAGTGTGTTTTAAATCCTGGATCCAGTGGCTTGAAAACACACTGGCTGTATGTGCGTGTGTGTGTATACTCAAATCATAAAAAGGTAGAAAAATGGAGAAGGAATTATGGTGTGGCCATAGCCTTTCTTTGGGTGGCTGGTGGGTTTGTGGGGGGGTTTCTTTTTTTCCCACTTTCCCCTCCTATTCTTTCATTTTGTTTCTAAACTCACTGAACTAAATGTTAAGTCTTCACAGAGTCTCATAGGTAGTCTCTTTACAATGAAACAGAACCTTACTTCAGTTAACAAACTGCTTTGCTGAATGATCCAGAAATGAAAAAAAAAAAAAAAAAGAGTCTGGAAGTCTCAAAACCCTTTGCTGTTAAATCCTTCTGACCCGTTTAACAAAATCCACAGGAATCTCCCATATAGGAATTGTGGACATTGACTTGGGATTTACTACAGAGGTGCTATTCTATTTCATCCCTTTGGCAGTTCACAATAGTTTCCTAAATAAGCGCTGATTGGAATTTGAAAATTCATGGCCAAGCAAGGAGGTCAATTTGTTTTAAGTCCCTTTTTCTTTGCCCTTGTGCAAAGCCTGGATAGTATGGTGTGGGTTTGTCCCTCATGTTGTCATTAAGGCATGGAAACTGTTGTAATGACGTTTCTGTAGTTCAACAAAGTTAGATGAACATGAGCAAAAGTGAGTTATCTAAGGTGGGTGCTGTTCCTAAAGCAGCGATGTAGGACCTTTTCTGTTGTTTATGTCAGGATTACATTTTCATTTTTTATTTATTTATTTGGGAGAGGTTTTTGCTATAGGTCGCGTGAGCTCGCCAGAAAGACAGAGAGAAACAGAGAGATTGAAAGCAAGAAATCACCCCTCAGGGGCATGGCCACGCTGCAATCCCTTCTCCTTTATTCTCTTCTCGCGATCTTGGGTACACACGCACATGCGTCCTGCGTGAGTTTAAGCCACCAGGTCCGGGACTCGAAGTGCGGTTGACTACATGGGAATTCAGCAACATAGCCATTATGCTAACTGCTGGTCCCAGGATTGCATTTTTAGACTATGTGCAGGATCTTCACAAAATTCATGGAAAACGCGTATTATGAATTTCAAGTGTTTTTGCACCAAAATAAACTGGTACTTTAATTCTGTTTTTTGTTTTTTTTTTTCCCCCATAAATTTTATTTATTTATTTATTTATTTATTTGGAAAGGTTTTTGCTATAGGGCGCATGTGCTCACCAGAGAGACAGAGAGATAGAAAGCGAGAAATCACCCCCCAGAGGGATTGGCCACGCCGCAATCCCTTCTCCTCCATTCTCCTCTCAGGATCTTGGGCACACACACACACACACCCGGCATGAGTTTAAGCCACTGGGTCCAGGACTCGAGCTGTGGTTGACTACATGGGAGTCCAGCCACATAGCCATTATGCAATTTGCTGGTCCCAGCAATACTTATTTTTATATAGTAGAATAAGCGACTCTACCATATATGATTCCTGTACTCTTTGCTATATCTAAGTTGATCTTTGCCCTTTTAAAGATAATTGGGAAGGACCCACATGTGGTGGCACATGCTGCTGAGACACTGTGCTCCACAGGCTGGGACCATACGAGAGGCCCAGGTTTGATTCCTGGTCCAAACTATAGGTGGGGCGTGGTGGTGCATCCTTCTTATCCCGGTGTTCTAAGAGGCTGAGGCAGGAGGATCTTGAGCTTGGCTGGCTTGGGCAGCAGCATAGCACAGCAAGACCCTGACTTTAAAAAATTAAAATGATAGTAGGTAAGGATATTATTTGTTGTGGCTTATTTTTTAATTTGTCCAGGATTTAGGTTCAGAGGGACAGTAACGATCTCATTCTGCAGAAGAGTTTGATCTTCCTGAGACCGAACCTCAAAGCCCTCTCTTATTTGCCGAACTGTGCAGCCACATTGAATAGGTGGCCCAGCAGCAGTAAATATTTTGCCCACAAACATAGAGGGCCGTTGCTCCTGCAGAGAACAGCACATTCTTGAGCCTCGCCTAGGGACAAGTGTTTGCTCGAGAGCTTTCTCGTCCACACCAGTGCCGGATCAGGCATCCAGCACTGGCTTCCATTGGAGACATATGTTCTATTTCTTAGTTTCACTTGTACTTTAAGGTAGAATATGAGAAAGTGCTTGTGATTTTAACCTGTTTTTTTTTTTTTTTTAAAAATATGTGTAGGTTGGGGAATAAATAAAGTTGAAGTTTAAACCTGAAGGGAGTAGAAGGAGAGAGTCTTCCTAAATAATGGATAACAGAGTCAGTATTTCTATTCAAAAGACATAGGTAAAAGAAACACAGGTTTCTTTTCTTTTTTTTTTTTAATGTCTTATTCTTTGAGATAAGAAATTTCTACTAAGCAGAGGTAGCAGAGCATTCCCAGGAGATTAGAAGAATGTTATGAACACCGCTTATGTTGTGAAATAAAAATGGTCTAAACCTTGAAGCATACCGTTGCGAACCCAATTTAGGAGTAGAGTCGTTGGTAAGGAGACAGTAAAACCCTAACTGAGGAAGCAGTATCTAACTGCTAGGAGTGAGGTGAGATTTTTATTGTCAGGGTTTCTGGAGTTGAACTCAGAGTTGAACTCGGAGTTGTCACTTTCCTAGCACCTCCTCCCTAAAAGCATTGAAGACCATCCCGTAGAGGACATAAATTAGCGTCAGGGTGATCAATACTTAACAAGACAGGCAAAAAAGCACCGATGATTCATTCTTCAAGGTTTTTCATATTTCTTCTCTAAACTCCTCGTGAAGAAGCCTCCAAGGCCTCCTTGTGTTTTGTAAAGACTGTTTTGGTAACTGACTGGGTCATACGAGTCAGGTGTCATGTCACAAAGGGACAGAACTGCCTTGGCCCTATGCATTGCTTTCTTAAATTTCTCATTAAGGACTAGACATGTAGGTTTCCCTGATAGTCATGTGTGTATTGAGGACAACTTGACTTCAGCTGTGTAGGGCCTTGTAATCATTTCATGACCAATCCTGAAGGTAGGATTAGAATAGGGTATTTCTGGGACTTAAATACAGTGGTTTCTCCAATTGTCATATCTATTTTATCTATTTCTCTTTCTCTTTTTTTGGTGTATATATAGAAGAAGAATCTGTACTTTTATTATTATTATTTCATGAAGTAAGGATTATTTTTGTAATCCTTCCACACAAGGATAAGTTTACTTTGTAGACATCCAAACCCGATGTTTACAAAGAGGCCCTGAAAGTTTCATCAAATATTTATTGAGCTGCTTGCCGTTCAGTGCCAGATACTGCTCTCCATACACGCTGTGGCTAAGGATGGCTAACACAGGTCCGGTCTTTAAGGAGTTAGTGGTCCTAGTGGGATGTGTCAGTCCCGCACAAACATGACTTTACGTAAGGCGGGGTGTGTGCGGCGAGTTGCTGCCTGGCGTCATGGTTTAGTGGAGGAGCTGTCAGTGGCAGGAAGCTATCAGGGGAATTGCACTTCCTGAAAGAGTCGGTCCCTGTACTGGAGCGGGAGATAAGGCAGGAGACAGATCACAGAGGGCTGTGTGTGTCGTAACAGCAAAGCTAACCAGAATGCCTGTTGAACATCAGGCACTGTCACATGAATAGCATTTAGTCCTCACCTCAGTCCCCCAAGAGTGCTAGTGTTGTCCCCTTTTTGCTGGTGAAAATCTTAAGAAAACATTGTGGTATTATTTAAAATAGGATAATAGTGAATCTTCCTGAATCAAATGGATTTTCAAAAAGTTTAAGTAATTTAACTGATAAATTATTCAAAGCATTGATTTTTCTATTTTTATTTATTTTTTAAAGCTACAGCTTTGTTTTATGAGAGAGAGAGAGAAGCACCCTTGACAGGGTCCCACCAGGCTGCAATCTCCTCCTGGCCTTCCAGGTATGGGCATCCAGCAAGTTTCAGGTTGACCCAGGATCCATACCCAGGGACTGTCCATATTGCTCCAGCATCGCACGGTGGTGTCCTACACTGCCTTTGCCAATGCAACTGGGCCGAGAGCTTCTTTTTAAATTACCAGTGAGACAAAGAGAGAAAGCACCCCCCATGGGGGTGTGGTCATGCTTCAATCCCTTTTCTTCCCTTTCTCTAGCTCATTAGGGTTTGGGATACAAACAGCATGTTTCTCAAACCATCATCTCCTGTGCGGGATCTGGATTCCTAACTGTTGAGCTACAGGACTGGCCAAGATCTTTTTTATCTTAATTTTTTTTTATTGTAATAAAATGTGTGACATAAAATTTACCACTTTAACCATTTTTAGATGTACAATTCAGGGGCATTAAGTTCACAATCACCTACGGAATGTTTTCATATTTCCAAACTGAATCACTGTGCCCATTAAACAATAATCCCCCCCCTTCCTCTCCTCCCTGGGATCCACCTTTCCACCTTCTGTCACTATAAATTTACTACTCTAGGTGCCTTAGGTCAGTGGCATCACTTA
Source organism: Tupaia belangeri chinensis (assembly GCF_000334495.1). NCBI lineage: Eukaryota > Metazoa > Chordata > Mammalia > Scandentia > Tupaiidae > Tupaia > Tupaia belangeri. The sequence continues at coordinate 3,960,783 of NW_006160154.1, read as the reverse complement.
CTTTTCCCTTTGTGACTGGTTTATTTTACTAGACATAATGTCCTGAAGGTTTAGCCATATTGTGCTACTATCAGAATTTCATTTTCTTTTTAAGGCTTTTTTTTTTTTAAATCCTGTTACACACAAACACACACACACACACACACACACGCACATTCACTCACACACCAGATTGCTTAACAATGCATTCATTGATGAATATTCCGCCTGTGAGCTCTGGCAAATAACGGTGTTATGAACGTTGTGAATAAATACCTGTTCCTGCCCTTGCTTTCAGTCTTTTTATAGATAAACACACACCCAGATGTAGAATTGTTAGAGCATGTAGTAATCTATGTTTAATTTTTTGAGGAACTGCCATACTATTTTTCACAGAAGCTATAGCGTTTTATTTTCACCAACAGTGCACAAGGGTTCTAATTTCTCCACATCTCCAGTAACACTTGTTATTCTCTATGTTTTGGGTGATAGCCATCCTAAATGACTGTATATTGGAAAGTTGCCTTTCTTATAAAGATATATCTTATGAAAAAATAACCAAAATGTTTGCGACTTACAAAGATAAACCATGAACTTTACAGGGATTTTCTGCTCCCTGAGCCTGTTGCCCAAGGTGTGAACTGGCCATCCTGACCCAGCAGAGGGAGAGTGCAGTGGGTTAATAGCTCAGATGCTGTGACCACATTACCTGGTACAAATGCTGGTTCTCGCACTTTCTACTCTGTGGCCTTAGGACCTACCTAATTTTAGATTTTTGCATTTGTTAAATGGGCATGTTAACAGAAGATAGTTGTGAGTGATGCGAATAACTGGTATGTTCTCTCTCTTTTTCTCTACACACATATACACAGACATTCATGAGGGACTACCAATAATTCATGGGGAAATGAAATTAAAATATGAGTTGTTTTGGTGCACAAAAATCTTAAAATCTACGCATAGTTTTTTCTTAAAAAAATAATCACCATGGGACTGGCAGGTGGCGTGGTGATAAAGGTGCTGGACTCCCACATGGCTGACTGTGGTTCAAGTCCTGGACTTGGTGGCTTCCTTTCTCACTTTCCCTCTCTCTCTTTGTCTCTCTCTGATCAAACTGGAAAATAATAATAATAAATAAAGTTAAATAAAATAATAGACTTAAAAAAAAATAATCGTCAGAGGGTACATGTGCACTTGCCAGAGATAGACAGAGAGATGGAGAGGGAAAGTGAGAAAGCATCCACTGTGGTAGGTAGTCACTTTATCTCCCTCTTTAAGGGATTTTGGGCATGCATGCATAAGTACTCAGTGTGTTTCTTCAGGCCTTTGTGTCCACACAGTTGGCCATGTTGGATTCAGTGCCTTAACCTCTAAGCCACCAGTTGGCCCAGCATTTTCCTTGAACTTTTTGATGAGTGTGTGTGTGTATTTATATATAATCTATTGATATTATCAGTCCTCTTTTAGAGGAAAAGTTTGAGCAGCACTGCCTGCCGGGGATCTGTTGAAAAGTTTTGAACAGGGAAGTGACAAACCTTGTTCTTGTCAAAATTGGCTCGACAATTTTGTAACTGAAATTACATGGTTAAGAGGCTAGAGTGGGCCAGCTGGTGATTAAGATAGCTGGATCCATATGGCTGACTGTGTGGTTTGAGTCCCAGACTCAGCAGCTTAGAAAACTTAATAGATATGGAGAAATAAAATTGTCCCTAGGTAAACAATAGCTGAAAGAATTCACCAAAAGTAGGCCTGCCTTTCAGGAAATACTTAATGGAACATTACTCCTGGAAAATTAAAGGGAGATAAATAGAACACAAAACAAGTAGGAAGAAAAGAAAAAAAAAAAATAGATGACAGGACTAAGTCCACATGGATTAATGGTAATCTTGAATGTTAATGGATTAAATTCTCCAACTAAACCATACAGATTGGCTCTATGGATGAAAAAACTGGAACCCACTATATGTTGCTTACAAGAAACACGCCTCATTGACAAAGATATATATAGACTGAAAGTGAAGGGGTAGCAAAAGTCAATTCATGCAAACAGAAATGAAAAAAAAGGCAGGAATTGTGCTAGTGATATCAGATAAAACAGACTTCAGGATAGAAAAGCATAAGAAGAGACAAAGAATATTACATAGTTCTAAAAGGATTTAATTTATCCAGAAGAAGTAACAATCATAAATATTTATGCACCTAATGCCAGGGCACCCAAATATGTAAAAGAAATACTGCTAGGTCTAAAGAGAGATATAGACTGCAATATGATAATTGTTGGAAATTTCAACACCCCACTTTCATCACTGGATAGATCATCAAGACAAGAAATAAATAAACACAGAAATTAATTGATATCATAAACTAAATGGACCTGACAGACATATATAGAGTATTCCATTCAGCAACTACAAAATACACTTTTTTCTCATCCCCATGTAAAACGTTGTCAAAGATTGACCAATTAATAGGCCATAAAACAAGCCTATGTAAATTTGTAAGTAGAGAAACTATACCTAGTATATTCTCTGATCACAATGTAATTAAACTTCAGATCCACCACAGAAAGAGTCCTCGAAAACACACAAAAACATGGAAACTAAACAATCTATTCCTGAATGACTTTGAAACTACTGACGAAATTAAGAATGAAATAAAAAGATTAAAGCTATTCTCATTAAAGTTAATGACAGTGAACACACCACTCTCCATAACCTTCAAGACATAGCAAGAGCAGTCATAAGAGACGAGTTTATAGCCATTGTGCCCACAACAAGAAATAGAAAGATGGCAAATAAATAATATCATATCTTAAGGAACCGGAAAAGCAACAACAAAAAAGACCCAAAAATTAAAGAAGAAAAGAAATAGTAAAGATTAGAGCTGGAATAAATAAGAGAATAAAAGAACACTACCAAAAAAAAAAAAAATCAACGAAATGAAAGCTAGTTTTTTGAAAGAATGAACAAAATTAATAAACCATTAACTAGACTAATGAAGAAAAACAGAAAGGAACTAGATAGATAAAATCAGTAATGAAGCTGGTAATATTACAACCATATATTGGAAATATAAAAAAATTGTGAGAGAATATTATGAGCAACTATATGACAACAAACTAGGAAACCTAGGTGAGATGAATACATTTCTTGACAAGTACAAGCTGCCTAGGTTGAATCAGGATGAAATAGACAAGCCTAAATAGACAAGTAACAAGTGAAGAAATGGAAGCAGTGATAAATAATCTCCCAAGAAAGAGAAGTCCAAGTTCAGATTACTTTCTGCAAAACTTTCAATGAAGAGCTAACTCCCATTCTCCTCAAACTATTCCTAAACATTCAAAAGGAAGGAATCCTTCCAAGCTCATTTTATAAACCCTTTATATCTTGATACCAAAATCAGAGCAGGACATAACAACAGCAACAAAAAATGACAAGCCAATATCCTTGATGAATACTGATACAAAAATTTTTAGCAAGACACTAACACACCGAATCCAATAACACATCAAGAAGATTATACACCATGGCCAGGTAGGCTTCATCCTGGGCATGCAAGAATGGTTCAACAGATGTAAATCACCACATTAACAGAAAGAAAGATCAAAATCTTATGATTATAACTGTAGATGCAGAAAAGCATTTGCTAAACTACAGCATCTTTCATGATCGAGACTCAGCAAAATGAGGCTATAAGGGACATTCCTCAACATAGTAAAAGCCACATATAATAGACTCTCTGCAGAAATCACACTAAGTGGGGAAAAGCTAAAAGCCTTTGCATTAAAAACTGAAGCAACACAAGGCTTTCCACTCTCCACTCTTTTTTAACATAGTGCTGGAAGTCCTAGGCGATGCAGTCAGACAAGAGAGCAAAAGACAAGGCATTCAGATAGGAAAAAGAAGGAAATGATATGGTTATATACATAGAAAATCTAAAGAAATTTATTAAAAAACTCCTAGTAGTGATAAATTCAGTAAAGTTGTAAGATATAAAGTCAATACACAGAAATCTATAGCATTTTTATACACCAATAATGAACAGATTGAGACAGAATTGAAGAAAGCAGTCCCATTTACAATAGGTACAAAACAAATAAGATAACCCAGGAATAAATCTAACCAAAGAGGTGAAAGGCCTCTACAGGAAAACTGAAAAAATGAAATAAGAAATTAAGTATAGTGAGTATAGTGCTACTAGAGTTCCCGAGTGGAAGTGCAGTCTGAGTTCTTCCAGGCTCATTTCCATTACCATTCAGGTAACAGTTCATATTGGTTTTATTCCAACTGACCAGTTAGTCATGGGGAGGACTAGTGGGACTTAGGGATTTCAGATTGATCTTTAGCTGCAAGTAAGTTTAACCCTCTGGTCCAGGAGTCCCCAAACTTCCTCAGTTCATGGCACCCTGGTGCATAGTTAAAACTTTTTATTTTAAAAGTTTATTTTATTCATGATAGAGAATACATCTGTGTGCATATGAGAGAGAGAAAGAAGTGTTTCCAGTAGGTTCTTGTCACACTACAATCCCCAGCTCCTCAGGATCCTGGGCCGTTATCCAGTGTGTTTTCAGGCTGATCCGTGATTGGCCGGTGGCTTCCAGTACTGCAGTTCAGTTCACTGCTGACCGCACCACCAAGCCTGACCTCAGTCAGTCTTTTGCAGAGCTCCTAGGCAAAAAAAAAAAAACAACAACAAAAAAAAAACTTGATAGTTTCATTTATTAAGTAGTGTTGATAAGCCAATTGGAAAAGGATATTTCTGTGTAGAAAAAAGAAAGTTAGGAATAGCTCAGGTACTTCAGACATCACCGTGCTTTGTTTAAATTGAAATCAAGTGAGAGTTTCAAGAAGGAAATTTTCATTCCATTGTTAAAAGTGGGTTTTGGTGATTTTCTTTTTTTATCCTGAGGTTTACCAAAATTACAAAGACTCTCCAAAAAATTTTCAGAAAATGTGTATTGTAAAAAACTTGGGTGAGGGGACAGCACTGTAGTGTAGCAGTAATGCACTGCCGCAGGCCGGATCTCACGTGCCAGCAGAGGTTCCAGTCCCTGGCTCGGTCTGCCTGAAACATGCTAGGTGCATATGTGAGTGCCCAGGATCCAGTGGACTGGAGGGGGCCTTCTGTAGGGTCCAACCCTGTGGAGGGTGTGCCTCCCTCGCCCTGCCTCACTGTAACATGCAAGTGTCAGCTCTATCATGAGTAAAGTTAAAAAGTGGGAACCAGCAGTTAGCGTAATGGCTGTGTCGCTGGACTCCCACATAGTCGACTGCAGTTCGCGTCCTAGACCCGATGGCTTAAAGCTCACGCCAGGCGCTTGTGCGTGCGTGCCCAAGATCCCGAGAGAAGAATGGTGGAGAAGGGATTGCGGCGTGACCATCCCCCTGGGGGGGTGATTTCTCACTTTCTGTCTCTATGTCTCTCTCTGTCTATCTGGCGAGTGCACGTGAAAACCTCTCCAAAAAAAAAAAAAAGAAAAAAGTAAAAAAAAAAAAAAAAACAAACCAAAAAGCTATGCATGAATTTAAGGTTCTTTTGCACCCAATAAAACTTGTATTTAAAAAAAAAAAAAATTTGCTAGGAGGTCCGTGTGCCACCAGAGAGAGACAGCGAGAGAGAGAAGGAAGTGAGAAAGTACCCTTACATGGAAGGTAGTCATGCCCCAGTCTCTTCTCCATTTCTCTTTTGGGATTTTAAAAACACAAAAATACGTGCCTGGAGTGTCTCTCAAGCCACCGGGTCTGTAACTTGAATCTCACAGGTGGCCATGGGGGGATCTAGCTCTCCCAACCCCCATACTACCAGCTGGCCCTAAACTTTTTAAATTTTATTTTTCCATGAATTTTTTAAAGTCACTGAATTTGTGGAAAGCACAAAGTTTCTGGAACGCAGGAATCACTATGTTTTTGTTGTTTTCTGGACAGGATTATAATCTGGAGAACTGGCCTGCTGTCAGTGGTGCCTTCCTGGGACTTGACCCTCAGGACTGCACATCAGTGAGAGGCGGCCCTGGCCTCCACATAGGTGCTCAAGAACCTTACTTAGAAACAAGTCAACTTGGGCATGCGGCCTGAGAACTAGTAGAGCACAAGACCATCGAGTAAATGCCATCTCTGTTTCCTATTAAACCTGTTAGGTTTCCAGGTATCTCTGGTAGACAGAGGTGTAAGATAATAATTTCATTTAATTTGAAAAGGTCAGTGTTTTTGTTGAAACAAAATTGCCACCTTTAAATTATGGGCTGTGGAAATTAGAGATGAAAAGACAGTTTTTGCCAAAGGTTATTTGATAAAGTATAGCCAGGTGCCAGAAGGGGATAGCACCAGCACTCTGTTCTTGGCACTCGAGGGGCTCACCTGAAGGACACATAGGAAAGGCACGAACCCCCAGCCTGTGCACACTGACTAGATCTGCCTTGGGTGGCTGTGACTGTGTCTGTGTGGGCTCACTCTTCCTGGCCACTCTTCTCCACTCAGAGGTGTTTCTCTGGCCTGTGCACTGGCCTGCCCCCTCTGGTTCTCTGTACCTTCCAAGGTGTCAGGGTTGCATCAGATCTTCATCTCATGTCCAGAGCTCTGGCTGCCATCACACCTGGGCATCTCCACTTGTGTGTTGCAGTGATTGTGTGTGTGCGTGTGTGTATTGGGTTGTCAGAAAAGTCATGATGTATTTTTTCTCTTTGTTTTCCTATGTAAAAATATGTCATGACTTTTTCCAACAACCCAATATGTATGTTCTTTATTTTCTTTTATCCCCTAGTCTTATTGAGGTAAAATTGACAGAAGTTGTTTATACAAAGTGTACATGTGAGTGTCCTATCTATCTATCTATCTATCTATCTACCTATCATTACTCTCTCTCTGGGTTCATCAGGGTTATTGGCCTCTGTAGTTTAGCAGTCTACATCCCCTCCTGAGAACTGGAATCACTCTTGTCTCTTCCTTCTCCTCATCTCACACCTCCAATTAGTCACCAGGCCATATTGATCTCACCTCCTTCTTTTTTTATTTTATTTTATTTAGTCATTCATTCGTTTTTTAGTTTGACCAGAGAGAGACAGAGGGGGAGAATGAGAGAGAGAGGAAATGAGAAATCAAGCCACCAGATTCAAGACTCGAACCCCGGTTGACCATGTGGGAGTGTTCAGCGCCTTAACCACCACGCCACCTGCTGGTCCCCAAGGCCATGTCATCTTCATCTTAACCTGGCAGTTCTAATAGCCTTCCTGGCCATTCTCCTAGTCTTGCTTCCTCCTGCTCGGTCTAGGTCACCTGCTGATAAAACCTTTCCTGAAGACTCTTCCAGTAAACCTTAAATCCTTCACATGGCTTACAAAGGCCCACGATTCCAGCCAATATCAGTCTCCCTGCCCACCATCCTCCAGCCAATGTCGGTCTCAGGCCCTTGACACTTTCTGGTGTCCATCATCTTTTTGACATTTGACTTTCCGAAGGAGGTGAGTTCAGGTATCATAACACCGTAAGGACTGATGTAATTTTTCCTTTTTTTTTGAGAGAGAGATTTTTTGCTATAGGGCACATGCACTCGCCAGGGAGACAGAAAGCAAGATATCAATCCCTCCAATGGGAGGGTAGCCATGCTGCAATCTCTTTTCCTCTGGTCTCCTCTTGGGATTTTGGGTGTGCACACACATGTGAGTGGTGTGGTTTTAAGCGACTAGGTTCAGGACTTCAACTGTGGTCAACTACCTGGGAGTCCCCTGAGGTAACCCATCCACCGTCTCCCAGGACTGATGTAATTCTAAGTCTTTTCCTAGCTGTCTGCACTCTCTGAGGGCTGAGAGGGTATGTGCCATGCTCCATCCTCCTCCTAGTATGTCTGCTCCAATTCAGCCAGGAGGAGCCGAGGAACTGTTTGTTGAATGAGTAAATGAAAGATGTCTCATGAGGGTTCTCTCTTAAAAGATGAAGGAAACAGACCACAGGAATCTCATTTAGATGGAGTACATCAAGGTCTCTTTCTAAATTATAGTCACTCAAATGTTGACAGTCTTTCTTGCCTTAGCAGGTGTTCTCAGCTGCATGCAGCTGTGCACAGCTTATGTAACCTCTCAGGGGACAACTGAGGCAGTGCTAATTGTCAAACCATCAGACTCTGTTGCATCATTTTGCTTAGTCTAGGAGAGACTGTTGGGACTTACAGAGTTGATTTCCACATCATTGTAGTTCTAAAATTATAACTGAAAAAGAAATAAACGGACAGACTTTTGACAGGTACTTTATGTTGGTGGCGATGAGAAAGCAGTGAAATCAGTATTAACTTTTGAATGGAACTCAATTTTTTTTTTTTTGAGAGGTTTGAGCTATAGAGCATGTGCGCTCACCAGACAGACAGAAACAGAGAGACAGAAAGCAAGAAATCACCCCCTAAGGGGGATGGCCACGCCGCAATCCCTTCTCCTCCATTCTCCTCTCGGGATCCTGGGCATGCATGTACATGTTCTCAGTGTGAGTTTAAGCCACTGGGCCTGGGACTCGAGCCACTGTCGACTTCGTGGGAATCCAGTGACATAGCCATTACGCCAACTGCCGGTCCTGGAACTCAGTTATAGTTTAATTGGTCACACTGGAACATACACTTGAGCATCCACTTTGCCAGATGCTGACAAAATGAAATTCAGGCCCTGTATAATGGATGGGCGGACTGAGACTTAACAGTTTACTGTTCCTGAGCCCTGATGTTGCTGTCATTGTAAGGAAAAACAACAATCAAACAAACCCGGCAAACTCAGAGTGTTTGAGAGATTCTGTGGACTCAAGAAGTCGGACTGGGAGATCACTTCAGAGGAGCTGATTGCACGGCAGGCCTGACTGCAGCGGCCTGCTTGGTTCTCCCATCTCCACAACGTTTAGGGCAGATTTGTACACTGAGAAGAAGCAGAAGTAGCTGCTTTGTTAGGGATGGTGTTGTGAGGTAAGAGGATGAGAACAGTTCAGAGAGGACCAATACCTGGAGATGAAGGTCAGAGGATGCCAAAATGCTGTTTTCTCATATTGGGAAGAGGACAAAACTCTTCCCCATTTTCCCATTCTGCTGCCATCCAGCGTTCTAAGCCAAATAGTTAAGTTCATCTTCCATGGAATTATGACTTATGGCTTAGTGTATGACTGATTGGTGGTTTTGATTTAATGATTCTATTACTCTTTTTGATTTTTTTTTTTTTTTTTTTTGCTACTGTACTCAGGCACCATTGAGAGAGAGAGAGAGAAATCATCCCATGGGGGATGGCCATGTTGCAATCCCTTCTCCTCCATTCTCTCCTCAGGATTCTGGGCACACATGCACACACATGCAGTGTGCTTTTCAATCTACCAGGTCCAGGTAGTGAACTGTGCAGCCGGTCAAGGGGACTCCAGCACCTTAACCACCATGCCACCTACTGGCTTCCCTATATTATTAACAGTTTATTTACATTATGAACTAAGTGGTATTGGGGAAGTAATATGAGAATCTTACAGGAAAATGTGTTTTAAAGTCTAAACAAGTAACTTATAAGTTGATACTTAGAATACTACTTGTAAATTTTGAGATGTCTGTTATTTATATCTCACAATTAGGGTTGAAAAGAGTCCCAAGGCATATATTATCCATATTCATGGGGAAAAAAATAGAGCCAATTTAAAATGAAATAATGTTGGGCCAGCCAAGTAGTATGGTGGTTAGTGGGGGCTGGACCTCACATGGTCGGCTGTGTGGTTTAAGGCCCAGACCAGACAGCTTGCAAAACACACTGGGAGTGTGCACGAGTGTGTCCAAAATCTGGAGAGGAGAATAGAGGAAAAGGGATTTGGGCATGGTCATCCCCCCCTGGGCAGTGCTTCTTTTCTTGTTCTTTCTCTGTCTCTCTCTGGTAAGCACATGTGCCTTATAGCAAATTATAAATAAATAAATGAAATGAAATAATAGCATTAGGCTATTTGGTTTTAGAGACATTCTTTGGAAAAAGCAGTTGCATTCTCCCACTCTACATTGTGATAGTCCCTCGCTGGGCCCGTACTATACCGGTTACTCATCATTTCCATCAGGCTGTGGCCTTTGAACTGGCAGGATAGGAGTAGAGATGAGAGTGACTTCCATGTGTGGATTATGAAGCGGATTAATCGCAAAGCAGTGGGCTGTTCATATGGGTACCTTTCCTGAACCCCAAGGGCTACCTGGGATATGTTACTTCTACTTAAGTTTAGATGCATATATAGTAAGCTTAAATCCATTGGCTTTTCAACCAAGTCTCTTATTTAAAAAATGTTTTCAAAGAATGATTCATTTAATTTTATTTATGGTTCTTCTTAATTGACTTGGTATAGGGTTCATGCTACAGGACACATAGGCTGAGAGAGAGAGAGAGAGACAGAGAGAGAGAGGGAGAAAGGCATGAGGTCCAGAACTCGAACCACAATTAGCCATGTGGGAATCCAGTGCCTTAACCACCATACCACCTTCTGGTCCCAAGTATCTTCTCTCTGATGTAGAAAATTTTACCTGGAATTCCATCTTCTATGAGCAATGATCTATAGCTATGGACTTTGACATTCTACCTAGAAAGGTGTTGTGCCATGCTAATGACTACGATTTCACTGAGAATAAGTCATTTACAATCCAGTTGGTTTTTCTAACCACCCTGGAAAATACTCTGCAAGAAATGTTAGGATCTCATTGGGAAATCTGAGATCAAGGATGTTATGTGACTAGCCCAGATCACATAACTGAGCTAGTCAGAGCAAAGAACCGAACCCTGGAATTCTGAGCCTCAGTGAACCTTGCTCCTTTGCCTACCCAACCTTCACCTGTGGCTAGAGCTTACTGAGGGATTCGCTCCGTGATCTGGTCTGGTCTTCACTGGGTTCTTTCCATCTGCTCTCTCTGGAGCAAATTCATTTTTTTTCTTAATTGCCTGAAGACTCTCTGCTTTGATATATGCCATTGCCTAGCACAGGGTAACTCTTGTCTCATCTTGCATGCTCCGCTTTCCCTTTTTAGGTTCAACACATTCAAGTCTTTGTTATTCTGTAGTTTTTTCTGGCACCTAAACTAAGCTGGTTTTGAATTTCTCACAAAAGACAGATTATAGCATTTGTTTTCATTTTGGGCTTTGCCAAGTGTTCGACCTATCTGAAGCATTATTAAGCTCTGTGTCCAAGGAGCTGTCTGTGATGGAATGCTCAGTTTTCCTGAAAACCAGGGATTCGTCATGTTCTACCACAGTATCCCCAGGATGGCTGATGATAAGAGCCTTCACCTCTAACAAACTGGCCACAGATCTGCCCTGCCAGACAAGGCCACATGTCCCACTGGTGGAGGTGTGAGTGAGGGGACCTCTGCTCAGGAACCAGAGCCATGTGGCGCTGGTGGTGTTCATTGGCGGCATCATCCCACTTACTGCCATGTACCTCCTAAAGAAGGATGTCTGTGCCAAGAGGTATGAAGAACTTCCAGGGAAACGGTATCCAAATGTCAGTCCAATTAGACAGTAAGAGGCATTGCAGCAGCAGCCCCGACAGGTAAAACTAATTTGAGAATACGAGATACCTGATTGAACAGAGTAGGGGGTGGGCCATTTCTGCACTCTCGTCCTTAGCGGTGACAGAACGGCTGCTGTGACATCCTCTACATTAAGACCTAATTGGCTCCTGGATGGAAACTAAGTAGAAAGTTGATCTCATTTCCTCAAAATGCAATGCTCTAAGTGAGGGCTCTGCCTGGAAACACATTTTATGCAAGAAGCAAAAACTAAAAAAACATGAACATGAAAATAAATGCAGAGAGTGTACAACACAAATATATGCTCTTATAAATAGCTACTAAGTAAGACTAATTAAACACTGGTATAAAAGCTCTGCTTTTCCTTATTGGGAGGGGGTGGTGTTTCTGTGTTGACGGCATTATCAGAGTGTCTTAGCCTGTGAATCAGCCACGCATGGCTCCGGATTCTAGCCAATCTGCCTCCAGGAAACTGAGACATTGTTTTTGCTCCAGTGACCTTCAAAGTGCCTTCAAGATTAGGGCCATCCATCTGGAAAGCATTCATGGCTCTGAATGGTAAATCAGGGGGAGGCACAGGCTCCACGGTGACATCAAGTTTGGCATTGGTCATAAGCATGAGGTAGTCCTAACTCTGGTGGCTACTGCTGAAGTCTTACCAGGAGGGAAGGCAGTGGGCAGGGGATGAACTGCAGGAAGTCCAGACATAAAGCCACATTTTTTAAAAAAAAAAGTTTTATTTATTTATTTCTTCAGTGTGGGGGAGGGGGAAGAGAGAGAGACAAGGACCCCGGGAGGAGGTCCTCATGCTGCAATCCACCCCCAGTTTCAGCTGTTCAGGATCATGGCCTGTGTGCACCTCCCCCGATCATGTTCAGGGAGGTCTGAGGGTGTGAACCCAAGACCTTCCAAATGTGAGTCCAGGTGTATTACTGCTGCACCACCACTTGGCCCTCATAAAACCTTGCTGTCCAGAGCCACTGCAGGTCAGTGGCTCTCCTGAAGGCTACCTAAGCTCTTCAGCCCTTAGATTACCACGAGAATGGAGGAAGTGGGTACTCAGAGGCTGTAGCTTTCTTGAGCATTTGGGAATAATGAAGGGAAAGACAGGTAGTGAATGCATCAACCACTGGTTTGTTGTACAGGCCCAGGCTTACCTCCCCTTACATCTCACTGTGCCTGCCAGAGCTCCAACTCAGAAACAGAAGGAAGAGTTTATTCTTGCAAATCCTCATTTGTATCACCCTACAGGATTGACAGGGCAAGTGTCCATCCCCGTTGAGAAACACCATCTTCACCTACAGGAATGTGGTTTAGCCCAGTAACCCAGATAAGGTGCCAAGACAATCACATGCTTGTATGAGGAAAGATGCATTTCTTCAACCTCATCCACACTTACCCGGTTATGTTTTTGCATGTACTTTAAATTACAAACATTACCCTGAAATGATTGAATAGTTAAATGAAGGCAGAGCTGCTGGCTCCTTTCCTACATCTACCCCCATGTTCACACAGAAGAGATCCTGAGCATAGCAGAGCCATGCAAGAAGAGCCTTTTCCCTCTACTGAGGTGTGTGCACTGGGGCTAAGAAGGAGAGGGAAAGTATGAGGACTGAAGAGTAGGGAAAACAATTTTATCCCTGGAATTAGAATCCATGGTAGAAATGTAGATTCATTCTCTTATAGAAATGTTGTAAATTATGGTTAAATTTGAATATAGCTATATTGTAAGTTCATTTGATGGACTGATATAAGAATATATTTAGGGGTCAGGTGGTGGCTAAGTGGAAACACAGCCATACTCGCATGGGAAAAGTCCTGGGTTTTTGTAGGAACCTCCCTGCATGTGTCTGTGACCCGGGCCTGCTAAGACTGGGGGTGGACTGTGGAATGAGGACCCTCATGGGGATGCACCCCTACACACACACACACTTATGGAATAAACAAACAAATAAACTATAATATGTAGCCTGATTCTGTAGGGAAGTAGATTGTGCATGTTCAGTAATCCTTTAGGATACAACCTGTTCATAAAATGTGAGGTACAGGAATTCCCAGCTCCTAATCAGATGTCTGATTTTAGCAAGGTCAGGAAAGATACTGGAATGAGAGAAAGGAGCTATCAGGAAGAGAAAGGAGAGAGTGACCCGGCCTTGTCCACACAGGAGATCAACTAACTTATCACCACGAATACTTGCTTTCTCATAACCTCCAAACTATCATTTACTAAAAACAAAATTCACTTATCATTGCAATAAAATCATACATTTACTGCTGTCAAATATTTTTAGTATTTTCTGAATGTATTTTAGCTACACATCTAATTTTCTTTCACAGCCATATTGACTCCGAAGCTTAGTAATCGAGCACTCAGATTACCCAGAATGTATATGTAAGTTAGGTTAATGTGACAGTTTTTGATGTGAAGTGGAGAACCTTATTCTCAACCAAAGTATCAATGTACTTATCTTTAATTTCCTGGACAAAGACACATAAAGTAGTAATTATTTCGTAAGTGTAATTTACATGCCACTTTCGTTTTGTTTTACAAACTTGTAAAAATAGTTTCTCTGTGCTAAGATTACGGGAAAATGTTAAAGTATGACTTGCACTAAGAAGTATTTCTAAGAAATATTTTACAGAAGAAATATTTTGTATTTTAGAGGAAAAAAATAATTTTAGAGAGGACTTTTTTTTTATAATTATAGATATTTTAGGTTCCTCTGGACATTTTTTATGTAGATCTTGCAGATTAATTTTTACTTATAGATCAAAGTATGTATTCTTACTAATATCTGTGAACATTTTAAAAACTGTATTTTGTGTACTATGAAACATTTATTTACACATTTTTAATCACTTTTATTTGTTTAAAAAATTTTTTTTTCATTTGCTGTAGGGTTTGGGTGCTCCTGGAAAGAAACAGAGAAGGAGGGAAAGTGATACGCCCCCCTCCGCCAGGGAGGCATGACAATGCTGAAATCCCTTCTCCATTTTCCTCTTGGGATTTTGGGCATGCACCTGGTATGATTTTCTAGCAGCTAAGTCTGGAACTAGAACCATGAAGTTGACCATGTGGGATCCGGCCTTCTTATCCACCATACCATCTGCTGTCCCATACAAAATGTTTAATTGTCATATTAACTCAGATACACATTTTGTGTAATTCAAATATTCAGTTACTAAGCTGGTAGATAATATGATCACCTATTAAGATGAAACATCTGTATTGGTAGTTAAAAAGTGACCAATTGATTATAATGATTAACATGTCAAAGGCTGGCCAGTTGCATGGTGGTTAAGACAACTGGATCCCACATGGCCGACTTTGTTGAGTCCTGGATCCTATGGCATGTGCATGTGTGCCCAAAATCCTGAGAGGAGAATGGATAAGGAGGGATTATGGTGTGGCCATTCCCCCGGGGTGGTGATTTCTCACATTCCCCTCTCTCTGTCTGTCTCCAGGAGCACATACACCATAGCAAAAAACAAACATATCAGTATTCGCTGTCCTGTGATATTATAATTCCTTCTTAACTGAATCTCTAAAACATGATTTATAAGATTTGATCATACAATTTCAATAATAGAACGTAAACAGTCATTAAGTTGAACTTTCTACTTTAAGTACCTATCACTGCTAACAATATTACAATATTTTAAAGTTTATTCATTCATTTTTTTCCACCAATGAAGGAGAGAGAGTGAGGGAGATCAGCACCTCCAACAGGGTCTTCACACCACGATCTACCCACAGCCTCAGCCAGCCCTGGATCATGGGCCTTGTCGTGCTGGCCATACTTGGGAGTGTTTAGACACAAACCCAGAATCTTCCCTTGTAGGTCAGCCTGGCAGAGCTTTGCTGTTTACTGATGTGCCACCATCTGACCCCCACGATCACACATGTTTTCAAATCGGCTATCAGTGCCATTAAACAATAAACAGAACCTTCTGTTTCATGATTAAAAGTGATGAATTTCAGTAGTTTCCGAGAAAGCCCTCTGAAACTACTTGATGCTGTATTTATGAGTTTCGGGATTTTTACAGGTATTATACTTCTTCCTAATCGCATCAGTGGCCACAGTTGTTGCTGAACATCCTGCAAAGCACAGGACAGCTCCCACAACAAAGAGCAGTCTGGCCCCACATGTTAGGTTGACAGACCTGAGGTATCAAAACCCAGGGCATTGTCCTCATCCACCCAAGCAGGCAGTCACTGAGCTGACTGAATGCCGACACTGAGCTGACTGAAGGCCGAGAACACAGGGTGCAATCAGACATGGCCTCTGCCTTCAAAGAGCCTCTCAGCCTCTGCAGAGAAATTAGCGAGACACCAGGCAAGGAGAGCAGAATGGCAGAGCAGTATGGTGAGTGCTGGAACAGCACTGTGAGAGTGCCTTGCGCCCACAGAAAGGGAGTAGCCATAGGATGGAAGGAAAAGGGTCCCTTGTGGGGAAAGTTAATTTGCATTAATAAGCACAAAGCACATTTATCTATCAGTGAGGGAAAGAAAAGTGTCTCTGGGTATTTTAGACAGAATCCAATTAATACAGGATTTTTTTGGTTTTGTTTTTTCTTTTAAGAGAGAGGGATTTTTTTGTTTGTTTGTTGTTGTTGTTGTTTGCTATAGGGTGTGTGTGCTCACTGGAGAGTCAGAGAGAAACAAACAGAAAGCAAGAAACCCCCCCCCCCCCGAGTGGGAATGGCCATGCTACAATAATACCTCCTCCACTCTCCTCTCAGGATCTTGGGCACAAATGCACACGCAGCTGGAGTTAAGTCTTAAGCCGCAGGGTCCAGGATTTGAACTACGGTTGAATACGTGGAAGTCTAGTGATATAACCATTATGCCATCAGCTGGTCCCAATACGTTTTCTTTTCTTTTCTTTTTTTACACACACATGCAGCTGAGAAACAAAAGAGAAGGCAGTGAAGCAAGTCAGAGACTTAACAGGAAGGTGCTACCAACTTTTAGGATGGGTGATAAAAGGAGATGGTGTTATCTGAGTCAGGACTTAGTGAGGTGGAGCTACCTGGAGTCAAAGGGCAGACACAACAGCTGCCCTACCCCTGACCCTGTCCCCAGCCACCTACACAGGGAGAAGTGCCTTGCCATCTTCCTTCCTCTCACTCTTGCTTTATCTCCTACTGCTTCCCACTGACCACACCTCGCCAGAAGCCATTTGTCAGGGAAGCCTGGGAATGGAGGTTCCCTGGAACGCAGAGAGGCATCCATGGCTGGGGGAAGAACCTTGGAGCAAATAAGGAAATACTCAAAAGCCACAGTAGTGTGAAAAAGGATCCCTGCAAATAATACAGCCTGGCTATGTGAAAAGTCTCCTGTGCTAGGCTTGACTTTTTTTTTTTTTAATGCCAGTGGATGTGTGCAACAGAGAGATAAAATCTCTTCTCCTTACCCCCAGCCCCCATGGGACCTGGTCTGGTCACACCACAGTCCTTTCCCAATTCAGCACTCAGTCAGGATCCTAAACAAACCCAGTATGTTTTTCAAGCCTCCAGGGCAGGGACTCCAACCTTGATTGACCACGTAAAATCTGGTTTAACAGCACTTAACCACTGTGCTATGGCCTACCCACTAGATTTAACATCATCTTGAGTTCCCAAGGCAGCCAGTGACGCTGGATTAAGTGATGCAACACCCTTTGAAGTTTGGAAAGGATGCTGGCAGCAGAATGGGGAGCGGGTTGGAGGTGAGCCAGACCAGAAGGCAGGCACCAGTCAGGAGGCCAAGGCAGTCATCCAGGTGGAAAGTTCTACAGGCTGGAGATAAGGGATGGCAGCTCTGCCTGAGCAGATTGGTGAGACATGCAGTGGAATCTCTTGGACTTGGTGTACACTGAGTACCGCAGGGCAAGGAACCTTGATTTCTGACCGTTCTGGCCAGTAGGTGGCAGTGCAGGTGGGCTGGCCCCTCTGATTTTCAGCCCCTGTGCTCACTCTAACAGTAGCAGGAAATCACTCAGCCTCACTGGTCTCAATGTCCTAATCTTTACAATGAGGGCCTAGCAGTTTCCTAAGACAATATTCTATAGTGCACTGATTCCCAGATCTGTATTTTCACTTCTTTGCATTTCCAAATTCAATATTTTCTTCTAGTGTCATATTTTCTATATGAAGGGTCTTCAAAAGGCTTATAGAAAATGTGTATTGAAAAAATAGATTTTGGGACCAGCGGGTGGCGTGGTGGTTAAGACACTGGACACTCCCACATGGCTGACCACGGTTCGAGTCCTGGACCTGGTGGCTTGCTTTCTCACTTTCCTTCTCTTTCTCTCTGTGTCTCTCTCTGGTCAAATTAAAATAAAATGAATGAATGAATAAAAATAAATAAATAATTTTTTTAAAAAAGAAAGAAAAAATAGATTTTAGGTTTTTTGCACCAAAACTGTACTTTAATTCTGTTTTCCCATGAACTTTGTAATTTACATGAGCATATTACAGAAATTTCCTTTCATCTACATTTAACCTGGTGTATATTCCTGAATTTTGAGTTTAAGCACTTGTATTTTAAATTGCTGATCAGAGTTGCTTTTAGAAAATTCTCATTATGACTGAGAAGGAATGTTCTATTCTAAAGTTCATCCACCCCCAAATGCAGCTTGTAGACAATGGATTTCCCAATATTCCCATCTAAAATTCTTTCTGGTAATTCTTTTCATAAATATCTCTGGCAGAGCTCTCACGATTTGTAAGACTTGCTACACAACCACTACTTGAATTGCAACCCTTGTTAGTTAATAGGGGTCAAAGTATTATTTCTCAATAATGCAACTTGGTATGTTACTCAGAAATTCCAGGAAAAGCTTTTTTCCGTGATTTTCAATTTCATTCTAAGCAGTACACAACAATCACGTTGTTCTGCCCCTGAAGGAAATAGTAAGGCGCTGGCTTTTTTGAAGGCTTGTTTGCCCCAAATAGAAACTCAGATTTTCTGCATGTATTTTACAGCATCAGAATCCTAAAACAATTTAGGAGTAAATACTTAGCGCTTTTAGTGTTTCTAAATTGTCAACATCTTCACTCTAGAAAAATGTAGTGGTATATAATGAGGACTTGTTCTTTGGTAGAGCTATAGACAAGGCAGGAGAACAGATCCACGTTTGGATCAGGATAAATAATCTAAGTGTATCGAGCACACAGTTCTTCTCCTCAAAGAGTATACAGTCTTTTGGTGAAGGCGACCATATAAAATTTTCATTATGATTTGGTGAAACAACTTGGTAAGAAGCCTAATGCCCTGTGGAAGCAGAGTAAGGGATCTCAGTCATTCTTGGGGGTTCAGGAAGGCAATCCCAGAGAAGGTGATGCCTGTAGTCAGTCTCTGAGAGTCATTAGGTGTTAATCTAATGTCTTTTCCAAATTCATTTTCACTTACTCTCTGCTACTTTATTACGCTGATCAATCCTTCCAACTTGCATGTTCTGCTTTCTCTAGAGTGACCAGTTTTCCAGTTTGCTAAGAATTTTTCTGGCTTCAGCCTTGTAAGTGCCACATGCTGAGAAACTCATTACCCCTTTGTCAGCCCAGACTAGTTGGTCATGCTAATGTGCTGCCTCCCAGTTGTACCTTCTGTCATTTGTTTATGCCAGTGTCTCATCTAGAATGGCTGCACCCTGTCACTGCTTTGAGTCCATCATGGGGCCTGCACTGGTCCTTGCACACAGTAGAGACTCAGGAACCAATTAGTTGGTTGATACTTACATAAATGTTGGTACCTCTCATTTTGTAGACAGCACAGAGGTACAGACCCTGACATGATCTCGAGAGCCATGTGACAGTACTAAGGTTAGTATTTAGGTCTAGCCCCATGTCTTCCATAGAACATTCTCCAACTACTCAACATTAAATCAAATGCTTCCTTGCCCCTCTCGAGCCCTTAAGGTCCTTCGAAGTGTTCTCCTTGGTCTCATAGCGCCCTCTACTTGTGATCTCAATAAGATGTCCCCGTCCGGCCAAATTACAAGGCAGGGACCATGCCTTCTCTTCTGTATCTGTTGTGCGGCATAATAAAGCCATTACTACTACTTAATATTTGGTCAGTCAGTGCCTGAGAACTGGACTTAACCGATTGATTAAACTGTCTGGTTTGGTCTGACCCCATAGCCTAGTAGTTAAGGGAAGCAGAATCCCACTGATAGTGGTTTGAGTCCCCGTCCTGGCGGCTTAAACACACCGGGCATATATGCGTGTGTGCCTGAAATCCCAACAGAGTGGAGAAATGGAGGAGAAAGGGTTGCAGCATGACCATGCCCCGTTGGGTGGTGTTCTCTCCCTGTCCTTCTCCTCTCTCTCTCTCTCTGGTGAGCACACATGCCCTGTGGGTATTTAAACAAACAAACTGTCTGGTTCCTTTCAGGATTCCCAGATGCTGAAACAAATATAGTCCCCTATCCCTCCCAGAGCCAGGGAGGGTGGACAGGCGATACCAAATGTTGGACTCATTTTGGAACTGGTGATAGATTTCATACGCAGTCTCAGTGAGAAGATGATCAAGATTCTGCTTATGGGGCTCATTCATTGCAACCCACAGTTCTTCAGGCCTTCTAGTTTCTCCATTATGGCCTTCAACTGCAGAGGGCAAGCGGTGATCCATCAGTCTTCTGATTAATGAAATTAGCTTATGGTTTAAGTTAGTGTAGCCTCCCAGATCGAGTTAACCCTTGAACTGTGGGTCTCCCTGGGATGTGGGGCCAATGAACTAATCAAGAAGTGGGGAGTAGGAACAGATGAGACATACTTCTCCCTGCATGAGGTCAAATTCTGCACTTGAGAGGGATAAGCTAAATTGCCCAACCTCAAGGTCTTTATATAATTGCCTCCTACTTTTCCACTCCCTGGAGGGGAAAGCCTTGACTGGCATCTACAGACTGCTGGGATTTGACTTTACTCAGGGACATGAGGCACTGGGTTCAGAGGCAGGTGCTGGGACCACACAGACCATCTGTGGCCTTCTCTCTGTTAGGTTATTGTGGTGAAGAAGATTATAGCTTTGGAGGGTACAGGTGCTGGGCAAGTGACCCAACTTCCCAAGCACCCATTCGATGATCTATTCTGTTGACTCCTAGGTTTGTATGAAAACTCAATGCCATGTTTTGTTTTCCTTTTTTAGATTTTTGCTGTAAGGCATGTGTTTGTGTGTGTGTGTTTGTGTGTGTGTGTGTGTGTGTGTGAGAGAGAGAGAGAGAGAGAGAGAAGCAAGAGAGAGGAAAAATGAGAAATCAGCTCCGGGGGGATGGCCACACCACAGCCCCTTCTCCATTCTCTCAGGATTTTGGGTGTGCATGCACACATGCCCAGTGTGATTTTCAAGCTCCAGGTCCAGGACTCAAACTGTGGTCAGCCGTGTGGGAGACTGGCACCTTAGCCACTATGCCACCTGCTGGCCCTGGCATGATGTTAGTTCAAGGGCCTGCCTGACACATAGTAAGCACTTATTAGCGATAGCCTTTTATAGCTATTAGAACCTATCATTCATTCATTTATTCAGTAGTCCCTTTACTGAGACCAGGACATTGTGACATTTAAACTAGCACTCAGGGCTGGGTGTTCTTGGGCTAATGGAAAATATTGGGAGAGCATCATTGCCACCTGACGGGGAAGAACATGTTATCAGTGTTATCCCTATTCTGCTTTGCCTGGTCAGTTAGAATCGATTGACAGTGGCCACTGACGAAGGCCGCTTCCTTTGCAAAGCTGGGCCTTGTGCTCTCCACAGGAAGAAAGAAGATGCAGAATCTGTTTAATTTGAATTCTAGTGTCTGAATATTTAATTCTTCAGTGTTATCCCTATTCTGCTTTGCCTGGTCAGTTAGAATCGATTGACAGTGGCCACTGACGAAGGCCGCTTCCTTTGCAAAGCTGGGCCTTGTGCTCTCCAGCTAGTCCCTCCCACCCAAGTGTCTCTGAGCTCTGTAGGGCACACTCATTAGAGCTGGGGGCGGGGGGCATTTTATAGCTGAGCACATCCTGGTCTCCATCACAACTTCCTGCCTATACTAAGCACTTAGTTTGCATATTAGCTGTGTTGACATTACCACAGGCTGGCATTTCTTTTCTTTTCTTTTTTTTGGGGAGAGGTTTTTGCTATAGGGCTTGTGTGCTCGCCAGAAAGACAGAGAGAGACAGAGAGACAGAATGCGAGAAATACCCTCCAGGGGGATGGTCACGCCGTAATCCCTTCTCCTCCATTCTCCTCTTGGGATCTTGGGCATGCACACAGATGCGCCCGGCGTGAGTTTTAAGCCACCGGGTCCGGGACGCAAACTGCTGTCGACTACGTGGGAGTCCAGCAACATAGCCATTACACTAACTGCTGGTTCCCACCT
>NW_006160154.1:3938050-3938905 GCF_000334495.1 Tupaia belangeri chinensis | reverse complement strand
TCAAGTACTCGAACTGCAGTCGACTACAGGGGAGTCCAGCAACATAGCCATTACGCCAACTGCTGGTCCCACAGGCTGGTATTTCAGTGTGAAACATATTGAAATAGTTGGGAGGTGTTTTTGGTATTTGATAATATTTGATAATAGCAAGTTCTTTCCATTCAAATAAGGGAGAACAGTCTTAAAGAATGCCTTGACATTTCCACTTCAGCGGTTTTTCTTCACAGGTTTCTGTGACTTCAGAACTTTACCAGATTGCATGACTCGTTACTATCTTTTTGTTTTAGATAAGGAGCATGTGTATTTGCCTTCTTCTCTTCAACTTATTCTGAAATGAATTAAGGAAAAAAAAAAAACTTTAAAATAGTTCTTATTTGATCATTCCTAATGGGGCATGCCTTTTTTTTCCCTATTGTAATTGTTAACAAGAAGGTCTCCCCTATTTATACGCTCCTCCTGGGTTCAGTGGCTAAATACCTGCTTTGTTTTGTGCTGCAGGTAGTGGCCACCACCGAGGAGCCCCATGAGCACAGCAGGTGTGCAAACCAGGCTGGCCGTGACCGTGGAGATGAAAGTCTGGAGGTGGGGCCGGGGGCCACAGAGGTGTATGTGGCTATGAACCAGGCTGCCCAGTGGCCACAGGTACCCGGCCCCAGGAACATGACAACAGCTCAGAATGGCCTTGGGTCAGGAGCTGCAGCCACCTCTTCTATCTCTGATCCGAGGGACCCCAAGATGGTAACTTCCCCAGTGTGTCAGAACGGAGGGTCCAGCAGCCCTAATGGCGATACGGAAACCCAGGAAACCAGAGCGAGCCCTTCCAAGCTCGTGCGTCTGTTCTCTGTGAATCGGAAG
>NW_006160154.1:3930018-3938019 GCF_000334495.1 Tupaia belangeri chinensis | reverse complement strand
TGCCAACCCAGAGAGGCCCCGCTCTGTGGTCCTGGTGGGACATTCCTCCACTTGGAACGCCCTTGCCTCCTTCCGGAAAATGGGATCTTTTAAAAAGTTGAAGTCTACAGTTCTGCAGGGAATTCAGAACCGGGAGGGGTCAGGTGCTGCCTGGAAGGAGGAGGCTTCGGAACAGGATGTGGGGAAACCCGTCCTCAACGGTGTCACCGGAGCGCAGGCCAGCAGGCTCTCCATGCTAGGACAGGCCGGGGACGGTGGCGCATCCGACTGCTCCGACCCCGAGGAGGCTGACGACGCCTTCCAGCGCAGCACCCACCGCTCCCGCAGCATCCGCAGGGCCTACGGCCTGGGCCGCATCAGCATCCTGGACCCAGACAGACGTCACGGTCTCCAGAACCCCCCCAGACCCCTGTCCTCAGTACAGGAGCCAACCATGTGTGAAATTCTGGTGAAGGACTCTGAAAACAACAGCGTCCTCTACCGGAGGAGCAAGAGCACCGACAACTTAAACTTCCTCAAGAAGAGCTCCTTCAAACGGAAGTCCACCTCGAATCTCGCAGACCTCAGAGCAGCCACTGACAAGCAAGCGCCCCAGAGGACCCTAAGCAGCTCCTCTGCAGACTTCGAGAAGCCAGGTGGGGCTGAAAGAAGGTCAAAGCGCTGGAAGAGCCCCATCAGGGCCAAGGACTTCGACAGAGTCTTGAAACTTGTCAGCAATGTGACAGACGCTGCCTGGAAGAGGGAGAGTCCCAAGAGTGGGGCCCAGGCCCCTGGCGAGGCCCACCTGAGGCTCCGACTGCACAGCAGGCTGCATGATGACTACTCACGCCGGGTGTCCAGCAGCTCCGAGCAGGACAGAAGGCGAGGCGCGGCCTCCAGCCTCAGCTCAGCCCCTTCTCAGGGCATGGACACGGACACAGCCGTCTTCCCTCTTGAAGCCAAAAGCTCCCAGGCATCAGAAAGTGTGGGTCCTAGTGCCAGCAGCTCCTCACCCAGTCCAGTTGCTCCAGATGCCTTGAGCAAAGACTCCAATGAACCAAACACTGGCAGCCAGTTTACCTTTGACCCAGAACAACTGCCCACCCCTCTAAGACCCACCACGCCCAAGCCCCAGAGCCCCCAGAGCCCCCAGAGCCCAGGGGCAGGAAGCACCAAGTGCCCCAACAATCAGAGTGCATTGTCCCTGAGTTCAGTGGAAAGTGAAGAAAGGGCAGAGGACTCTGCACCGAGGGAGCCAGGGCCCGTGTCCTCCCAGGATTCGGTGCACACCACATGCAGTGACGAGGACAGTGGCAGCTACCCTCAGCTGAGCCTTGTCCCAGCATCGAGTCCCGAAGACAAGAAGGAGGAGGTAAGGGCCCAGTGTGTGTGTGTGATGGCGGGGGGGAGGAAGGTGGAGGGTTCCTCCAGCAAATGACCCTGCTGCGGGTGGGGTGTTCGCACAGTGGTGTTCTTCTGCTCCTTACCAGAGATGGCGCCGCAGCACAGGGCTCGCTCTTGGTCCCACACTTGCCCGCAGCCTCCTGCTGACTTGCTTGCCATCACTGTTAATAGTGGGAATGGGAATTGTCGACCCGCTAATGACCAAGTTCAGAAGTAATCTCCATCTCTTCTGAAATACATTGCTAAAGTATGAAATGCCTTGAGATGGCGTTTACGCTATTTATTCAAAATGTGTTTATCAAGCACCTAGTAGGTACTAGATTCTCAGGGGGAAAATGTTGAAAGAGCCCTCTGCTGCCCCGTGGAGCTGTTAGGTGCTTTCAAGTCTTTCACTTTGGAAACAGTTTTTATTACCCAGCTCTTCCTTCTTTATATTTAAAACTATTGGATCATCTGAAAATCCATGACACATTTTTGCATAGAAAAATACGTCATGACTTTTCTGACAACCCAGTATTTCTGTACCTATCCAACAGAGTACATATAAATGAAATTCTTTGTGATAAGAGATTGTGACGTGGGCCAGCCAGTGGCGTGATGGTTAAGGCAGCTGGATCCCATGTGGCTGACTGCATGGTTCAAGTTCCAGATCTGGCAGTTTGAAAAACATGGTGGGTATGTGTAGGTGTGTGCTCCAAATTCTGAGAGGAGAAGGGATTGCCGTGTGGCCATCTCCCCATCTCCATGGGATGGGGGTGATTTCTCACTTTCCCCTGCTCGCTCGCTCTCTCCAGTGAGCATATATACCCTACAACAAATTTCAGGAGAAAAAAAGACCATAACATGTTCCAAATCTTTTATTTCCTTGGAATGAATTAGGAACTGCAATTTGGTACCTGTCAACCTGTGAATGGTGCTTGCTCAAAGAGAGTTTTATGATGGTTATTATACTTATTTTTAGAGTAGAACATGAGCATCTCATGAATTGAATCAGCTAATAACTGTCAAGGCAGCAAGAGCAATGTTCTCTTCATATCCTGTCAAGCAGCCAGACAAATGTACTTCACTGTATAATTTTCACTTTATAAATGCGTTTAGTAATATTGCCTTACATATTTGAAGGACAGGGAAATGCACCCATGTGTATATATTGCCGATTATTCTTCACATACATCCTGGACTATTTTGTAGATGTACATCAGTGCTTGCCATAGAAAATGACTCCCTAGCAAGTGTTCTTGCTCACCGATTCTTGGAGAAGACTTCACTTTTGTCTTAATGCCTGCAGATGAATGATCGCATAGCAGACCCTGCAAACTCAGAAGCTGGGACAGCCTCCAGACAGCCTTTAACCTTTGCTGTACAGAGAATCTATATGGTAGAACCTGTCTAGAAAGACCTAGAGAGCAGAATAGTTGCAGAGTAGTTTCAGGAGAGTCAAACATCCTCAAGGAACCCTGGGCAGCCAGAGAAATGAGGTTATGTCGCTCTTTTGTAAATTTTGGTTCATATGAAGACCTCAGGGTCTGCCTGTCTTGCAGATGTCTTATAGGTCAGAGGTCATTCCCTTACTTGCTTATTTTGAAGAAAGCCTATGAAACACTTGTGAGGACATGGGACTAGCTGCTAACTTTGGGAAGGAGATCCAATTTTGCGGGCCCTGGTTTGTAGTTTTTCAAAACCTTCACTCATTCCTGGGTGAAATAAAATATAACATTCTTTCCACTGTATACCCCAGCCTGCACCACTAATGGTTTGGAACTCTCCTTCCCTGAAAAAGAATTGTGTAATTTTGGGGCCGGCAGGTGGTGTGGTGGTTGAGGTGCTAGACTCCCACATGGCCGACCACAGTTCAAGTCCCGGACCTGGTGGCTTGCTTTCTCACTCTCCCTTTCTCTCTGCCTGTCTCTCTCTGGTCAAAATTGAAGAAGAATGATAATAAACATAATTAAAAATAAATCTTGAAAAAAAAATTGAATTCTAAAAAAAGAAAAAAGAATTGTGTAATTCTAGAGGATTCTTTATGTTTAAGGTGGGATTTTATATTCTGGTTGAAAAAGTTAGTTTAAAAAAATTATTAGAGGTCAGCCCTTAGGTGGTGGTTAAAGTGGCTGGATCCTGCAAGGCCGACTGCGTGGTATGAGTCCCAGACCTGGTAGCTTGAAAAACAAGTGAGTGTGTGTGTGTGCCCAAAACCCCAAAAGAAGGAAGGAATGGAGGAGACCGTGCCCTATGGGGGTTGCTTTCTTGCTTTCTCTCTCTCTTTTTCTCTCTTTCTAGAAAAGTACACACATTCTGGCAAATTTGAAAAAAATTTATTAAGCTTTTATTTTGGAGTGCATATTAAGTGAATATTTTACAAAGGTTATTATCTAACTCAGATCTAACTCAGCTATTTGCCATGGTCATTTTGACCATTCTATGGTCTTTTTTTTTTTAAAGGTTTTTTTTTTTTTTCCTTTTTTCTTTTACCATAGGGCCTGTGCACTCGCTGGAGAGAGACAGGGAGAGAATGTGAGAAATCACCTCCCAAGGGGTATGGCCATGCTAACATCCCTTTCCCTCCGTTCTCCTCTTGGTATTTTGGGCACATACGCATATGAGCCTGATGTGTTTTAAGCCTCTAGGTCCGGAACGCAAACCATGGCTGACCATGTGGGAATCCAGCACCTTAACCACTATGCCACCTTCTGGTCCCCCTTCTATGGTGTGTGTGTGTGTAATTCTTAGTTACATATAATGTAATTTCTACCCATAAGAGATCACCAAAGACAGACAACATTAGAAGCACTGATAATGAAATTCAATTTATTAAAGGTGCACATATATTGGTAATTCTGCAAATTTGCCCCAAGACAGTCATCACATTTTCAGGTTGCATTCATTTTCTCAAAACTGTATTTTTAACATAAATGTCAACAAGAGAAAATATAATGACAGTTTTGTCTAATTTGCATTTCAAAGTTTTTTGGTTTTGTGGGGGGTTTTTTGTTGTTTTTTTTTTTTTAATTTATTTCAGGAACCAGCAGTTAGCGTAATGGCTATGTCGCTGGACTCCCATGTAGTCAACCGCGGTTTGCGTCCTGGACCTGGTGGCTTAAAACTCACGCCAGGCGCGTGTGCGTGCGTGCCCAAGATCCCGAGAGGAGAATGGAGGAGAAGGGATTGCAGCGTGACCATCCCCCCTGGGGGGTGATTTCTCGCTTTCTGTCTCTATGTCTCTCTCTGTCTGTCTGGCAAGCGCACGCGCCCTATAGCGAAAATCTCTCAAAAAAAAAAAAAAGAATAAAAAAATTTATTTCTTGGGAGAGAGAGAGACAGAGTCGCCTCCAACAGGATATTCATGCCACAATTCAGTCCCCAGTTTCAACTCTCAGGGTCATGGGCACACGTGTGCCTGCCTGGTATACACAGGAAGAAGACATTGGTGCAAACTTGGCACCTTCCCATGTGGTCTCAGCATCATGGAGCATGCTGTTAACGCTCTCCCACTGTGGCTGGCTCCCACTTTACAATTTGTATAAGGGAATTGTCAATGTTATTTGCAGAGAAGTACTTACAAAATACACCTTGAAGCCTGCTCTTTTATTTTGACATTGAAAAACAGAATGCAAACAAAACAAAAACAACTTTGCAAAATGTAAGAATTCCTACTTTCGTGGGTTAAAAGTTAAAGCAGTTTTCATGTATTTTATAGCATTACACAAAATTAAAATTTCAGTCTTTATGTTTTAATATACAGAGTGCGATTTTTTATTTAGGTCATTGACAATGTGGTTCTACTTAAATGTTTACAGCAAATTTAAGCTGTATTTATTGTTGAATGTGAAAAAGTTGAAATTGATGTACATTATAGTATTACTTAAAAAGTAAATGCTATGGGACCAGCAGATGGTGTAATGGTTATGTTGCTGGACTCCCATATGGCCAACCATGCTTTGAGTTCCAAACCCAGTGGCTTGAAACACGCCAAACGTGTGTGTATGTGTGTGTGTGTGCACGCACGCACTCAAAATTTTGAGAGAAGGATGGAGGAGAAGCAATTGTGGTATGGCCATCCCCCTTGGGGTGGGAGTGATTTCTTGTTTTCTGTTTCTCTGGTGAGTGCATGTGCCCAATAGCAAAACTAACTCTTAAAAAAAAAAGTAGATACTATAATGTACTTTTAATAGGAAGAGTAGTTTATATTTATAATTATTAACTAATAATTAAAATGATACCGTAATCTTTGAAAAACTTTGAGCAGTTTAACAAGTGTGTATTATCCTGAAAAAATGCTGGGAAAACGTGCCTCTTTGATTTATAAACATGTTATACTTCTGCCACCTAGTGGTAAACTTTGTTGTAAGACCATCAGTCTGCTTAAGTCCTTAAAGTTGTAACAGGTTTAGAAACGCAGTTTGGCATTCAGTTGTTGACAGTTGTTGACTGCCTATTTCCTTAGAAAGGTCAGTGCGTGGGGGTTTGGAGTGTTGTTTGTCTGCCGATTCACACAGGAAAAGGATCTGCCCTTACACTCATGCAGTAACGAGTCAATAGCTCACTTAAATGACAAGAATCAATCGTACCCCTTTCCAGGGAACTTCAGTAAGTTGTAGTCTTTGAGTAAAAGTTTCTAGTTTGTCTGGAACCCTGACTCTGCCATGCAGAAGACACCTAACTTGAGCAAATTGTTGAATTTTTCCTGGCCTCAGTCTTCTCAGCCTTCTATTCAAGAATTTGGAAACACTTTATCTGCCTCAGAAAATTTCTAAGTTCTAAACCTGCTAGACATTCAGCCCAGCATTTCAGCACAGGTTGTCACTATAGTTATCACTGTCAGTGTGTTTTCTGTTTTTGTTTTTTAAAGTTTATGTTTTTCTTTCAAGGATGGATTCCCATGCTGCAGTCCATCCCTAGCCCAGCCAGCCCTAGATCGAGGGCATACACATGCCCTGCATGTTCAGGGAGGTCTCTGGATGCAAACCCAGAACCTTCTCACATGGGTCAGCCTTGTAGACTGCAGTGTCAACAGCCAGGCCCTCCTAGATTGACCTGACTTAAGACAGAAGTAACTTAAGGTTACTTAAAATTTTTTTTTCTTGTTTTTATTTTTTGTTTGTTTGTTTATAGTTTTTGCTATAGGTTGCAAACGTTTGTGGGAGTAGGAGGCAGGCAGGGGAAAAGGTGAAAATCAACCCCCAGGGGGATGGCCATGCCACAATTCCTTCTCCTCCAATCTCCTCTCAGAGTTTTGGGCATACACACACATGTACCTTGCAGGATTTCCAAACCACTGAGTCTAGGACTCAAACCATACAGTCGGTCATGGGAATCCAGAGCTTTAATCTTTGCACCACCTGCTAGCCCACTTTTTAAAAAAATATTAAAATTTACTATAGGGTACATGTACTTACTAAAGAGAGATAAGGAGAGAGACAAGGAAAGCACCCCCTCAGTGGGGATAGCCACAGTGCAGTCCCATTTCCATTCTTCTCTTGGGATTTTGGGCACACATGCACAGACAACTGTTGTGTTTGTCAAGGTGCCAGGTCCAGGATCGAAACCGTGAAGCCATGTGGGATCCAACCACCTTAACCACCACCCCACTGGCTGGCCCCCAGAACGCTTTAATGATCCCATGTGTTCCACGTTCACTTCAGATTTCAGGTCTTTAGCATCTCTGAGCTCTGGCAATAAACTCCTGGTCACTTTCCTCCTGGTTATCTTTCTTTCCAATTCTCTTCCCAACAATGATGGATTAATGTCTCCACCTTACATTCCAAGCCCTGCTTTGTCTCTGTTCACACAGGTTCCCTGGCTCCTCAGTGCTGACCAAGTACTGTACAGACTCCTTGGCCTAGAAATGCCCTACTGTCCCTCCCCATAACTACCTGTACAAATGTTATAGTTATGTTAATGTTATAGTCTTCCAGAGGACTGAGAAAGTCTTCAAACAATTTGTTCGGCATCTTATTACATGTTTTTTTCTTTTTCTTTCTTTCTTTTTTTAAGAGAGAGATTTCTTGCTTTAGGGTGCATGTGCTTGCCAGAGAGACAGAGAGACAGAAAATGAGAAATCACTCCCCTGCGGGGGATGGCCATGCCACATTCCCTTCTCCTCCATTCTCCTTTTGGGATTTTAGGTACACACGCACACGTGCCCAGCATGAGTTTTAAGCCACTGGGTCCAGGACGTGAAATGCGGTCGACTGTGTGGGAATCATTATGCCATCTGCTAGGCCCCTTAGTACTATTTTAAAAAATGCATGAGAGGAAAGTTTCAGCATAACCTAACATTTATAAACTTGTAATTCAATAATGCGCAAACCAAAGTTGTTGAGTGCCTTTCAGGTGTAACCAATATAGCTCTGTAAAGGTGAGTGACACCCAGGGGATGGCACATGAGCCCAGAAGTGTCCTTATCATAGGAGAACCATGCAGACGGGTCAGGGCACCCCAAAGGGGTGAAACAGTGCGCTGTGGATTTCAGAAGAGTTGCTATCTCTGTACCAAATCAAGGAAGACTTAACACAAGCGACAGAATCTGGTTTGAAGAAGTGGGATTTGTACAGGTAGTCATGGGGAGGACAGTGGGGCATTTCTTTTTTTTTTTTTTTTGGGGAGTTTTTCCCTGGA
>NW_006160154.1:3892925-3929594 GCF_000334495.1 Tupaia belangeri chinensis | reverse complement strand
CTCTCTTTCTGTCTGGCAAGAGCCCCCGCCCTATAGCGAAAATCTCTCAAAAAAAAAAAAAAAGAATAAAAAAATTTATTTCTTGGGAGAGAGAGAGACAGAGTCGCCTCCAACAGGATATTCATGCCACAATTCAGTCCCCAGTTTCAACTCTCAGGGTCATGGGCACACGTGTGCCTGCCTGGTATACACAGGAAGAAGACATTGGTGCAAACTTGGCACCTTCCCATGTGGTCTCAGCATCATGGAGCATGCTGTTAACGCTCTCCCACTGTGGCTGGCTCCCACTTTACAATTTGTATAAGGGAATTGTCAATGTTATTTGCAGAGAAGTACTTACAAAATACACCTTGAAGCCTGCTCTTTTATTTTGACATTGAAAAACAGAATGCAAACAAAACAAAAACAACTTTGCAAAATGTAAGAATTCCTACTTTCGTGGGTTAAAAGTTAAAGCAGTTTTCATGTATTTTATAGCATTACACAAAATTAAAATTTCAGTCTTTATGTTTTAATATACAGAGTGCGATTTTTTATTTAGGTCATTGACAATGTGGTTCTACTTAAATGTTTACAGCAAATTTAAGCTGTATTTATTGTTGAATGTGAAAAAGTTGAAATTGATGTACATTATAGTATTACTTAAAAAGTAAATGCTATGGGACCAGCAGATGGTGTAATGGTTATGTTGCTGGACTCCCATATGGCCAACCATGCTTTGAGTTCCAAACCCAGTGGCTTGAAACACGCCAAACGTGTGTGTATGTGTGTGTGTGTGCACGCACGCACTCAAAATTTTGAGAGAAGGATGGAGGAGAAGCAATTGTGGTATGGCCATCCCCCTTGGGGTGGGAGTGATTTCTTGTTTTCTGTTTCTCTGGTGAGTGCATGTGCCCAATAGCAAAACTAACTCTTAAAAAAAAAAGTAGATACTATAATGTACTTTTAATAGGAAGAGTAGTTTATATTTATAATTATTAACTAATAATTAAAATGATACCGTAATCTTTGAAAAACTTTGAGCAGTTTAACAAGTGTGTATTATCCTGAAAAAATGCTGGGAAAACGTGCCTCTTTGATTTATAAACATGTTATACTTCTGCCACCTAGTGGTAAACTTTGTTGTAAGACCATCAGTCTGCTTAAGTCCTTAAAGTTGTAACAGGTTTAGAAACGCAGTTTGGCATTCAGTTGTTGACAGTTGTTGACTGCCTATTTCCTTAGAAAGGTCAGTGCGTGGGGGTTTGGAGTGTTGTTTGTCTGCCGATTCACACAGGAAAAGGATCTGCCCTTACACTCATGCAGTAACGAGTCAATAGCTCACTTAAATGACAAGAATCAATCGTACCCCTTTCCAGGGAACTTCAGTAAGTTGTAGTCTTTGAGTAAAAGTTTCTAGTTTGTCTGGAACCCTGACTCTGCCATGCAGAAGACACCTAACTTGAGCAAATTGTTGAATTTTTCCTGGCCTCAGTCTTCTCAGCCTTCTATTCAAGAATTTGGAAACACTTTATCTGCCTCAGAAAATTTCTAAGTTCTAAACCTGCTAGACATTCAGCCCAGCATTTCAGCACAGGTTGTCACTATAGTTATCACTGTCAGTGTGTTTTCTGTTTTTGTTTTTTAAAGTTTATGTTTTTCTTTCAAGGATGGATTCCCATGCTGCAGTCCATCCCTAGCCCAGCCAGCCCTAGATCGAGGGCATACACATGCCCTGCATGTTCAGGGAGGTCTCTGGATGCAAACCCAGAACCTTCTCACATGGGTCAGCCTTGTAGACTGCAGTGTCAACAGCCAGGCCCTCCTAGATTGACCTGACTTAAGACAGAAGTAACTTAAGGTTACTTAAAATTTTTTTTTCTTGTTTTTATTTTTTGTTTGTTTGTTTATAGTTTTTGCTATAGGTTGCAAACGTTTGTGGGAGTAGGAGGCAGGCAGGGGAAAAGGTGAAAATCAACCCCCAGGGGGATGGCCATGCCACAATTCCTTCTCCTCCAATCTCCTCTCAGAGTTTTGGGCATACACACACATGTACCTTGCAGGATTTCCAAACCACTGAGTCTAGGACTCAAACCATACAGTCGGTCATGGGAATCCAGAGCTTTAATCTTTGCACCACCTGCTAGCCCACTTTTTAAAAAAATATTAAAATTTACTATAGGGTACATGTACTTACTAAAGAGAGATAAGGAGAGAGACAAGGAAAGCACCCCCCCAGTGGGGATAGCCACAGTGCAGTCCCATTTCCATTCTTCTCTTGGGATTTTGGGCACACATGCACAGACAACTGTTGTGTTTGTCAAGGTGCCAGGTCCAGGATCGAAACCGTGAAGCCATGTGGGATCCAACCACCTTAACCACCACCCCACTGGCTGGCCCCCAGAACGCTTTAATGATCCCATGTGTTCCACGTTCACTTCAGATTTCAGGTCTTTAGCATCTCTGAGCTCTGGCAATAAACTCCTGGTCACTTTCCTCCTGGTTATCTTTCTTTCCAATTCTCTTCCCAACAATGATGGATTAATGTCTCCACCTTACATTCCAAGCCCTGCTTTGTCTCTGTTCACACAGGTTCCCTGGCTCCTCAGTGCTGACCAAGTACTGTACAGACTCCTTGGCCTAGAAATGCCCTACTGTCCCTCCCCATAACTACCTGTACAAATGTTATAGTTATGTTAATGTTATAGTCTTCCAGAGGACTGAGAAAGTCTTCAAACAATTTGTTCGGCATCTTATTACATGTTTTTTTCTTTTTCTTTCTTTCTTTTTTTAAGAGAGAGATTTCTTGCTTTAGGGTGCATGTGCTTGCCAGAGAGACAGAGAGACAGAAAATGAGAAATCACTCCCCTGCGGGGGATGGCCATGCCACATTCCCTTCTCCTCCATTCTCCTTTTGGGATTTTAGGTACACACGCACACGTGCCCAGCATGAGTTTTAAGCCACTGGGTCCAGGACGTGAAATGCGGTCGACTGTGTGGGAATCATTATGCCATCTGCTAGGCCCCTTAGTACTATTTTAAAAAATGCATGAGAGGAAAGTTTCAGCATAACCTAACATTTATAAACTTGTAATTCAATAATGCGCAAACCAAAGTTGTTGAGTGCCTTTCAGGTGTAACCAATATAGCTCTGTAAAGGTGAGTGACACCCAGGGGATGGCACATGAGCCCAGAAGTGTCCTTATCATAGGAGAACCATGCAGACGGGTCAGGGCACCCCAAAGGGGTGAAACAGTGCGCTGTGGATTTCAGAAGAGTTGCTATCTCTGTACCAAATCAAGGAAGACTTAACACAAGCGACAGAATCTGGTTTGAAGAAGTGGGATTTGTACAGGTAGTCATGGGGAGGACAGTGGGGCATTTCATTTTTTTTTTTTTTGGAGAGATTTTCACTGTAGGGCGCGTGCGCTCGCCAGACAGGCAGAGAGAGACATAGAGACAGAAAGCGAGAAATCACCCCCCAGGGGGGATGGTCACGCCGCAATCCCTTCTCCTCCATTCTCCTCTCGGGCTCTTGGGCACGCACGCACACGCGCCCGGCGTGAGTTTTAAGCCACCAGGTCCGGGACACGAACCGCAGTCGACTACGTGGGAGTCCTGCGACATAGCCATTATGCTAACTGCTGGTTCCCGACAGTGGGGCATTTCTAGGGTGAGGAGTCTGTACAGTGCTTGGTCAGCACTGAGGAGCTAGGGAACCTGTGTGAACAGAGACAAAGCAGGGCTTGGAATGTAAGGTGGAGACATTAATCCATCATTGTTGGGAAGAGAATTGGAAAGAAAGATAACCAGGAGGAAAGTGACCAGGAGTTTATTGCCAAAGAGCTCAGAGATGCTAAAGACCTGAAATGTGAAGTGAACGTGGAACACATGGGAGGAACAGGAGTGAATGAGACGGGAATGCAGCTAGCATGGACCTTAGCCATCGATACCTGCTATGTGCCAGACAGAGAAAAAAAAAGTTCAAACACATGCACAAACACACACAAACTGTTCTTACCCTCTTGGGTTCAGAGTGTCGCTGGTAGACTGCAGTGTGTACAAATAACCACGATGTAGTGAGAAGTGCTTCTCGTGAGAATAAAGGAGGGCCATGACAGCACCAAAGGCAGAATCACTAACTCTGGGTGGGGCCGGCCCCATAGCCTAGTGGTTAAGGTGGCTGTACTCTACATGGCTGACTGAGATTCGAATCTCAGCCCCAGCATCTTGTAAAAAACACCAGACAGGTGTGCATGTGTGTGCCAAATCTTATCAGTATGGAGAAATGGAGGAGAAGGGATCGTGGCCTGAGCATGCCCTGTCAAGGGATGCTTTCTCCTCCTCCCTCTCTCTCTGTGTGTTCAGCGAATGCATGAACCTTCTGGTAATTAAAAAACAAACAACAAGAACTCTCATGAAAAGTGGCAGAACTGGAGAGGGACTACTGAACAGGGTCTTGCAGGAAGGGCAGGGTGGGGGACACACATGAGGGCCACAGTTGATGAAAAGTGGCCTGACCTTCCAGGCTGCCTGCAAGGGTGTAGGGGAGGAGGCAGGTACTGAAACTGATCTCAGCCCTGCTACTTAACTAGTTCTTTACCTTTTCTGAATCTCGTTTTTCTTAATTGTAATCTGTGGGTCATAGCAGTCCCTACTCATACTGTTGTGAAGATTAAATGAAGCAATACTGAGCTTTGTATATCAGCATCCAGAAAAGCGACTAATCTCTTGTGTTCAGGGAACTGTAAATTGCTTGCCGTAACTTTTGTACAGGGTGGTGGGTGGAGAAGCAGGTAGGCCCGGACACCATTAGTAAAAGCTTTGCTTGGGCCCCACCCCGCAGGCAGTGCACAGCCTGTGAGGATGTTTGAGCAGAGTCCAAGGGGCAATGCTTGTGTAGCTAAGGTTGACTAGACCACCTCTGTAGAGAGGAGGGTTAAGATGGCACGGTTACAGGGAGAGACCACGTTCCTCAGTACGCTAGTCCCGAGGTCACACGGTCTGTACAAAGGCTAAGGAAATGGAGAAGAGAGATGGATTCCAAAAATTACATAGCAGATTTTAATTAGTGTTTGAACAGTTATGGGGAAAGAGAAGTCCTGGATGACTGGTGATTGGGAGGTGTGCTGTGTTGGGGATGCCCCTAAACAAGCCATAAGCACAGTAGATTAGAAAGAGAAAGGATGGGATTTGTGTGGCACTTCAAGCTATAATGTCACTATAAAAAAACAAAACAAAACAAAACAAAACCCTCCCTCCTGCTTGTAGTGTTGAAATAAATCCAGCAGGCGAGTAGAGGCTAGATGGCTAGATTCAGGCCTATTTTCAATTTGAATGAACAATCGTGGGACTTTATGATAGCGTGGATACTTCATATGTAACAGTAGCCCCAAGATCTCGTTTTTGTGTGATTTAGCCAGAGGTCCAGGGCCATTACACAATTTGACTCTTCGTAGAAGACTTAGACATTGCTTTTGTAGGTAGCTCAAATCACTTGTTGGAAGGTTTAGAAGTTATCTATCCACAGCTGTCTCACAGAGCCATTCCTAGAAGGAGAAAGATGACTTTACATTTATAGAAATCAATTCGAAAGTCTGCCCAGGATTTTATCAGCAGCTTTATTGAGATATAATTTACATGACATCAGATTCACCTGTTGTAAGTTGATGGTTTGATGATTTTTAGGAAATTTGCAGAGTTGTGCTGACACTACCACAGTGTAGTTTACATCACCCTAAAAAGTCCCCCAGGCTCTATTCCCCAAGACCAGGCAACTGCTGATCTGCTGTTGTGTTCCTACTCTCTCTGTTAAGCGAACAAGTCAAAGATTTTTGTGGACCAGTGGAAATGTGCAGCCATCTGTTAATTCTGTCTAGATTTTTAAGAGAGATTTTTGCTATAGGGTGCATGTACTCTCTGGAGAGACAGAAAGAGAGAGAGAGATAGAAAGTGGGAAATCACCCCCTGGGGGAGATGGCCATGTTGCAATTCCTTCTCCTCCATTCTCATTACAGGATTTTGGGCATGCACGCACACACACCCAGCATGAGTTTGAAGCCATCAGGTCCAGGACTCAAACCACAGTCAGCCATGTGAGAGTCCAGCGATATAACCACTACACCATCTGCTGGTCCCGGTGAGAACTAATACTAGAACATTTTCACCATCCCAGAGAGAAACTTCATACCCGTTTGCAGTCACTTCTTATTGCTATTCTTAGCCCCCTTGATCTAGTTTTTGTGTTTACACGTTTCTGGACCCATGGCTGAAGTATAATCACATAATATGTGGTCTTTAGTGACTGGCTTCTTTCATTTAGATACTGTTTCCAAGGTCTGTCTGTATCATAGTGCTAATGTGCTAGTTCATCAAGAAAATCATGACTTATTTTTCTATGTTTTTAATGCAAAAATGTTATCATGACTTTCCCAATGACAGCTTTTTGCTTATTCATTCATCATTTATTGGACACCTGATTTGCTTCCTCCTTTTGGCTATTATGAATAATGCTGTTATAGGGACCAGCAGATGGCATAATGGTTGTGTTCCTGGACTCCCATGTGTTCAACTGTGTTTCCAATCCCGGACCTGGCAACTTGAAACTAGCCAGGTGCATGTGCGTGCATGCTCAAAATCCTGAGAGGAGAATGGAGGAGCAGGGATTACAGAGTGGCCATCTCCCCTGGGAGGTGATTTCTTGCTTTCTGTCTCTCTGGTGAGTGTACTCGCCCTATAGAAAAAAATCTTTCTAAAATAATAATAACAATATAATAATAATGCTATAAACATTTACATACATGAGTGGAAAAATGTTCGGCCTTTCTTTTGGGCAGATAGGGAGGAGTGGACTTGCTGATTATAGGATAACTCACTATGTAACCATTTGAGGAACTACAAAGTGTTTTCGGAAATAACTACCGTTTTAGATTTTCACCAGCAAAGTGTAAGAGTTCCAGTGTCTCCATATTCTCACTCACACTTGGTATTGGCAGTATTCTGGATTCTAGTCCTTCTGGTGGGTATATGAGGAAACTAGAAAAAGTATGAGGAAAAACAAAATTGAAAAAGAAAAACAGGGCCATCCAAATGGCCTGATGGTTAGGGCAGCTGGATCCCACATGGCCAACTATGCAGTTATAGCCTTATCTCCAGCGGCTTTAAAAACATGCCAGGTGCAGGTATGTGCATGCCCAAAATCTCAGCAGGAGGGACCAGTGGAGAAGGAATTGTGCTCTGACAGTACTCTATGGGGAGAAGGGTGCTTTCTCACTTTCCTACTCTCTGGTGAGTGCACATACTCTCTAGCAAATTTTAAAAAACAAGAAAGAAAAAATATACATAAACTTCCTTTCTCAACGTAAGCTCCATCAAGTTCAAGACACTTTTGTAAATGGTAATACCAGTCACTAGTTCATTCCTAAAGAACTAGGAGTCCTTTGGGGCTGGCAGGTGGCATGGAGGTTAGAGGTGCTGGACTCCCTTGTGACCGACTGCGGTTTGAGTCCCAAAACAGGTGACTTACTCTCTCACTCTTTCTCTCTCTCTCACTCTGTCCCTCTCTGGTCAAATTAAAATGAATGAATGGATGGATAAATAAATAAACAAACAAACAAACAAACAATCAATCAACAATTAAAGAAAGAAGAAGAAGAACTAGGAGTCTTGAGAGTTTAACCATGTCAATGCAGTCTTTTATTTCTTACATTATTAACTGTAGAAAAGGTGTGTTGTTTCTGGTTTTTGCTTTTAGTTTTCTTGTAGGGCACATGCACTCACTAGAGAGAAACAAAAAGACAGACACACACACACATACACACACACACACACACACACACACACACAGAGAAGGAAAGAGAGAAATCACCCCCGGGGGCGCAATCCCTTCTCCATTCTCTTGGGATTTGAGGCAAACATGCATACCCTACCAGTGTGTTTTTTTTCAAGCTGCCAGGTCCAGGATTCAAATTGTGCCATTAGCCATGTGGGATCCAGCCATCTTAACTACCATGTAACTAGCTGGCCTGTAAAAAGGATGTCCTTTAAAGATTTTTTTTAATGTTAGGAAACCAGCCTAACAGGTGGTATGAGGTGGCGGGTAAGGCAGATGGATTCTCACATGGCCAACCATGTTCAAGTCCCACACCTGGTGGCTTGAAATCACATCATGTGTGTATCCAAAATCCCAGGAGGAGAATAGAAGAGAAGGGAATGCAGTGTGGCTGTTCCTCTTGGGGAATGATTTTTCACTTTCACGCTCTTCGTCTTCCTTCTCTCTCCAGTAAGTGACTATACTCTAAGGTAAAAAAAAAAAAAAAAAAATAGAAGAAGAAGTCAGGAGACAAATTAGGACCATCCAGTGGCTACCTAGTCCATTGGAACTATTGGCAATTGCCCTTGTTTGATGAGAAGGATGAGCAGGAACATTGTACTTAGAAGAGAAGGACTCTCTGGGAGAGATTTTCTAGGTGTTCTTCTGCTAAAGCTTATGCTAACCTTTTTAGAACACTGTCATAATAAGCAAATGTTAACATTCTTTGGCCTTCCCGAAAGTCAGCAAGCAAAGTACCTTGACCATCATCCCAAGAATGGTTGTGGTGATTTTTGGTCTTGTCCCATCTGCTTTTGCCTGATCACCATTGCTTCGATCGTGCTTTGTCTTTAGGATCATACTGGTAAAGCCTTGTCTCTTCGCCTATTAGGGTTCATGAAAGATGAACCTCATGATCTCGCTTGTTGAAAACCTCCTTTGAAAGCTCTGCTCTCGTCTGCATTTGATCTGGATGCAACAGTTTTTTGCACTTATGAAGCAGAAAGTTTTCTCAACTTCAATTTTTTACTCAAAATTGTGTAAGCGGAACCAGTTGAGATGTCTGAGGTATTGGGTATTGTTTCTGCTGTTAATCATCAGTCCTCTTCAATAAAGGCATAAACAAGATTAATTTTTTTCCTGCCTGTGCAAAGCCTGCTGCTGTGGGTGTCATTGTCGATGTCTTCTCCTTTACTCTCCATTTTAATGCCAGAGGGTATATATGCATGTGTAGGAGAGAGAGAACCCCCACCACCATTATCCTTTTTCCTCCATTCCTCCATCCTGTCAGGATCCTAGGCACATGCACACATGCCCTACATGTTTTTCAGGTCACCAAAACCAAGACTCAAACCCTGGTTGGCCATGTGGGATTCAACTTCCTCTGTACAGTGTGCTTGACTGCTGTGCTGTATGTGTGTGTGTGTGAGTGTGTGGGGGGGGCGGGGTCTCTTGCCCCTCTTGAAACAAATTATTCATATGAAAACCACTGATTTCTTTGGAGCACTGTCCCCATAAACTTTTTTCTTTTTAAGAATTATTAATGGGCCAGCAGGTGGCTTGGTGATTAAGGGTGCTGAACTCCCACAAGACTGAAAGTAGTTCAAGTCCTGGACCTGGTGACTTGCTTTGTCACTTTCTCTCCCCTCCCCTTGCTCTGTCCTTCTCTAGTCAAATTAAAATAAATAAATAAATAAAGTTAAATAAAGTTAAATAAAAATAATTCTTTTTTTTTTAAAAAAAATGGATTATTTATTTAATTTTATTTGTTATTATTATTATATATTTTTTAATTTGACCACAGAGAGAAAGACAGGGAAAGTGAGAAAGCAAGCCACCAGGTCCAGGACTCAAACCGAAGTCAGCCATGTAGAAGTCCAGTGCCTCCAATAACCATGCCACCTGCTAGCCCCAACCCCCATGAACTTCATGATGCTTTAATGATTTCACAATTCTTCTTTTCAAACTTCACCATAAATTTGATATTGTTTTCCTTCAGTTTTAGCACAATTCTATTTATAAATTGATGTCTTACCTTTCTTAGTGCCTCAGACTAGATCCTGTTCAGACATGTATAACAAGTTAGTATAGTTTATTTTGGTACAGAAAAATTTTTGACACCTGTACATAATTTTTTCATAATACGCATACTCTATGAACTTTTTTTGCAAAGACTTTATTTTTTTATTGCCAGAGGATGTACACTCAGCAGAGAGACACAAAAAGTAAGAAGGAGAGAAAGCGCCTGAGTGGGACCTGGTCAGACCACAATTCCCTTTCCTCCATCCTTCTGTCCCACCAGGATGTGGCATGCCTGACGTGATTTTCAAACTGCCAGGCCCAGGATTTGTCCAGCATGTGCGATCCAGCCTCCACATAGCATTTAACTATTGTGGTATAGGGCAGCCCTCCATAACTGTTTTGAGACCTCTCATATAGTAGTATTTTATTTAGGCTTTCATTAGCATTTCCCTAATGACTGATGATACTGAACTCTTTAAATGTACTTGTCATAATCCTATGTCTTATGTGTTGAAATGTCTATTCAAATCTTTTGGTCATAACTTTATTGTATGTTGTCTTCTTATTGAGCAGTTAAGGTTTCTAAAACTATTTTGGACAGAAATCATTAGATTTATGATCTACTAGGAGTCTCCAGAAAAACAGAACCAATAGGAGATAGATAGATGAGATTTATGGGAGCTGGTTTATGCTCTTCTGGAGGCCATGTCCCAAGATATGCCATCTGCAAGCTGGAGAATCAGGAAAGGCAGTGGTACAATTCAATCTGATCCTGATGGCTGAGAATGGAGTGGGGGAGTGGAGACTTGAGGGACGGTGTAAGTCCTGGAGTCTGAAGGCTCAAGACCCAGGAGCTCCGATGTCAGAGAGCTGCAGAAAATGGATGTCCCTGCTCAGGAAGAGAGAATTCCCCTTCTCTGGCCTCTTTGTTCCATTTGCTCTCTCTGGATTCAACAAGGCCCTCCCTCATTGGTGAGGGCAGATCTTTACACCTGCTGGATTCCACTGCTAATCTGGTCTGGAAACACCATCACAGACATACCCAGAAATGCTTTGCCCGCTGCCTGAGGATTCCTTGGCCCAGTCATATATGAGTTATAGGTTATTTTCTCACAGTCTGGCTTGTCTTTTTACTTTTTAATTCTCTTTCAAAGAGCAGATGTTTCTAGTCTTGATGAAAACCCAGTTACTGAGTTTTTGTGCTTTTGGTGTTAAAGATATCTTTGTCTATCCCAACATTACAAAAATTTTCTCCTATGTTATATTCTGGAAGTTCTGTAGTTTTATCTCTTATATTTAGGAATATGCTCTACTTTTAGTTGTTTGAAGAGTATTATTAAGGCTATTTTTAAATTTATGAACATCCAACTAGCCTACCTCTATTTATTGAACTGGTCAATGGTTTTGACCAGTTCAATTTTGTTTGTTTTGTTGTTTTTGTTTTTTGTTTCTTTACAGGAGAAAAAATCCTAAAGAGAAAAGGGATCTATTGCAGAAATACTAAATCATAGAAATCCAGATCATCAATTTTTTTTTTGAGAGGTTTTTGCTATAGGGTGTGTGCACTTGCCAGAAAGACAGAGAGAGATAGAGAGACAGAAAGCAAGAAATCACCTCCAGGGAAGATGGCCACGCCGCAATCCCTTCTCCTCTATTCTCTATTCAGGATCTTGGGCACACAGGCACACACGCCCGGCGTGATTTTAAGCCACTGGGTCCGGGACTCGAACCACAGTTGACTACTTGAGAGTCCAACGACATAGCCATTATGCCAACTGCTGGTTCCAGTCATGAATTTGTGAGAAAAGTAGCTTCGTAGTTTAACTCAGTCTTTTTAAAAAAGCATTTCCACGTTTTTTTCTTTCCTTTTTTTTTTTTGAGAGATTTTTGCTATAGTGCTCATGTACTTGCCAGAAATACAGAAAGAGAGAAAGTGAGAAATCATCCTCTGGGCACAAGGCCATGCCACAATCCCTTCTCCATTCTCTTCTCTGATTTCATGAATGCATACGCATATGCCTGGGATGAGCCTCCAGTCTGGAACTCAAACTATGGTCGGCCATGGGTGTCCAGCGTCACTACCGCTAATACCACCTGCTGGCCCTGACATTTTCACTTTGATGCTCATTATTTCATAGAAAGATACTCCTTTTCCAGTGGAAAGTTTCAGGTATTTCTGAATGGGTGCTCAACATTTGAAAAACTATGATACTTTACAAACTTAAAAACCCACTCTCCGGCCAGCAGGTGGTGTAGGGGTTGGTGCTGGACTTCCTCATAGCTGACCATAGTTTGAGTTCTGGACTTGGTGGCTTACTTTCTCTCTCTCTCTCTTTTTCTCTCTCCCTCTCTTCTCTCTCTGGTGAGCAAGCATGCCCTATAGCAAATTTAAGGAAAAATTAATAAATGAAATTAATAAATATTTTAAAAATGTCTAAGATTATTTCTGAAAATATACAATCTAAAGAAAATTAACATACATGTCAGGACAGTAGATGGTGCTGTGGTCCCACATGGCCAACTGTGCAGTTTGAATCCTGGACCCAGTGGCTTGAAAAACATGCTGGGCACTTGTGCGTGCATGCCCAAAATCCCAAGAGGAAAATTGAGAGGAGAATGGAGGGGAAGTGATTGCAGCATGGACATCTTCTTTGAGCATGCGGTGGGGGAGGGGGGCGGTGATTATCACTTTATCTCTCTCTCTTCTTCAGCGAGCACATGCTCCCTATGGGGTGGGGGGGGGAGTCAATTCAAAATTTTTTCTAGTGGCTCATTTCTAGAATAGTTCATCTCTGTTGAACTATATCATTAAATAGAATTTTCCCATTAAACTGTCTCTCTCCCACACTCCCTATAGCACAAAGCTTAAAAAAAAAAAAAATAGTACAGTGATTAAGTGGTGTGCTCGGTTACCAGATCCCACATTGACTGGGTTTCAAATCCTGGCCCAAATGGCCTGAAAACCATGTACGTGCTCAAAATCCTGATGACATGGAAAAGTGGGAGAAATTGCGATATTACCATGCCCCAGGGAGTGCTTTCACTTTCCCTCCCCAGCCACTGAGCACTGAATTAAGGTATATTTTTGTTTTCTCTGAAGGAAATTGTAGTGAATGACTAAGATATCAATTCAAGTATATATATTTTTCTCCTCTTTCATTTT
Organism: Tupaia belangeri chinensis; assembly: GCF_000334495.1. Taxonomy (NCBI): domain Eukaryota; kingdom Metazoa; phylum Chordata; class Mammalia; order Scandentia; family Tupaiidae; genus Tupaia; species Tupaia belangeri. The sequence continues at coordinate 3,916,620 of NW_006160154.1, read as the reverse complement.
TCCCATCTTAAACTTCTCTGTGATAATTAAGATCAAAGAGCCTCTAGAGAGGGAATTACTTCCATGCTCGTTTGCCGACACCTGTTCAGTGCTTGCTGTGATAAGGAAAGGATATCGCAGGTTTCATAAGCACGAGTACAAACTGCCATGAATTGTTACATGAAATGAGCATTGTCTTTGTTTCGCCTACTTCTGACAGACTGGGGACAAAACAATCGTTTGGAAGCTCAGTTCATTTAGAATGATCAGTTACCCCAAGGGAGGACTTTAGACAGGCAGTTGGTGCCGAGATAGAGGGAGGGCCTGGAGGGTGGAAGAGGCCAGTACTCAGGGTTTTGCTTTACACTGAAGTCCTAGAAAACCCTGACTAACATGGTTGCAGCCCTCCATGCCAACATCTCTGAGTAACAGGATAGCCGGAATAGTGTAAAATAGTTGGGCTCTGTAATGGGGTTGCTGGAGTTCAAGCTTAGTTTTACTACTAATCAGCTCTGTGTCCTTTAGAAAGACATTTGACCTAGTAAGCCTCAAATTCTTTAAAAATGGAAATAGTAGAACCTCCCTGAATTAAATTAAAGATGCATATAAAATACTTAACCACAGTATCTAGAATATAATAAATTCAGTAAATGTTATCTTTTATCATCATTGTAATTGTTACCTTTTAAATTGCTTCCATTGACCAGACACTTCAGTACAGCTCAGTTAAACTTTGCAAATTACTTTTGAAGTTCTAGCCTTAGGATATCAAAGTTTAGAATGAAGACCACTTAAGGCTCAAACAAAAGCTCTGAGTCCCACCCAGAGCTCAGAGTCACTGGTGTTTAGGCCTAGCAATCTGGACAATTAGTGGACAACCCAAGAAAAGTATTTTCGCCACACCTGCTCTCCAGGCTGAGGTTCCTCAGTATCCTGAGGCTGAGGGAAGGAGTATCCTGGAGCCAGCAGTAGCTCGGTTAAGGCTGCTGGGTCTCACATGGCCAACTGCATGGTTCGAGTTCTTGTCCCAGTTGCTTGACAAACTGTCAGTTGTGTGGGTGTGTGTGCCCCACATCCCAAGAGGAAAATGGAAGGGAAAAGATTGCAGTGTGGTCATTCTTGTCAGGGATGCTTTCTCACTTCTTTCGCTCTCTTATTCTTACATGTTTTCATGTGCAAATCAAGAATATTTTTTTTAATTTTAAAAATTAAAAGAATCGGACCAGCAGTTGGCATAATGGCTCTGTCGCTGGACTCCCATGTAGTCGACCACAGTTCAAGTCCCGGATGCAGTGGCTTAAACTCATGCCAGGCGCGTGTTCATGTGTACCCAAGATCCCAAGAGGAGAATGGAGGAGAAGGGATTGTGGTGTGGCCATCTCCCCTGGAGGATGATTTCTTGCTTTCTGTCTCTCTGTCTTTCTGGCAAGCACACGTGCCCTGTAGCAAAAACCTCTCAAAAATTTTTTTAAAAATTAAAATGTCAGTAATAACAGATCACATTGGTAGGGTGCTTTTTCGGTTAATAAAGTGAAAAATTCATTCACACAACACTGTTTACTTTGATGCTCAGAGCCTATGAAATAGGTTACTTCCATATTTTCTTTAACAGATGAGTAACATGAGATTGGAAGGACTAAAGAACTGTCCCACAGCTGGCAAATGGCAGCACCGGCCTGATAGGGGTCTCAGAACAGGGGAGGAGACCTAGAACCAGCATCTGTAGAGGGATTTGGCATGCGCACAGACTTCCATTCTAACTATTTACTGGTTTGCTGATCTCTGATAGAACCACTCAATCTTTCTTATCTGTACAGGAGAAGTATAAGTATCCATTACATAGAATTTGGAGTAGGCTAGGGGGCCCAAGGACAGGAGAGTATGAAAATACAAAGAAAAACAGTTTCTTATGTTTTCCTAGCTGAAATATAATTTTCGATTTGGAAATATTTTGTTTTCCTCAATAAGTTTAATTTCAAAAAGAAAAGTAGATTGTTTTTATAACAGCAAGAAATAACATCATGCTTTTTACTAACTGAAAAAAGTTTGAGTAGACTTCTATAATCCTCAGCATGTGTTTCAGAGTTAATATATTTTAACATGTAGTCATGATGTGCATAATATGATGGTTTTTAATGGTCTCTTAATATTTTTTAAAAGCATTATTTAATTTTATTTGTTCTTTCTTTCTTTTTTTAAATTTGTTATATAGCACGTGTGCTCACCAGAGAGCAGAAAAATAAGAAAGCAAGCTACCAGGTCTAGGACTCAAACTGTGGCTGGCCATGTGGGAGTATAGCATCTTAACCACCACACCACCTGTTGGCCTCTGGTCTCTTAACCTTAATGAGCCCAGGAATAGAATTGCAGCCTACAAGTCTTGTTTTCTCAACCTGGCTGTCAGTCTCAGCATTGCATTGCTGCTGATTTCGAGACAGAAGAATGGTCTCACTTTAGCATATGTGTTCACTAGACAGAAAGGAAAAGGAAGAAAGTACCCTTCAATGGGCATTGTCATACCTCAGTTCCTTCTCTTCCATCTCCGCATCCCATCAGGATTTGGGGCACACACGCACATGTGCCCATTGTGATTTTCAAGGAACCAGGACTCTAACTATGCAGTTGGCCATGTGGGATATGGCTCCTTAACCAACCACTAGGCCATGGGGCTGGGCTGGGCTGGATTTTTTATTTTTTTATTTATTTTTTTTTTATAGTTAAGCCCAGAAAGCAGAATTCCCACAAATGAACAATATAAAGGCTAGGGGAATGAATGGGAAAAGCAGTCTGTTTTCCACTTCTATCTCATCACTCAGGTCAGTTCTGTGATCCTAAAATGTGTGGAGATGTTTCCCCGTCAGCAAGCTAGCAAGCAGTTCTAGAGGGGACACCAGCTGGGCATCTTTTCATCCAATTCAATTCTGACACTCTCTGTCTAGACATAGCATTAGATCTCATGGGTCGAGGGTTCTGTCCCACATGACCATTCTACCCACAACTTTAGACATATACACTCACAAGTCCAGGCCTTCAGAACTTCTGACCAATCAGCTAAAAATTGAGGTTCCCATGACCCCATCCTAGATTTTGAATAATTTGCTAGAGCAGCTCACGGAACTCAGGGAAATGCTTATTTATGGTTACTGGTTTATCATAAAGGGTGCTTTAAAGGATACAGATGAAGAGATGCATAAGGCAAGGCATTAAGAAAGAGCACAACACCCTCTAGGAACCTCAAGCTCAACTATCTGGTAGTTTCCTAAACCCTGTCCTTTTAGTTTTCTGGAGGCTTCAGTGCATAGGCATGAATGCTAATAAGCTGGGTGGGGAAACCCAGAAGGGCCTGTCTGTTCAGATTCTTGGCCTCTCTGTGCATTCCCTCCTAACTGAGGACAAAAGGCCAAATACTTATGAGCCAGGCACTGTGGACCAAAACATATATAATATGTAAACATAAATATATTATTTATATATATATATATAAAATATATGTGTATGTGTGTGTGTTTGTATACATACATACAATATATGGTCAGGAAAGTAATGATGCATTTTTGTAGAGAAAAACATAGAATAATGCGTCATTACTTTCCCAGTAATCTAATGTGTGTGTGTGTGTGTGTTTCTAAGTTTCCTTGAAGTAAAAGGAGTTAATATTAGATACAGTAAGAGTAGTAGATAAGAGTAATATTAGATACTGCAACAGTTATAACGTCCTGCCACAGGGAGCAAAACTCATCAACCAAGGGTTTTCACTCTCCTGGGGTCGGTGTCAGCAGTGACAGGCTATCCGTGATGGAGGGAGGTGGGTCAAGGGAGGAGCATTGAACATGGGAGTCAGAATGGCATTGATCACTATCATGTGAGTTCATTGCTGTATTTTATTTTATTTTATTTTTATTTGCCAGAAGGTGCCCACACCTTCTGGGAGTTGTGCAGGGGGTAAGGATGGGAGGAGGATAAAGCACCCTCCAATGTGGCCACAATCCCTTCATTTCTCCATCCTGTTGGGATTTTGAGCATGTGTACACACGTGCACCCATCCTGTTTTCAAACTGGCAGGGCCTGAATGCAAATTGTGGGGCTGTTGGGAAAGGCAGGATATATTTTGCATAGAGAAATACATCATGGGGACCAGCAGATGGCATGGTGGTTAAGGCACTGGACACTCCCACATGGCCGACCAGTGTTTAAGTCCTGAATCCGGGGGCTTGCTTTCTCACTTCCTCTCTCTCTCATTCTCACCCTCTGTCTCTCTCTGCTCAAACTAAAAAATGAATGAATAAATAAATAAAATAAAATAAAATAAATAATTATTTTTTTAAAAAGTATGTATAAAAAAAATACATCATGACTTTCCCGACAACCCAATAGGTGGTTGACCGTGTATTAACCACTTAACCACTAGGCCTTGGGGCCGACCCCTCATTGCTTCATTTTAAATGAAGTAGAGATGAGCTTGGCTCCACTGATTCCTCTAACAGTCTAAGTCTTTGGTAGATTAAAATGTCCTTAGGTACCCCTAAAATGTTTTTTATTCTCATGGAGCTGGGCTAACAGTATTAAATTAAGTATTCTCCATGTGCCTCAGTGAATACATGTTTCATAAATTACCTAATCAGCCTTATAAATCAAGTTCTACAAAGCCATAGGCTCACCAACTGTTTTAAGCCTGTCTTATCATCCGTTTTTACATGTGAGTAACTGTCGCAGTTTCTACTATCACTCCTGTCTAGTATCTGATATCATCTCCTTTTACTTCAAAGATTAGAAATACTGACTATTCAGAAATTTTTAAAAATGACCAAACTTTCCTGAACTCAGTGGACAACTTTCCAGATTACATTGTAGACTGAATATCCCTTACCGCAAATGCTTGGAGCAAGAAGTGCTTTGGATTTCAGATTTTGAAATATTTGTATATACAAGGGGACTTCAAAAAGGTTATAGAAAAGTGGAATTCAAATACGAGTTAATTTTGGTACAGAAACATTTTGAAAAGCATGCACAGGTTTTTCGTAATATGCATTTTCCATGAAATCCACAGTGAAATATATTGGGGATAGCATCTAATCTAAACATGAAATTTGTTTACATTTCATACCTTTTACACTCAACCTGAAGGTAATTTTAAACAGTATTTTTGTATTGTAGCATTTTGACTTTAATTTGTCACATGAGGTCAAGTGTGGAATTTTCTACTTGCAGTTTCATGTTGGCACTCAAACAATATGGATTTGGGAACATTTTGGATTTCAGAGTTTCAGATTAGCAGTACTCAGCCTGTAGTTCCAGTTTTTGTTTTGTTTTTCTGGGAATCTTTAACATTAAAATTACTGATGTACATGTAATTCCATTTCATAGTATTTAGAATAGCTTTTGGTTGGTCATTTATACTTCATTTGCTGTCAGAATTTCACCAACCACTAAAGATTCTTATAGCTTTAAACATTTCATTTTAGGCACCAACAGATGGTGTAATGGTTACATCATTGGACTCTCACGTAGTCGACCGTGGTTCGAGTCCCAGACCCGGCAGCTTAAACTCACGCCAGGCATGAGTGCATGAGTGACCAAAATCCCAAGAGGAAAATGGAGGAGAAGGGATTGCGATGTGTCCGTCCTCCCGGGGGGAGGAGGGGGGCGAGATTTCTTGCTTTCTGTCTCTCCAGTGAGTGCACATGCCCTATAGCAAAAATTTCTCTTTCAAACAAAACTGTTTTTCATTTTAAATTGGAGAGGTAGCATATTTATACAACTGTAACCCAGCATTAGTATTTATTTTTGCCTATAACCATGGAAAGAATAACCAAGTAAATTATTTTTGCTTTCCAGTGCCTAGCCTATTTCTTACTCAGTTTAATCACAGTATCTGTCCCTTCCTAAAATGACCCTTAAAGAAAAAGAAATGTGAAGGGAGGAGCTGAGCCAGCCTGCGCAAACACCCTTTTTGTTTGTGTGTTTTAGTTTTGCTGTAGGACGTGTGTACTCACGGAGGAGGAGGGGTGAGGCCATCACTCTTGAGATTTTAGGCACAAGTGTGCACATGCCCAGCATGATCATTGGTCCAGGACTCAAACCTCACACTCAGCCATGTGGGGTCCAGCACCTTAACCTTCACGCCACGTGCTGGCCCAACACATACCTTTTTAAAAGTGGGCATTACTCAGGTAAGTGGGAGTACTTCGCTACTTACTTCATTCAGAACTGGGTCCAAACCCACCAAGGGTGCCCCTTTTTCTCCCCTTCCTTTCTTGGGCAGTTTTTTTTTCTTGAGCAGCCTCTCCTCACATTGTGTGTTCCTTAACTAGCCAAGCAATGAAGCGAATCAGGGGAAAGAGGGGGGATGGAGAATCAGGGCTCCCCTGGATGGATGGGCAGGTCCATTTCTGAGACATCTCCCCAGAAGCTGGTAGATTCCCCACCATGGCCCACTTCATGCCACCCCAAGACACACATCATTAGGGCTATATGAGCAAAATAACCCTGGACACTGAATGATTATCCCACCTTCTTGTTTTTAAAATTAAAGATGGGGACTGATTCTGTAGAAAGCTGGATCCCTGAGGTTCTCTTACATGGAGGGCCTAAGAGTCTCATTGTAAGAAGCAGCAGCCTCTCCTCCTCATCTCTCCCATCTCCTCTGCAGCAGGGAAGTGGCAAATTCTTACCATTCTTACCACGGTAAGCAACTATGGTAAGAAACTGTTTTCTCTGGCTCTTGGTGACCATTGGGTGGAGTCAGTTCTCCAAGGTCCACTTAGAAAACCTTAAGGTCTTTTGTTTTGTAATCTCTTTGGGTAAGGTTTTATACATCATTTGAGAGATTTAGCTTTGTCCACCCTAAATCTTTAAACCCCACTGCTGCTGCAATGCAGGCTGCAGGAAGTGAGCCAGAACTGCACTCAGGGCCCAGGAGAACAATGGGAAAGAAGAAAGGTAATGTGAAGGAGAAAAGGAAAAAAAAAGAAAGCTGGATCTCATGTGGCCAATGGTTTGAATCTCCACCCTGTCGACTTGAAAAACACTCTGGGCACATATGCATGTGTGCCCCAAATCCTGACAAAATGGAGAAATGGAAGGAATAGGATTGTGGGGTAATCATGCCCCACTTGGAGGAGGGGTTATGCTCTCTCTCTTTCTCTCTCTCCTTTCTTTCTCTCTCTCTCTCTCTCTCACTCTCGTAAGTGCATGTGCCCTCTGACAAGTAAAAAATTATTTTAAATTAAAATGAAGGATGAGAAACTAAATATGATTTAGGAAATAGAGGAAATAAAGTTTGGCTGTTTCAGTTCCATATATGTTTAGGGAAGGGGTTCAGGAACTGAGGGGAGAGATAGGAACACAGCAGAGAAGGATAAGAAGAGACAGGGCTGCAAGGAGAAGCAGTGTAGAGGAAGAGTCAGAGAGGGGGTACATACAAGGAGTCTTTGGAAAGCTTGGGAATGTGTGTATTAGGAAACAAAACTATGAATCGATTTCAGTTTTTCTATACCAAAATAAACTTGTACTTTAATTTCATTTTTCCAAAAACTTTTTGAAATAGTATGTACACATGATGAACGAAAACCAACAAGTAGCCCAGAGAGGATATCAAAGAGAAGCAGATTCCGGAAGTGGAGAGCTGTGTAAGTGATAAGCACACAGGGGCTTTTGTGGAACAGCAACACGCCGTCTGGTATTTTTGGAACTTGCTACTGAGGTTTTCAGTCATAAACCATTTTGCATTTTCGTTACCTCCTGGTACAAAGAGAGAGGGGAGGGGTCGTGTCTAGCACTGGCTTTGCAAGGACAAAAGTATATTAAATGAAGTGTCAGAGCTATCTTATGTGCTCTTATCTTTCAGTAAATCAGATGTCCTCTTTGTGATCTTTCCTCCTCTCTAACAGGTAGCATACTGAACTGCATGGCTGGAAGCCACATTGCCGACTGTGGGTTTGGGTTCCTAGTCATCTTGAGACAAGCCAGGCATACACCCAAAATCCTGACCAGCTAGAAGACTTGGAGAAAGGGGACATTGTTGTGATGAGAATCTGTCGCGGGTGCTTTTTTCCTTCTCTTTCTCCCTATCTTTTCTTTTCTATATACTTGCACACACTTTCATGAATAACATTATTAAACTTGTAAAAAAAACTTTCAAATGGGGGTACCAGCAGTTAGTGTAATGGCTATGTCACTGGACTCCCATGTAGATGACCACGGACCCGGTGGCTTAAAACTCACGCTGAGTGCATGTGCGTGCATGCCTAAGATCCCGAGAAGAGAATGGAGGAGAAGGGACTGCAGCGTGGCCATCCCCCCTGGGGGATGATTTCTCGCTTTCTATCTCTCTGTCTCTCTCTGTCTGTCTGGCGAGCGCACGCACCCTATAGCAAAAACCTCTCAAAAAAAAAAAACTTTCAAATGGGTATAATAGTGTTTTCTTTATTCATCAAAAAATGTAATTTGAGGGGCCAGCAGGTGGCATGGTAGTTAAGGCTCTGGACACTCCCACGTGGCCAACTACAGTTCAGGTCCCAGACTTGGTGGCTTGCTTTCTCACTTTCTCTCTTTCTCTCTCTGTGGTCAAATTAAAATAAATAAATATATACAATTAAATAAATAATTCTTTTTTAAAAAACAAAAATGTAATTTGAGGTAGACATAAAAGCCATTTGGAAATTTAAGGTTTTTAAATAAATATAAGACATTATCCTTTCGGTATTAAAAATACCATCCACCCATACCTCAACCTCCAAAAAAGAAAACATGAGCATTTCTCTTTCTAAATATGTAAATATTTCCTTGTTCTTGCATTCACCTCCTCAAAATATGGTAGTTCATCTGGTGGGATCGTATATGTTCCTTCACCCATTTAGTATCCTGGGACATTAACATACAACATAAAATGTGGGTTTATGGGGACCAGCAGATGGCATAATGATTACATCCCTGGACTCCCATGTAGTTGACTGCAGTTTGAGTCCCAGACCCAGCAGCTTAAAACTTACACCAGGTGCATGTGCATGCGTGCTCAAAATTCCAAGAGGAGAATGGAGAAGGGATTCAGCGTGGCCATCCTCCCTGGAGCACATGCACCCTATAGCAAAAATCTCTTTTAAAAAAAAAGAGAAAAAAAGGGCCTATGGACCAGCTGGTGGTATGACTGTTAAGGTAACTGAATCCCACAGTGCCAACTCTGCAATTCAAGTCCCAGACCCGCTGCTTAAAAAGTATACTAGGTGTGCATGCACTCTCAAAATCTTGAAAGAATGGAGGTGAAGCGATTGTGGTGTTTTTTCACTTTTTCCCCTCCTTCTCTTTCTCTCTGTCTCTCTCTGGTGAGTGCACATGCCCTATAGCAAATTCTTTTTTTGAGGGCCTATGCAGGGTCTTTTTGAATAATGATACATTTAATTTTCTTTTTTTTTTTTTTTTTCAGAGATTTTCACCGTAGGGCCCGTGCGCTCGCCAGACAGACAGAGAGAGACATAGAGACAGAAAGCGAGAAATCACCCCCCAGGGGGGATGGTCACGCCGCAATCCCTTCTCCTCCATTCTCCTCTCGGGATCTTGGGCACGCACGCACACGTGCCCGGCGTGAGTTTTAAGCCACCGGGTCCGGGACACGAACCGCGGTCGACTACGTGGGAGTCCAGCGACATAGCCATTACGCTAACTGCTTGTTCCCATTTAATTTTCTTTTAAAGGAAGTTAAGTAATGACACATAGTTCTAAATAGTGAGCTGCTACTCTTTAGACTTCGTAAGGCCTTAATTTTCATTTTTCTGGAATTGAAGCACGTATATGAGCGAGAGGAGTCTCGTCATGCTGTGAATACCTTCCCCAGCCCGCCAGCTCCTCAGGATCCTGGTGCCCATGTGTGCACATGGTGCACATGTGTTTTCGAACATACCCGGGGAGCTGCACCTGTGGTCGACCATGTGGCATCCAGCCTTGCAGGACACTTGCACTGCAGCTCTGCCACAGGGCTGTGCCCATTGGCTATACTTAAGTGGTATTATATAGCCCAGATCTTCCAACCCAGGCTCATCCAAGGGCTCCCTGGACAGAAATTAGGAAGTGGGATTTTATTTCTGTCTTCTCTAGCCTCTAACTAAAATGTAACATTTCCTTCCATTTTGAAAGTAAGCATTAAAACAGAGCAGTATTGTAATAATACCTGTGCTGTTGTCTGGTCACAGATCTTTTTCACATTATAGAACAGTTTTTGCCGATATCTTTTTTTTTTTTTAATTTTTTTAAGGTTTTTGCCATAGTGAATGTGCACTCACTGGAGAAAGACAGAGAGAAACAGTTAGAGGGAGGATGGACATTCCTCAATCCCTTCTCCTCCATTCTCTTCCTAGGATTTTGGGCACACACGTACATTCACCTAGTGTGATTTTGAACCAGATCCCACATGGCCAAACACAGTTCAAATCTTCACTCTGGCAGCTTAGAACATGCCGGATAGATGTGTGTGCATGTCCAAACTCCTGTTGGGGTAGAGAAAGGGAGGAAAAAAGATTGTGGCATGACCATGCTCCATTGGGGAGCTCTGTCTTTGTATCTCTCTCTATAGCTGGTGAATACATGTGCCTTTTGGCAATAAACAATGACTACACTTCAGAATATGGCAGTTGGGCCAGCAGGTGGCATGGTGGCTAAGCTGCTGGATCCCATAGGGCCAACTCTATCATTTGAGTCCCAAACCCACTGGCTTGAAAAACATACTGGGCACATATGTGTACAACCCAAAGTCCCAAAGGAGAATGTAGGAGAGGAGATTACAGCCTGGCCATCCCCCTGAGGGATGATTTCTCACTTTCCCTCTCTCTGGTGATCACATGCACTATATGGTCAAAAAAAAAAAAAAATCTAAAGGAAAAAACCAATATGGCAGTTATTAGACCTTATACCAACCCTCTTAATTCATATGTGATACATGTATTACTCTTTAATATTTGGTAATTACATTACAAAATAACTGACCTTCTTAATAATCCTATTTTATATTATGCATTTTAAAATGTGGTTCTGAGAAGGGTCCTACCAGTCTGTCCAGATTGCCAAGGGCTCTGATGACTGTGAGTCCCTCTCCTTTCCCTCCAGGAAATACTGTGTAGAAGAAGTAAGGGTGCTACTGAGTAGGGAACATGCTTGAGAAGTTGTCGGAGAGCCCAGAGTTAAAAGGGCAGAGACTCTATTCAAAGTCTGTTTACAAAAGTTTATGACTTGGGTGTGAGTTGGCCACTCAAGCTGATAGAGCCTTGGATTGATGGTGAGCTGAGACTGCTGCGTGGACTAGGGAAAGCTCTGCTGGGCAGCAGATCCCTGATTCTAGTGTTTGAAAGGCAAGAAAGGCTCCGGGGACATGGACGTGGTCAGCTGCCTGTTCCTTCAGTGTGTCTGTGGGCCACCGCTGCCAGTGGCAGAGTCCGAGGTAGGTGCTGGGCTTTTGGAGAAGGCTGTTGGTGTGTGTATGTTTGTAGTTCTAAACATAATCACCGTCAAACCACATTCCTTGGAGGGAATCTGGGTGGTGGTTCAGAATATGTGAACTTGGCTAAAAATAGATTTAGTTTTACAGTCTCCATTAACGTTCAAATTTGTTTTACAAGAAATGTAACGCTCTGTCCAAGATTCAACGTTTGAATGTGAGCTTAAATCTGAGGCGTTTTTCTTCGTGTCCGTCCCTCTGTACTTAGGTACTAAAATGAACATTTCAGTTTTATATATTCTGTTAAGTAATTTTTGCAGTTTCTAAAACATTTGGTATCTTTTTATTTTCCTTTTTTTGTTTGTTTTTCTTTTGAGAAAGAGATATTTACTACAGAGCACGTGCACTCACCGGAGAGACAGAAAGTGAGAAATCACCCCCCGGGGGAATGACCACGCTGCAATCCCTTCTCCTCTCGGGATCTTGGGCATGCAGGCACATGTGCCCCATGGGAGTTTTAAACCACTGGGTCTGGGACTTGAACCACATCAACTATGTGGGAGTCCAGCAACATAACCATTATGACATCTGCTGGTCCCACAACCGGTATCTTTTAGTGAGGACGTTCCCCCATTTTAGATGTTCCATGAAACTGTTAAATACTGAAAATAGAGTTAGAATTGGTTTTTACCCGTGCTTCCCTGCACGGGAACAGTAGCTGATACTGAGACAGGGTGTGTTCGGGAATTCCTGTCACCCGCCGCATAATGGCCTGCTCAGAGCACACCTTTACCCAGCCTCCACTTTCTGGAGTATTTGCTTATTTTTAACATAGGAGAGAAAAAGCAGGCTGCATGTTGCATAAGAAAAAAATTTAAAAAATCAGAAAAACTTTAAAAAACGAAAACTGCACATTTTATTTGTGAGCAGCTAAATTACGCCTTACTGTGATGTTAGCATGCTTTTCTTGCTAAACCTTTTTATCATAGGGTGATAATATAAATGGGCTTATTTTCACTGTGTGCTTATGTTGTCCATGCCATTTGGTTTGGTGATTGATTTAAGCCATCTATAGAATCTGTTTTTCATATGTAAATGTTTTCATTTTGCTCATATTTTCCTGTGGTGTTATTGGGGAAGAAACGCTTCCTCTACCTTCTTAGGTTCAGTTCTTGGGGACATATGAATTAAACAAAAACAGATTAGCAGGAGAAAATAAAGATGTTTGTGTGTGTGTGTGTGTAGAAAAATGCAGCTCAGGAGGTGGTTAGAATTTGAGATTTATACAAATCATAATGGGAGAGGGGAAAGGAAGAGAACTTATGTGACAATAAATGACTTTTAGGAAATATAATTGGACACTTAGGAAAACCGATGAGAGCTGTCGTCATTTTGTGACAATATCTGTGTAAGTGTCGATTCTCCTCTTCCTTGGTTGCAAGAAACTCCCAGAGGATTTATGATAGTTGTGTTTCTTTGGGAGGCTCTGCTTTTATTTATTCTTTTATTTTTTTTTAATATTTTAATTAACTTTATTTATTTATTATTTTATTTTCATTTGACCAGAGAGAGACAGAGTGGGAAGGCAAGCTGCCAGGTCTGGGACTCAAGCCGCGGTTAGCCATGTGGGAGTCCAACACCCTCAACCACCACGCCACCTGCTGGCCCCTGGAGGCTCTGCTTTTAGACACATGACAGAGTTCAGGGAAAAAAAGAGCCTATTCTCAAATGCCTTTATTTCATGGTAGTTATTGTGCCACAGTGGTGCATTCCAGACTCCTTCATTGGTGACTTGAACTAAAGTTAGTGTCATAGTGTCCAGGCAGTAAAACTGATAGGCAGCAGGGTGGGCAGAGATTGCTGAGACCCCATTGGGGTCTTTTCTGTAGAGCAGAGGTGACAGTGGCATTGTGGGGAAATGGAACAGAAATGACAAGGCCCACTTTTAGTGTCTGTGTTGCCACCAGTTGTCTGTGTGGCCCTGGGCAAATCACTTTGCTTCCGTAGGTCTCAGTGGAGCATCTAAAAGCCCTTCCTGCTTTCTCTGCTCTGTATCCCATTTTTCACGGTAGCTAATCTTAGTGGATGTGGTAATAGAGCGTCCTAGACAGCGTGAGGCCTGCATTTCCCATCTGTGTGTCTTCCCAGGCCACGTCCGTTTAGCTTTCTTCAGGCCCAGCTAGTCTTGGTGGGGCTGGGCTGACCCAGGACACGTCCTTAGCTCTGCTGGCTTCCTCAGCACCTGCTGCCTGCCCAACACCATGTCCTGCCTTCTCAGGTTACCCTAGCTGTCCTCCCTGTGCCCATGGCCTGACAACCTTTCTGTTTGTTGTTGTTCGTGGGAGAGGTTTAGTTTTTGCTAAGGGTGCATGCATTGACCTTAGAGAGAGAGTACCCCCCAGGGGGGATGCCACACCACAATCTCTTCTCTTGGGATTTTGGGTATATATGCACATGGGCCTACTGTGTTTTTCTTTTTCTTTCCCTCTTTTTTTTTAAGGTCCATGTACTCGCTAGAGAGAGACAAAGAGGAAAAGTGAGAAATCACCCACTAGAGGGGATGGCCATGCTGCAGTCCCTTCTCCATTCTTTCTTGGGATTTTTGGGTGCTCACACATGTGCCCAGCATGATTTTTAAGCATCCAGGTCCAGGACTTGAACAGCGGTCAGCCATGTGAGAGTCCAGCACTTTAACCACCATGCCACCTGCTGGCTCCACCTGGGGTGTTTTTCATGCCGCTGGGTCAGGGACTCCAGCTGCTCAGTCAGCCATATGCGAGCCAACTGCCTTGACTACCATGCCACGGACTGGCTTGTCTTTTTATTATTATTATTTTTTTTATTTTTTAATTTTATTCATTTCATAAATGAGAGAGAAAGAGAGAGAGGGATAGCATCCCCCCCCCCACACACACACACACACACAAAGTCCCAGTGCTGTGATCCACCCCTCGCCAGTCCAGATCATAGGCACACTCTGGCCTGGAGTGCCCTGTGGGACCTTCCCTGTGTGGGCCTGCCTTGCACAGCACTGCGTTTTTTTTACCACTGTGCCTCCGCCTGGTCACTGTTTTAATTTGAAGTGAGGAATAGGGAGGAAAGTACAGGTACCCAGGCGCAGTGCTGGTGAGTACTGCTGGCTCTCCTCCCGCAGGTCTCTGGAACAGGCCTCCTCTCTGGCCAGACTTTGAGGTTAGGAGGTGGGTTGAACTCTGGAGCGATTACTCAGCACAGCGTTTTGAGAGTGTCTAGCTGATAAGGATGATTGTACTAGTATCTTATTCCATCCTTCCAAGGAACTAGTATTCGCCAGTGGACAGCTGCAGAGCCAGATCATAGAAGTAATTTTCCTGAAATGAAGCGACTTGCATGAGGCTGTAAAACTAACTCCTAGCCCAGATATAGTGACCCACACAGAAGTCCGCATAATTCCAAACCCGTGTTTTCTAGAAGGTTAATTGATTTGTCCAAGCTCACATAGCTAGTCAGGAGCCTCCATATTTGCTGGCTCTGTATCAGACTATGCAACCAACTATGGCTTGGACGTATTCAGAAACCAAGTGTAAAGCAATGCACCAGTAGAAAAAGTCTAAACAAGCAAACAAAAAAAAAACAGTGCAGGACCCGCTCTGTGGAGTAGTGGTGACGTGCTGCCCAAAAGATGCTGGATACACATGGAGTGTCGAGGGTTTGGTCCCCCAGTTAACCCATACATGCTGGACGTTCATGCCTAAGGTCCTGGCTGACTGGGACAGACTCGGTGGACTGTTGTTATGAAACTTGAGGGTGATTGTACTTTTCTCTATGAAGAAAGAAAAACTTTTTGGGGCCAACAGGTAGCATGGTGGTTAAGGCACTGGACTCCCACAAGGCTGACCACTGTTTGAGTCCTGGACCTGGTAACTTGAAGCTCATGCTGGGCATGTGTACTGTGTGTCCAAAAATCCCAAGAGGAAAATGGGAGAGAAGAGATTGCAGCCTGGCCATCCCCTCTTGGGGGGTGATTTCTCACTTTCCTTTGCTCTTGTCTCTCAACGGCAAGCACATATGCCCTATGGCAAAAATCCAAAAAATTAATTAACTAATTAATTAAATATTTAAATAAAATAAGTGCTTATTTTAAGAAGAAACTTTTTAAATGCAGTATAACAGGGGTCAGCTGGTGGTGTAGTGGTTAGGGCACTGGACTCCTATATGGCTGGCCATGGTTTGAATCCCAGGCTTGAAACTCATGGGCACTTGTACATGCGTGCCCAAAATTCCAAGAGGTGAATGGAGGAGAAGGGATTGCAGTGTGGCCATCTCCTGGGGGGGGGGAGGGGGGTAGTTTCTCACTTTTCTTCTCTCTCTCTCTCTCTCTCTCTCTCTGTCTCTCCAGCAATCCCTATAACAAAAAAAAAAAAAAAAAAAACCTCTCTGAAAAAAAATGTAGTATAACATTTTTTACATTGAATTAGGTATTATAAGTACTCTAGAGGTGAGTTAAGTACAAAGAAGGTAGGTATCATCTTTTAATAACCTGTACTCTGTGGAAATACAAGGTGCAGAAAAAATGCGATAGGTTCCATACAAATACTGTGTACCATTTTACTAAGGGGCTCGAGACGCCTTGGACTTTGGTGTCTGTTGTGGGGGTCAGGGCTGGAACTAATTCACTGTAGATTCCAAGGAACAGTTGTATTTGAAAACTCAGAAGAGGTTGCCACATTTAGGATCATAAAATTTTGAGTGTAGAATTGTCCAGTCTGATGTCTGAGATTCAGAAAGGTTAGTTGTGCCTTATGCAAGTTCACACAGATAGTTAGGAGTCTGATCTAGTTTTTTCAAGTCCTAGTTTAGACTCAGTCCCATCAGACTACTTCCCAGAGGCTGCCAGCATAGGCGAGAGGTCCTGCAGCCCTGGACTTGCTCTTCTTAAAGCACCCTGCATTTCTGTGGAGGGCAGGTTATTGAACGATGATACCTCTGAGCAGTGATCCACAGGACTACCTGTCATTTCTCACACTGGCAGACCTGCTTTCCCTCCATGCAGTCATTCCGTGTAGTTTGAGGGACTCCTGCCATAGTTACAAGTCCATTTTAGAGCCAGCCCGTGGCACAGTGGTTAAGGCAGTTGGATCCCAACTCAGCTGTTCAATTCATCAAACATGGGTATTTAAATTATGTTTTTAATTCAGCCTGGAATGAAAATTTGATATGGTTATATTAGTCCATGTTTTAGTTGTGTCTTCACCTTTCTTTCCATAAATAATTTTTGAGTAAACAAGTTAATCAAGAAAACCTTGAGTCACGGCTACGGAGAGTGGGAGGGAGGGAGTACATACTTGCTTTTTAATAACTTCCTGGATATGTGAGCTTACCTGCCTTGTTCGCGTTTGAAAAGGTTGTTACTGATGACCCGTGGAGGCGAGGCTCATCACAGGATGAAGAAAGGACAGAGGCCCAGAGAATCACCAGGAGGAGGTGGGGTTCTGGGAGACGCTCCAGGCCTCGGCCGCTCTCGGACTATGGCCAGCTGGCCAGCCGAAGCTTGTCTATTCCTGAAGACTCCATTGCTATCGACCCCCGGGATGAGGACTGTGTGGATGGAGACCACCAGGCCAGCATGACCACAGGCCCTGCAGGCCAGGACACTATCCCAGGCTGCCCTAGAGCAGGCCGGAGAAGACGCCCCATTTCCGTGATAGGAGGGGTCAGCTTCTATGGGAACAACCAGACAGAGGAGATAGAGAATCTTCTCACCCAAGTAAGACCTGGTGTGCTCTCCCAAAGCCCAGGAGACCCCAGCTTCCTGGCCTTTGTCCTCCTGCTGCAAACTAAAACAGGATGCTGTTTCTCTTTTCCTCTCTCCTCCTTGAGGATGACATCATCTACTCACAGCCTTTTCTTCCTGACTTTGAAAGCATGCCTGAATTTGCTCTAACCGCCTGATCTGTGGGTGCCTGTTACTAATCTCCTTCCTTTCCTGGGCTCTCAAATAATATGTAAAACCAGTTTGCTGTTTGTTTCTTCATAACCTGAGATTTTTAACCAAGGAAGGCAGCAGAACAGAAGTAGTGAGTTTCTTGATAAAAGTAATTTTTGAAAAAGAAAAGGTGACATTGTTAAAATGTAAAGAAGAAACTGAAGAAGGAATTCTTTTTTTTTTCTTGAAGATAAGGAAGTAATTTTTTCCTACCATTTTCTTACTCTCTACTTTGGAACTGCAACTTTGCAACTGGTTTGACAATGGACTAAACACCTAGTCTTTGTTCCTTAATATAACTTTTGTAACAGGACACGTATTTTTCTAGTTCTCAGTGGATCCTCTGAGAATACTATACTAATCATTTCACCACAGACCCTTTCTTGGAGGAGTATTTGCTTACTTGGCAAGGCTAAAACTCCAACCATGGTCAAATGTTCACACAACAGTATGTGAACAAGGTATAGGCCCAATTTCATTTTTGCAGCCTGTTAGTAAATAACCTATACATTTATCTTCAAAGGGAAATTCTCTATTAGTGTTAGATGGTGAGTTTCCATTCACCCCGTGAGCACAAGTTTGCCTTAGAGAATGGACATTCTCTTTAAGCACAACGCCTTATTTGTAGCAAGCTCTCAAAAACTCTTTAAAGTGAATTGAATTGACATCTTCGGTTAAAAACAAATTGAGCACCACAAAAATCTTTAAGAACGTTTTAAGATGCTCCACATGCTAGATGATTCTGAACTAACTCAAGTTTTCATCCGTTTTAACTCCAGTCAGTGGAGTGCAGATCTGGAGCACTTCTTTATTATTTTACTAATACTTCACAGCATCAAAAAGGAGTGTAGTAAAATAATTTTCTGCACTGTAATCTGATCTAGGGAATTGGATGGAGAAATTCGAAGTGAACTAAAGAAGGCATGGACCAATTCGATTTTTGATGCATAGTTTTAGGGATCATTAATATAGGAAATCAGAAGGCAGTGCTACAGAGGCCTGGATAAATATGTGGAAAACCAACTCTTATTTTTATTTTATTATTATTCTTCCCAACTCCTTTGTTTTTTTCTTTTCTTTTCTTTTTTTTTTAATTTAAGCTCAACTGTCATATAAGCTTAGGTTGCTTTCAGATCCACAGAGCCTTGTCTAGGGCCTGCAAGTGGGAGGCCCTGCAAGAGGTTCTGCAGGGATGAGCAAAACGAGGCCAAACAAATGCACAAGGACTACAATCTGGCATCCTGGCTGGGCCTTTAGGCCCTGTCCTTGCTTCCTCCAGAGGCTGCTCCTGGGAAGTCGTCTTAACTTTCTGACCCTGCCTCTGTGGGAAAACAACACTACTTCCTCAATTTACCTTTCCTACTCTCAGATGCTTTGCTTTTACTCAGTATACTTACCAGCATGTCACTGATAAGTCAGATGGAATGTGATGCTGTGAGGCAGGCGCTTAAAAACTTTAAAGAGTTGCCACGGAGCCTCGGTGCAGCCTGCAGCTCTTGGCAGGATCTGGAGAGCCCACTTCACACATGTGAGTGGCTTTGAGGTGAGAAAGCTGTGCGGGTGTGCTGCTTGCAGGAGCTGCGACTTCCTGGCACCAACTCACGGCTTTTTACTTTCCTTTCATAGCCGGCAGCCAGGCCGCCTGTGCCTGCTCACCAGGTGCCACCCTACAAAGCCGTGTCGGCCCGGCTCCGGCCCTTCACGTTTTCTCAGAGCACCCCCATCGGGCTGGACCACGTGGGACGCCGGCGGCAGATGCGAGCATCCAACAGTGAGTCAGAGGCTTCCCCTTCCCCTCATTGCGGTGACCATTGTCTGACTGTTCACAGTTGGCCGAGGTGCCCAGGTGATCCTGACCTTTGTGCCCCTCTTTGACCCAAGGTGTTGTTTGCCTGGGAATGAGGAAAGCTCACTTGGGGGCAGCAGGTTCCCTCAGCTGTTGGGGTGAGCACCCTGCCCACCATGTGAGCCATTCTTGAGTTTGAGAAGTTTGCTCCTTTTGTGGTGTCTGCTACTGAGTACTTGCTGGTGGCGAGCCCAGTCAGAATGGAGTCCCAGAGCCAGACTGATGGCCGGCAAGAACACACTGTGGGTTCATTCCCCAGTGGACATGTACGCATTGAGCATGCACCATGATCCTGGCTGGCTGGGAAGGCTAGGTCTTGGGGTTGGGCCATGGTATGAGACCCTGTTGATCGTTCTTATTTTTCTCTCTGTGTATCTGTCTCTTGTGCTCATGAAAGACACAAGTAAACTAAAATAAAACAATTCCAACCTAGAAATCTGAGACCAAAGTGTGAGCAGGCCTGGTTGCTTATGAGGGCTGGAAGGCAGACTGTTTCCAGCCTCTCTGCTAGCTCTGGTGTCCTCTGGTAGATGGAATATCTTTCTCCCTGCTGTCATGTTCACATGACATTCTCCGTGTGCATATCTGCCTCTGTATTCAGATTGTCCCTTTCTATAAGGACAGCAGTCTTACTACATCTGGGCCCACCCTACGGCTTCATATTAACTCAGGCATCTACAAAGACTGTAAAAATAAGGTCATGTTCATGGACATAGGAAGTTAAGACTTCATCATCTTTTTAAAGGGATATAGTTCAACTAAAAACATGTACCATGACTATAAACATATACAACATGTACATGTATGGTCAAATATTTGAAAAGAATAAGTAAAATGAAAATAAAGTGGTAGGGATGTAGAGATTGTCTCCTCGAAGCCCACACACATACACAAACAGCCTGTTTCATGCTTTGTGTAATACTGTTTTGTTTCTGTTCAAAAAAAATTTTGTTTTAATTTGTCAGAGTGCAGGCATACTCAGTACAGAAACAGAGGTGTGTGTATGTGGTGGTGGGGGTGGGTGTTGAGTGAGAAAGCACCACCCATAGGGCATGGTTGCGCTGCAGTCCCTTCTCCATTTCTCTCCTTTTGGGATTTTGGGTATGCCAAAATCACACATGTCTAGTGTGATTTTCCAAGCCTCAGGATCTAGAACTTGAACTGTGTAGTTGGCCATGTGGGATTGACCACCTTAACCACCATATCACTGGTTAGTCCTTGTTTTAAATTTTTTTAATGAATTTTTAATTAATTAATTAATTTTAAATGGCCGGAGGATATGTGCACTTGCCTGAGAGAGGAATAGGTCACACTATAATCCCTTCTCCTCCATTTCTTCATGTTTTTTGGGATCTAGGGCACATATGCACACGTACCCAATGCGTTTTTCAAAAGCTGCCAAGGCTGGGATCCAGACTGCTTAGTTGGTCACGTGGGATCCATTTCTCTTAACCACTAGGCCGTGGGACCATCCCTAGGATTATTCTGTTGAAAAGCAATAAAAACTGAGTCTGGCTGGGCCAGCTAGTGGCATGGTAGCTAAGGCACCTGGATCCCACATGACCAACTACGTGGTTCAAGTCCTGGATCCAGAAAATTGAGAGATACACTGGCCGTGTGTGCATACTTATCTATAGGATACCTAGAGGATAACGGAGAAGGGATTGCGGGTGGCCATCCCCTGGGAGTGCGTTGCACTCACTTTCCTTCTCTCTGTCTTTTAATCTGACTCTTTCCAACACTAGCGATTTAAAAACAACAAGTTTAGGTCTTGCTAGTTTAAGTAAAAGGGATGTATTGCAAGGGTGTCAGGTGTAAAAGGAACCATAAGAAGGCATAAAGTGCAAAACTGGCCTGGGCCATCTCTGGGCCATCTTAGTCAAGCCCAGCCTATCCTACTGCCATTCGCCTGAGAGTCAAGAGTTCCAGGATGGAGGTTTCACTTCTTCAAGCCCAGGCGACATGCCTGGTGGCACTGCCATGGGGAAGAAGATTGGGTGCCTCCAGAGACCACTTGCTTTCTGAATTCAGAGGCAAGTGCAAGGGAAGGTCTTTCTCCCAAAGGAAATAAATGCAGGTGGCATTAGAAACAGGAATAGATTCTGGACAGATCCCTGCACACATTCATTCCTTCACTGTTGCATGCTTACCATGTAGCAGGTGATGGCAGCAAACAAAACAAAGTCCTTCAATCATTTACATTCTAGTGACAGGATGAGAGCTTAACAAGTAAGCGTCTAATCGGGCAAGTCATGCTAAAAGATAAAGTAAAGCAGCACAGAGGGCATTCATTTGCAAGGAATCTTGTCTGCACGTGATGCACCCATTTCACGTGTAACTGAACCCTCCTCCTTTCCTAGAGGCAACAGTCCAGAGGCTCATTGTTCACAGCAAATATCTCCAAGTCCAAGACCTCTGAGTAATAACTGTGCCTTCTCCAGAGAGGTCGTAAATAACTGGTTCTTCTCCAGGTCTGTCATAATGCCTTTAAAGTATTTATAACCTGAGGTGAATTTAAGGAACACTCCCTCACATAATGGGAAGGAGGTAGGAGAGAAACAGGAAATAAGTAAAACCATAAGCACATATCCTTCTCCTGCCCTGGTTGTAGGGATATGTTGGGTCGTGCTCATCCAGTTCACAGTGCATGCCGCACTGGCCTCTCCCAGCTCCTTCCCGGCTGGGGTTCCCTGCCCGGTGAGGTGGTCCACATCTTCACTCTGTAGGTTTCTAAGCTGCTAGTGTCCTCCTTGCTTGGTGGAGTTGCCATCGTCTGCTTTCTTCCTCTCTGGTAGTCAAAACTCAGATCATCTAAAAAATAAAGTGTCATCAACTATAAGTTAGGTAGGAGAGTGTCTTCAAAAAGTGCATGGAAAATGTGTATTATGAAGAAATTATGCATAACTTCAAAAAGAAAACAATTTGCACCAAAAATAAACCTGTACTTTAATTTCATTTTCTAAAATTGCCAGAGGGTGCCTGCATTTGCCAGAGAGATACAGAGAAAAGAAGAAGGCACCCTCCCTCCCAAGTAGGCTGTAGACACACATGCACATGCACTGGGTGTATTTTTTTCAACCACCAGGACCAAGGTTTGAACCAGAGTTAGCCATGTGGGATCCAGCTCTCTTAACCCTAGGCTATAGGACTGGCTGTTAAATTTCATTTTTCCTATGAGCTTTTTGAAGTACCCTTGTACTATTTTATAAGCATACATATGTCTATAGGGCCAGCCAGGGACATACTACTTAAGGCGGCTTGGTCTCACATAGACAACTGCATGGTTCAAGTCCTAGAGCCCGTGACTTGAAAAACATGCTGGGCACATGTGGATGTGTGCCTCAAATCCTGAGAAAAGAATGGAGGAGAGGGACTGTGGTATGGTCAGCCCCACTGGGAAGTGCTTTCCCTCTTTCCTTATCCCTTCTCTCTCTCTCCGGTGACAGTACACATCCTATAGTTAATTTTTAAAATACTATATATATATAAAGGTTTGGGAAAGTCATGACGTATTTTTACATAGGAAAATACATCATGATTTTCCCGGCAACTTAATAAACACACACACACACGCACATGTATACACACACATACACACACGCGTATATATCTTTAAAAATCTATTCATTTAATTCTTCCATGAGAAACAGAGAGACAGGCGGTAGGGTCTTCACACTGATCCACTTCCAGCCTCAGCTAGTCTCAGATCACGGGCGCACATGTACCTGACCTCCTCAGAGAGATGTCAGATACACACTCAGGACCTTCCCACATGGGTCAGCCTGACAGAGCTTCCCATTTTACCCCTGCACCGCCATCTGGTTCCCTCCCCCATACTGTTTTTATCTTTTGGAATACAGCAGAGAATAAAGCATCACAAAAGTTTATATTCCTGCATTTAAGCAGATTCTAAAAGTCAATAAATAGGATTATCTGAGGCACCAGTGACGGCTGT
Organism: Tupaia belangeri chinensis; assembly: GCF_000334495.1. Taxonomy (NCBI): domain Eukaryota; kingdom Metazoa; phylum Chordata; class Mammalia; order Scandentia; family Tupaiidae; genus Tupaia; species Tupaia belangeri. The sequence continues at coordinate 3,893,453 of NW_006160154.1, read as the reverse complement.
GAAGAAAATGCACAGGTGTGATGTGGCGGAGAGTAAGTGGGAGCAGAAGGCATCTCTCCCAGAAGGTGACCCTGGAGTGGAGACTTGACGGATGAGCAGGAGGCAGTAATTCCAAGAGGCAGGAGGGGTCTCCGTGGAAGGAACATCAAATGGCCAAGGACAGGCTGGAACTCAGTGCTTCTGTGGCTCAGCAAAGAGGCCACAGTGCCTGGAGCTTAGGACACAAGGGACAGAGAGGACATTGCAGGCCCAGACGGGGGTGAGGCTAGACAGGGCGTGCCAGGTCCTGGGGCTGGGACTATTCTGAGGGAAATGGGCAGCTGTTGCCCACAGGAGAATGATATGTTCTTATGTATGCTTTAGAGAGGAAGGGCAGAAGAAGGAAGACTGGTTTGGAGGCTGTTGTATTAGTCCAGTGAAGAAAGAGTGGTGGCTTTGACCACAAAAGCCATCCATCCGTGTTTTCCTTGGGTGCTCCTTTTCCCAGTGCATGAGGCGGCTGCAGTGGCCACCCCTGACTCTAGTTCA
>NW_006160154.1:3891575-3892894 GCF_000334495.1 Tupaia belangeri chinensis | reverse complement strand
GGGCATGAACTCCAGCGGAAATACTTCTCCCTTGAGGGAGTGAGTTCAGTTTTGACAGAGCGGTTACTGGATGGGAAGAAACATTTTGCAAGTGTATTACTGTAATCAGGAGGAGATACTTCTAGTTTGCCCTTGGTTTCTAGACCCACACGTCCTGGCTGTGGGTGAGCATCCCGCAGTCACCCCTGGCTCAGCGCATGTGCCCGTCAGGGCCATGTGGCACCTTCTAGGTGTCCTCCAAGCTGGTTCTGTCTCGTCTTCTCATGCCATTACCAGGTGTGATACGATCACCACGTCCTTCTGGAGAAAAGCAGTGTTGTGTGAGGTTCCAGGGCAGTGAGGAGCCTCCGCTGGATCTGGCCAAGGACGGACAATTAAGGAAAACAAATCCAAGCCCAGGATAAGTGGCTCTTCCAAGGAGGACAAATCATCGCCCCCTTGTTATGAAAAGGACCCATGTAATCAGCTTCCCACAAGTAGCTGTCCTGTTCCTTCAAGGAACTGTATCATTAACTGTGTTGAGGGGAAGGCCCTGTGGTTTAGCTTAGCGTCCATTTCTGCCACCATGGCTGTTTTTTGTTTCCTATTGTGCTTTAAAGTTTATTTATTCCTTTTAGGAGACAGAGACAGAGAGAGAGAGACAGAAAGAGAGAGAGAGACAGAGAGTACTCCCACTGGGGTCTTGATGCAGCAATCCACCCCCAACCTCAGCCAGTCTTAGGTCATGGGCACGCGCATGTCCAGCTTGTTTAGGGAGGTTTCTGGACAGATGCAAATCCAGAACCTCCCCATGTGGGTCAGTCTCACAGAGCGTCACACTCTATGGCTGCACCACCATCACCCTTTCTGTTTGTTTTTTTGTTTGTTTGTTCATTTGTGTTTTTTTTGAGCCCTCGGAGCAAGCCATCAAGATGACTGAGAAAGATCGACTGACAGCTGTGGAACGCAGTGACCACACAATTACTACTACTTTTTAATTTGCCAGAGGGCTTGTGTGCGAGCCAGAGAGAGTGAGCCAGAGAGCAAGGAAGAGGGAGAAAGCAACCTTCAACGGGACATGGTCATGCCCTAACCCCGTCTTATTTTTTTTTTTTTACAATTATTTATTTTACTTCATTATCATTATTTTATTTTTTAATTTGACCAAAGAGAGACAGAGAGAGAGAGAGAGAGTGAGAAAGCAAACTGCCAGGCCCGGGACTCAAACTACACAATCGGCCATGTGAGATCAGCTACCTGAACCACCATACCACTGACTGGCCCAGTATATTCTTTTTTTTTTTTTTTTTATAGACCCCAGATTAGTTTTTTTTTAAAAC
>NW_006160154.1:3886906-3891095 GCF_000334495.1 Tupaia belangeri chinensis | reverse complement strand
ATTTTGGTTAATTACTGGAAGATGGCGGTTCCGGCCAAAAGGACTGGCCCAGTATATTCTGACATCCAGTCATACCTCTTCCATAAACCAGTCCCCAGCCCATTTTGTTTTTTCCACATTCTTTCCAAGCCATGTAGACAGGCCACTAGCTCCTAACCATAAATCCACACAAGCTAAATCCTCCTGAGACCATTTCTCCTGGTCAGAGAGAATGATAAAGACTTGCTTACGTCTTACCACTGGGTTTTTTCCTCTGTCTTAAGGGCATAGTCACAGGTAAGTGATAGAAGGTTCCTTTGGGGAAGACTAGGAAAACTTGTAGGTTATTTACTCCAAGGTTGCCTGTCTTCTACTTTATGCAGAGGCCTAGGTCCGGGAATTGAACAAGGGCTCATGATTTCTGTCACCGTGACTCAAATTAGGTTTTACTCACCAGATCTGGAGATTTCCTGCTCTGTAAATTAAGTATTAGCCAAGTAGAGTTTCTCATCAGTCGTCTTCCTAGAGACCCCGAGATCAGGTTAAGCACCCCCAGAGACCTCACAGGTCAGACCATTCTGAAAATGGTGATGGCCCTGCCCACTTTTTCCATTATAGTGTCCCATCTTCATGGAGGTTCGAGACTTTATTGCAGTTAAAGTACTGGTTTATTTTGGTGCAGAGCAATTTTGAAATCCATGCTTGGCTGGTTTATCCAGTTGTTTTTTTGTTTTGTTTTGTTTTGCAATGGAGCTCATACACACACTGGAGAGACAAAGAGAAAAGAAGTGAGAAATCACACCATTCCCCCAGGAAGGATGGTCATGCCACAGTCCCTTCTCCTCCATTCTCCTCTCTGGATTTTGGTCACATACACATGCCTAGTATGTTTTCCAAACTGTCTGGTATGGGACTTGAACTGTGCAGTCGACCATGGAGGATCCAGCCACCTTAACCGCTTCACCATTGGCTGGCTCATTATTATTAATTTATTTGCTTTTGTGTTTGTTTGAAATTTTTTATGGTGAACTCTCTTTAAAAATACTGAAAGTACAAAGTGCTTTAAAAATCTCCAAATCAAGAAATAGCTACAACTAAATTTTTCTCAAAACATAGAGGGTTGGGACCAGCAGTTAGTGTAATGGCTATGTCGCTGGACTCCCATGTAGTCGACCGCAGTTCGCGTCCTGGACCCGGTGGCTTAAAACTCACGCCGGGCGCGTGTGCATGCATGCCCAAGATCCCGAGAGGAGACTGGAGGAGAAGGGATTGCAGCGTGGCCATCCCCCCTGGGGGGTGATTTCTCGCTTTCTGTCTCTATGTCTCTCTCTGTCTGTCTGGCGAGCGTACGCGCCCTATAGCAAAAAAACATAGAGGGTCCAGCTGGTGGCATGGTGGTTAAATGAGCTAGATCCCACATGGCTGACTTCACAGTTGAGTCTGAGAACCTGTGTCTTAAAAAAACACACCAGGTGTATGTGTGTGCATGCCCAAAATCATCCCAAAAGAATTGGAGATGAGACTGTGGCGTGGCCATACCTGACAGAGGGCAATTTCTCACTTTCTCTCTCTCTCTTTTTTTCTCTATCTGTCCAGCAAGGTCATGTGCCCTCTGTCAAATAAAAAGAGAGAGAAAGAAGGAGGAAGGGAGGGAGGGAGGGAAAAGGAAGAATAAGGAAGAACAAAGTTGACACTCTAGTTTATTTTTTTAAAGAAATGATGACCTGTTCCATCTAGGTGAAGCAGCACTGTGCAGCACTGAGCTGTGCTCTTTTGTAACAGTTGGTGTTTTTCTCTTGCCCTATTTAGAGTACTTATCTCTTACTATTCCAGTCTGTGTATGAAAGTCACATGGAACAGCCCTGAATAATGCTTATGGACTGCACGGGTGTGGTATTTGAGATAATATTATAGACTCGAGATAATGAATCACAGTAGCACTTAATAAATACCTTTACAAATTTCATGGATGGAGGGCTGCCAGCCTATGAAAATGCAAGTGTTTTATTAGTAATGGTGTTTGCGGCTTTCTTTTCCCTGCATTTTTAATTAACTTTATTCATCATCACAATTATTATTTTAATTTGACCAGACAGAAACAGAGACAGAGAGAGAGAGAGAGAAAGGGAAAGTGAGAAAGCAAGTCACCAGGTCCAGGACTTGAACCATGGTCAGCCATGTGAGAGTCTAGTACACTTAACCACCACGCTACCTGCTGGCCCCTCCAATTACATTTTATTTGTTTATGAATTCCTTGTAAGACAGAGACAGGTACCCTGCTGGGGTCTTTATGCCATGATCCACTCTCAGTCTCAGCTAGCCCAGATCATAGGCACACATCTGTGCTCAGCATTCACAGGGAAGCCTCGGGACTCGAGCCAAAGATCTTCCCATTCAGGTCCAGTTGTGTTACCTCTGTGTACCTCTTGGCCCCTCTCTGAGCTGGTAGAACTTTCTCCCAGGGAACTGTCTCTGCTGCCTCTTGGCTCTCTTCTTTAATGAAGCCTTTCTTTTATATTCCAAAAATATTATTCTATCACAGCCTACCTCTCCTCCTAAGTTTTCCATTTTTATTTGGTTTCCAGCCATACTTCCTTCCTTAACTAGCCTTTTTAATATGTTGATCAAAGTCAAACTTAATTGCTTTTCAGAATTTTTACTGTGTATTCACCACCTCTTTTTACCTATCTCATCCATCAATTTCAGGTAAGTGTGCTATTGTGGTGAACAAATGGTCATCTTTATTAACTCCTGCAAGGGCAAATGCTTATTAAAACTTGAGTGAAGTCTTCATGCATCACAAGCAGAGGACTAGAGCATGCCCATGCATCAGAGTCAGTAGGTTTGGGTTGGCCATTTTGGAAAGATGCTGTCTATCTAAGCCCTCTAGTTAACCAGTAAGTTTATATTAGAGCTTTAGTAATAAGGCCAGATAGCAAAGGAGAGAGAAGTAGTAGTTTAGGTATAATAATTATATATAAAAACTAGATAAAAATGCTCTTCTGAGGGGATACAAACATGACATGGTGACTTTTCATGGCTTTTGAAAAAATTTCCAGCTTATTGGACAATTGCTTAACATGAGAGTTATTGTTTTTACAATTTCATTTTTGTGTGAACAGAGTCGCTTTTTGCAAGCTATAAACGAGAATTAAATGAACTCTCTCTGGCTGCCAGGTAGCATAGGCCATCTCTCTCCATCTTCCTCAGGATGATGTAATAATATGAGTTGTTAACAACCGGGTTGTAAAGCACTAACTCATAACCATCTGTCCACACCTTTCATTAGGAAACAACCAAAAATGCCATCCTTAAAGGCTGACACAGATAAGAGAACGTCTTGATCTATTAATACAAAGGGCAGCATGATCCAGATGAGATACTGGCCAGCCTGTCTGTGAAGCTCATTAAGAGAGTGATTGGTGAAGGAAAAAATTACTTTGGAAATTTGCTCGGGGGTAAAAAAGTCCCAGTTCTGGCCCAGCCACGGTGGCATATGCAGCTAAGACTCTGTAGGCCGGGAGCACATGGGTGGCCCAGATCTATTCCTCGTCCAACATAGAGGCCAGGTCAGTGGCAGCACCTTGCAACCCCAGCTATTTAAGAGGCTGAGGAAAGAGGATTTTGACCTTGGGACTGGCCAAGACCCTGCTCACAACAAACTAAAATATCTGAATAAATTCCTGGCTCTGCTATCAAATAAGATAGCAAATAAGAAAGCCAACCCTTGCCAATGGAGAAGTTCAAGTCCCAGACCCAGTGGCTTGAAAAACACATCAGGACCATGTCCTGAATCCTGAAAAGAGGGAGAGATAGACGAGAAGGGATTGCAGCATAACCTTTCCACATGGGGGTGTTTTTTTCCTCTCCTTCTTTCTCTGTCTCTGGAACATACACACCCCCTGGCAAAATTTTAAAAAAGAAAAAAAGGAGAAAACGTTACAGATGCACCGAAATTGAAACTGATCATTGTTTTTACTAAGGTCTACCATGAGAATACAAAGTTAGCAATAAGTGTGGGAAGAAAGAACACTTACACTTCCGAAATAATGTCTTGGTGATAAGAAACCCGGCGTACTGTACTTGTCTTTTTGCCACCGGAATAAATCAAGGACTGTTTTTTAAAAATCACTGAATTTTAGAAACAGTGATGGCAACACTTTGTACCACAGAAACCTTCTTGCTCCCCCACACGGTCTCTGCCGCTCTT
>NW_006160154.1:3879678-3886875 GCF_000334495.1 Tupaia belangeri chinensis | reverse complement strand
AGTGTGGCGGTGGACTAACCGGACAAGAGCTTCTGCCTGGGCGAAGAGCTTCGTGAAAGGGAGGCAGATCCTACTTAGCTGGTTGGAAGCTCAAGTTACCATGTTGTGGAGCGGCCTGAACCATGCTGTTGGGCGTAGTTTGATGGCAGAATACCCTCTGGCGTGACCTCTACCTTGCATCTTAAAGCTTGGCTTAGTCTGGCCTGTGACCTTCTCTGAGTTGGGGCTCATCTCAGCCATGGATATTCCTGTCAAGTAGGTGGATCTGTGGGTGCCTTGGGGTGCCCAGCAGGGATGCAAGGTGGGTAAATCCATGCAAATGAGTAAAAATGAGTAAGCGTTCTTGGGCAGCTAGGGGACTGCCTTCCAGAAGGGAGCGAGCTCCAGGAGCTGTCCCGACCCACGACCCACAAGGCTGCGTGCACGTGGGGAGCTGCCCCGCCCACCGCCCCCACAACGGCCGCTGAACCCCGCTTGCTTTCTTCTTCTGGTAAACGTTTCCTACCTAGGTTTAAAGCTAGTTTACCGAAGAGAAAAAAATGTACCAAAGCGTTTTACAGTGTGTTTAAGACCCAGTAGTCTTGTAGTACAGTTAGGGGTGGTCAGTTATGAGTGATATTCTTAACATATCTACGATGTTTATTTCTTCTGTTTCATACTGGAATGTATCCATGGCTCAGAAACAGCAATGTTTTATGTAGTTATTTACCTTTCTCTGTTCAGGAAGTAATATCAGTTATAATGTTGCAATGTTGTTATGATGTATTTGATAGGCTTAATATTATGAAATGCTATAAGACTTGTTCATTGTTAAGGCATAATCAGTTTTATCAGGAAGTGGCTAAGGTGCTCTGAAACCTTTCTGAGTTGGGTTTTAAATATATTCTTGGTTTCACGGATATATCTTTGGTTTTGAGTCATTTAACAAATATAAGGGGATTGTATTAAAGTAGTAAAAAATGGAGCCAGCTGGTGGTGCTGGTGAAGGCATAGGATCCCACATGGCTGACTCCAGGGTTCCAGTCCTGGACCCGGCCAATTGAAAAATACACTGGGTGCCTGTGTGTGCATGCCTAAAATCCAAAGAGGAGAATGGAAGAGAAGAGATTGCAGTGTGGCCATCCCCACTGAGGGGGTGATATCTCACTTCCTCTCTCCCTCCCTCCCTCTCTCTCTCTGCCAAATGCACATGCCCTAAGGCAAAAATTGGGGGGGGTGTAAAAAGTTTGTAGAAAATGGAGTTAAACTATGAGTTTATTTTGGTGCCAAAGTTATTCAGTCCATGTGTAGTTTTTTCATAATACACATTTTCCATGACCCTTTGAGGACCCCAGTACGTATGTCCCTATCAGCGAGGCACCGTGCTAAAGACTGGGTAGTCATGGGGGGGAGGGGGGTGGCTTCATAGAATGCCAGCGTAGGACTCGTAAAGCCCTCGCATCTGTCACAACTGTAGGTGTGTTATGTATACACAGCATGCCAGTCAGAGCTGAGTAGTGCCTGGACTTCCTGGTGGAAATGACATCACAGTTGAAACTCTAGGGATGAACGAGAGTTAGATGAAGTCCGTTGTTAGGGAAAGGTTAGTCCAGGCTGGGGAATAGCACATGCAAAGAGAGGAGGCCAGAGATAGAAGAGCAAGTCTGAGAAGTTGAGAGTAGGGTAGCTCAAGAAGAGCCTTCCTTTTTTTTTTTTTTTTTTTTTTTTTTTAGAGGTTTTTGCTCTAGGGCGCGTGCATTCGCCAGACAAAGAGAGAGAGAGACAGAGAGATAGAAAGCGAGAAATCACCCCCCAGGGGGGATGGCCATGCCGCAATCCCTTCTCCTCCATTCTCCTCTTGGGATCTTGGGCATGCATGCACACGCACCCGGCGTGAGTTTAAGCCACCGGGTCCAGGACGTGAACCATGGTCGACTACGTGGGAGTTCAGTGACATAGCCATTATGCTAACTGCTGGTCCCAACAAGAGCCTTCTTAACCAGGCCGCATGCTTACTGTCATAGATGGCACTGTCCTCTGTTGCATCTGTGAAGCAAGCTGACCACTGTCCACAGCATACCCAATGCTTAGGTTCGCTCCTAGGGTGTGCACTGCTGGGCTGCTGCATTTACAGTTGAGCTATATCCTTACCAAGAGTCAAGAATGACCCCAAGCCTGATCATGGCATTTATATTTATTATAATAATTATGGAACTTATTTAGATATTTATAAAGCAAATGAGGGACCAGCAGATGGCATAATGGTTACGTTGCTGGACTCTAACGTAGCAGAATGTGATTCAAGTCCCAGACCCAGTGGCTTAAAACTCATGCCAGGCACATGTGCATGTGTGCCCGTAATCCCAAGAGGAGAATGGAGGAGAAGGGATTGTGTCATAGCCATCCCTCCCTGGGAGGTGATTTCTTTCTGTCTCTCTGGCACATGTACCCTATTCTCTAAATCTCTCTTGAAAAAACGTAAGCAAATAAAATATGAATATGAGACTAAAAGAAACCCATGTATGTAAACAAAATTGAATACTTAGTAGAGACTCAAGGTGAATTGCTAAGAAGAAAAACTGTCATGCTCGATGAGAATTGACAACTTGGAAAGATGGGAAAACCAAAGAGGTTGTACTTGGATTGCTTCCCTGGTATCTCTGCTTTTATTGCTCTCCTGTAAAAAAGCCAGAATTGGAAATCGTTGTGGACACATTATGGGTGTGGGTTGTGTGAGAAAGAATGTGTAATTGCAGTCAGGTGACCACACACGAGAACCTGGGTCCCAGTCATGACTTATATGAATAGTTGTGCCTTTGTATGTTTTCACTTAAAAATGTTGCTGCGAGGATCAACTTTTCTGGCTTAGGACTTTGAGACAGCTCCTGTTGCTCCAGGTGGAAGGACCTCAGCTGTCATCCCTGTGGCTGTAGCAGGGGAAGAGGGGGAGAGAGGCTGGCCTAGATTAGAGATCCTACAAGGAGGAAGGAGGAGCCTGGAACAGCCGGGAGGCACTAGGGGTTTTTAAGTGGAGTGGAATGATCGTATTCCTATCGTGGAGAGAGATCACTGACTAGATTATGAAGGAGCGGAGATCAGAGAAGTCTACTAGGAAAATGGCAATAGTCCTGGAGAAATGAAGAACTTAGAAGTCAAGAACTTGGAAGTCTGAATGTTTTGGGAAAGGAAGGAGTCCGTGCTGACACCAGATGCCTGGATGATGGGGAGCATAGGAGAAGGAGGAATATTTGCAGGGAGTTGGTGGGTGTTCTGGGCAGATGGAGCTGAACTGCTTGTGGGGTGACCCACCTTGCCCTTGATCAGTCTGTGAGTTGAGGTTGAGGAGTGAGACCCATGCTGGAGGTAAAGATTGGGGAGGCATCAGCAAATGGATGGTTCTTGAAGCTACAGGAAGGGACGTGATCACCTGGGACTGGGGTATGAGAAGAGGATCTTGGGCAGCGCTCTGAGGATCAACAACATTTGGGGGCCAGAGAAGGAAAAGGAATTCACAAACAGAAAAAAACTAGCCAGACAGGTATGTGGGGTCCCAAATGTCATGGGAAGGCAAGGCTTCACAGAGACAGTGGTTAAGTATCAAATTTGACCAGTGTGTCAAGAATGAAAACTATTTATTGGATTTAGTGGCAAAGAGGAGTCTAGTGACCTTGAGAAAGACACAGGGCCAGAATGCAATGGGAGCTAAGTTTTAAAATTGAGTTTTGCTATCTATTTTGCTTAATCTATATTGATGTTTTTCTCATAGTTGAAAATATCACATAAATGTTAAGGACTAATTAAATATGATTTGTTAGGCTACCATATTAAAAAATTATTTTGACCTTATATTATAGTATATGAGAGTTTCTTAACATGCATATATAGGGACCAGCAGATGGCATAGTGTTTATGTCACTAGACTCCACTTAGTTGACCACAGTTTGGGTCCCAGGACCCAGTAGCTTAAAACTCACACTGGCTGGGTGTGCATGCATTCCCAAAATCCTGAGAGGAGAATGGATAAGTGATTGTGGCATGGCCATCCCCCTAGGGGATGATTTTTCACTTTCTGTCTCTCTGTCATGTGCAGGTACCCTATAGCAAAAATATCTCTTAAAAAATGCATATATAGTGTTCATTCTTACTAGTTTAAAAAAAAAACAGAAAATGTAATATTAAATATATATATTAGAAAGTTCCATTCCTAGGTGTTGTGGCATGATAATGGTTGGGGTGCTGGACTCCCATAAAGCCGACCATGGTTCAAGTCCTGGACCTGGTGGCTTTCTCTCGCTCTCGTCAAATTTAAATAAATAAATACATAAAGTTAAATAGAATAAATAATTTTAAAGAGAAAAATAAAAGAACGCTCCATTCCTTGATTTAGAATGTTGATGTACTATCCCAGCATTTAGAAGCTGGGGGAATTTAATCCTCATGTCATTTCAAATATGATCTTTCAAAAATTGATAAAATAGTAAGAAATAACTGAAGTACATTTGTTTGAAAGGTCTTGTTGTGAAGTTAAAAAATATATTAAAAGCCTGGATTGCTTTTTGCTTTGCTTTGCTTTTGTTTTGCTTTGCTTTTGGTGACTATTAAATTCTCATCGTTCTCATTGCTGGAAATAACAAATGTATGCATTGGAGGTTTGATTAGAAACAGATCACAGTGTATTTCTAGTTTTCCTTAGAACAGTCAGTAGAATAAAGCAGTAAGAATTCTTGATGGGGCAGCTCTGTGACACAGTAGTTAAGCACAGTGCATCGGGAGCCAGAGCCCATGTGGCCCACTGTGGTTTGTACCCTGGTCCCTGTAGTTTGAAAAACACCCTGGGCATTATGTACGTGCATGCCCCAAATCTTGATGGGATAGAGAAATGGAGGGAAAACGGATTGTGCTGTGATCATGCTTCATTGGAGGATATTTTCTCTTTCTTTTCCTGGCAAATGCGTGCTGCACCCTCTGGCAATTAAAAATCCTTGGTAGATAGATCTAATGAATCAGAGAAGGAAGGGGACTCATACAGTTCTGACTTTATTCTATTCTAATTCTTGTACTGAAAGTTAATTTTTTTTTGAGAGGTTTTTGCTATAGGATGTGTGCGCTCACCAGAAAGACAGAGAGACAGAAAGCAAGAAATCACCCCCCAGGGGAGATGGCCACGCTGCAATCCCTTCTTCTCCATTCTCCTCTCGGGATCTCAGGCATGCACACACGCGCGCCCAGCCCCAGCATGAGTTTAAGCCACCAGGTCTAGGACTCAAACTGTGGTCGACTATATGGGAGTCCAGTGACATAACCATTATGCCAACTGCTGGTCCCAAAAGTTAATTTTCTAATAAACAGAGATTCTTGTCAGAAGCCAGGGTTGAATCTCAATCCTCTACACTAGTTGTGACCTTGGGCAAGTCAGTTAATCTTCCAATCTCCATGTCTGCATCTATAGTGGGAGAAAATAATGTTAACTACCCTATAGATGCGGGAGAATGGCGTGGCGCAGTAAATGCTAGTAGTTAATTAGGAAGCATTAATTCCACAGGGGACAAGGGCAGTAATAAACAACGTGCTGTTTATGTCCGGAGCTAACCAGTGACTTACCCTTAAGGTGAGTCATTTAATTTCACTGGTCGAGTCCTAGATCACTAGAAGTCCGTATCAATATTCTGTTTAATTATTATTCAGACATAGGTCAAACAAGTTTAAAATTTATACACTGTGATGATTAAGGGTGAAAAAAGCTCAACTGAATCATTTTGGTGATAGCCTTGACCCAAAATTCCAGACATTATCTAATGGTTTTCCAAAATACTACCCAGAAACTCCACTACATTTTTTCGTTAAAAGGAAAGAAAAAAAAAATAGAAAAGAAATTGCAGGTGTTAGGGGTTGTGTGTGTGTGTGACAGAGAGATGCCTTTGAAATTATTCTAAGAACATCGTAAAACCTGTTTGTTTGGTCTCTTAGTTTTGTGATTGTCTTTCTCCTCCTGCATTTTATTCCATCACTTTTCAGAAGTTTACTTTCCAAGAGTAAGAGACAAAATATGAAAGCAGAACTTTCTTCTTTAAGCGCCTCATGAGAGTGATAGTAACAGCTGTTGGGTTGAGGTACTGGTGGCCAGAAGCTTTGGTTATTAACGGTGAGTGTCATGTGACCTGCCTGATTCCCTCCCTCCACCATCCCACTGTATACTCTCATACCAAAGAATGTCAGGTGTCAGTTGTATTTACTTATAAACCAAGATGAATTGGTTCACTTATCTCTAGCCAGGTACTTGGAGTAAGAGAAGTTTTTTTTCCCTGTCTGGGAAGATTGCACAAGAAGCTTTGGTTATTAACGGTGAGTGTCATGTGACCTGCCTGATTCCCTCCCTCCACCATCCCACTGTATACTCTCATACCAAAGAATGTCAGGTGTCAGTTGTATTTACTTATAAACCAAGATGAATTGGTTCACTTATCTCTAGCCAGGTACTTGGAGTAAGAGAAGTTTTTTTTCCCTGTCTGGGAAGATTGCACACAGTAAAATCTTTTGAGTAAGAGTGGTTTTTTTTCCCTGTCTGGGAAGATTGCACACAGTAAAATCACTGTCTTCTGACAGTGCTGTGAGACAGCATGGATTCCACAGAGAGGAATTTAGAGGAATTTAGAACTTATGAAAGGCTTCCCTATGAAGGAGTAAGTATTATAGAGGGACATCAGTACCTGGAACCATATTGCCCGCTAGTCTTAGAGATTATGGTAACTCTACTAGCAGTTACCTCAGCTGCTATTCCATGCCTTATCATTGTCTATAATGGAGATTTTTCAAAAGGAACATAGTGTTCTAGTCCCCATTTCAGAAAAATATAGTAAAGTGTTTAACTTTTTTTCCCAGCAAGTTCATGAAAATTCATCTTCTCATAATTAAAATATCGTCAGGTCTAAAATTTGTATTTCTTCAAACATTATTAAAACTACTAGAGTTAAAAAAGTAAGAATTATTTAAATATCATGTGTCTGGGACCAGCAAATGGTGTAATGGTTACGTCGCTGGACTCCCACGTAGTCGACCGTGGTTTGAGTCCCAGACCTGGCGGGTTAAACTCATGCTATGCTGGGTGTGTGTATGTGTATGTGTGTGTGCCCAAAATCCCAAGAGGAGAATGGAGGAGAAGGGATTGCGGCGTGGCCATCCCCCCTGGGGGGTGATTTCTCACTTTCTGTCTCTCTCTGT
>NW_006160154.1:3877544-3879661 GCF_000334495.1 Tupaia belangeri chinensis | reverse complement strand
GGAGCGCAGCCCCCCAAAAGAAAAAAAAAAAAAAAAAAAGAAAGAAAGAAAGAAAATCATGTGTCTAATTAGTAAGTTTCAAAAATTATATTTTAAAAGGAGAAGGCCAGCAGGTGGCATGAAAGTTAAGGCGGCTGGATCCCACGTGGCCAACTGCATGGTTCAGTTTCTGGACCCAGCAAACTGGGAAACGTCCAGGGGTGTATGCATGCATGCCCAAAATCCAAGAGAAGAGTAAAGGAGAAAGGGACTGTGGTGTGACCGTTCCCCTGGGAGGAGGAGAGGGCAGAGGTGTTTTCTCATCCCCTCCACACACCCCATCTCTTTCTGGTGAGCATATGTGCATTATAGCAAAAGTAATAAATAAAAGGAGAAGAATATGAAATGTCAGAGGAAGGAGAGCAAGAGATGGAAACACCCAGCGGTAATCAGCAAGTGTCAGTGCTGTGTGTGCTACTGGTGTGATCTTGCAGACAAGGAATCCAAAACTTAAAAATACTCAGTCACTTTTCCTAGCCCAGCTGCACAAGATGTAAACAGCAGACAGTGGAGCTGGCATTCAAACTGGAGCAAACAGACTTGGAAGCCCAGGTTGCCTCCCACTCCACTCACTGTCTTCCGTGAGCTCAAGGAATCTGAAACTTAAAAATACTCAGTCACTTCCTAGCCCAGCTGCACAAGATGTAAACAGCAGACAGTGGAGCTGGCATTCAAACTGGAGCAAACAGACTTGGAAGCCCAGGTTGCCTCCCACTCCACTCACTGTCTTCCGTGAGCTGTGCTTTTCCACTTAAGAATCATCTCATTTACTTGACTAAGGTGTATGTGTTTGGCAGTTGTTAGGACCAAGCCCTAAGAGTTGCCCTTTACTGAAACAAGTGCAATTCATCCACTCCCCTTTGTGTTCTTGTTATGTTGGAAATGTGCTCAGGTCCAAGGATCTGAAGATAAAAGCAGAAAAGAGGTATAATCCGTAGTAGGCCTGAAGGATGACAGCTTCTATTTGTTTGTGTATTAGGCAAAGCTCTACGCAGTTCCCAGGTACAGTGTCTTGTTTAGAGCGGTTTATGCAGTGGGTGGGGTGTGTGGTGGGAGTAGATGATGGGAGGATTCAGTTACGCCACTGAGAGCAAAGATTCCAGGGTTTTGTTTGTTTAAGTCCACATTGCCCCGAGGATGAAAAGCAGTCGCTTTGAAGGCACAGGGAGGCCCTTATTCTCCGCTGCCTTCTTCACATGTACACTGGGCTGTTCTTACCCAGTGTTCTTGTAACTCAAGCTCCATTTCCTGTGTGTGGTGTGTGATTAGACCCTCCCCTTCTGTGGTGCAGCGTCTCTGGCTGCCAAATGATGTTTCAGCGAGCTCCAGCCAGAGCCTGCCATGGCCGTGCCAGAGCAGTAAACACACCAAGACATGCCACGGTGTGTTTACTGCATGTCATCCGCGTGTGCTCGGAAACTTCCTGCTGCATGTCAGACGTCTTCTAGATTTCTCCGGAAAATAGTACAAGTGTGGCCTGTCTGTGAATGTTTGTCTTTAATCCATGCAGAGTTAAGGGGTACTCTGGGTACTCAGTCATTGATACGAATGGGCAGAGAACTCTCACATGAATAGCTGATAGCCCGGGTAGTAAATGATTTCCAGCTAAGGAACGCGTGAGCTGTGTGAGAAGGCAAGTGAGCATGCCTCGGTCCTGGTTCTGTGACTGCGTTCTGGGTAGTCGCTGCCCATATGGGAATCTGGGCTGGGCTCCACGTACCAGTAGCAGCCAGAGGGTGGGGGTTCTGGGTCTTGGCTGATAAACTGCCTATCTTTGAGCCCATTGTCTTTGTTTTTGTTTTTTTTTTTTTCATGCATTGTTGCATAGAAAAACACAAAAATGACTTTTCTGACGACCCAGTATATGATTTAGATCCCTTTTCTCACTTTTTTTTTTTTTTGGAGAGGTTTTTGCTATAGGGAACATGCGCTTGCCAGACAGACAGAGAGAGACAGAGAGACAGAAAGTGAGAAATCACCCCCCCTAGGAGGGATGGCCACGCCGCAATCCCTTCTCCTCCATTCTCCTCTCGGGATCTTGGGCACACATGCACATGCACCCGGCATGAGTTTAAGCC
>NW_006160154.1:3856602-3876813 GCF_000334495.1 Tupaia belangeri chinensis | reverse complement strand
TTTTTTTTTTTTCATGCATTGTTGCATAGAAAAACACAAAAATGACTTTTCTGACGACCCAGTATATGATTTAGATCCCTTTTCTCACTTTTTTTTTTTTTTGGAGAGGTTTTTGCTATAGGGAACATGCGCTTGCCAGACAGACAGAGAGAGACAGAGAGACAGAAAGTGAGAAATCACCCCCCCTAGGAGGGATGGCCACGCCGCAATCCCTTCTCCTCCATTCTCCTCTCGGGATCTTGGGCACACATGCACATGCACCCGGCATGAGTTTAAGCCACCGGGTCCGGGACTCGAACCGCAGTCGACAACGTGGGAGTCCAGCGACATAGCCATTACGCTAACTGCTGATCCCCTCACTTGCTAATAAATTCTGTGCATATAGTTAGTTTCTCTGTTTAGAATTTTATCGTTGTTCCCTTGTTTCTTCTGTGAGTGAGAGAGACAGAGGCAGAGATACAGCATCACCCATAGGGTCCTGACATGCCCAGCATACTTAGGGAGGTCTCTGGACTTGATCCTGGAACGTGTCTCCCATGCGGGCCAGCGTCGCATAGTATTATTTTACCACTGTACCACTGTCCAGCCCCTTGTTTAGGATTTTTTCTTCAAACATACTGCAATAAGCTTTATTATGTGGAGACAAAATTCAGTGTGCCCATTTCCTAACATCGATGAGAGTGTTATGCCCAAGAATGCCATTACTCTGTTCTTCGGGGCTTCTCAAAGATCCCTTTAGCATCTGTCCCCTTTCTTGGTTTTGGGACCAGCTCCTAACCCAGTGGGGACATAAAGTTCCTGGGGTTTTCCTGGGTACCACACAGGGGCTACTGCTTTAAGGAGACAATAGCAAAGCAGCAGTGGTTGGGAAGCTTTCACAGCTGACTAGAGATGCGTGCTGGTAACGTCCCTGCACGTCATCAGGAGGGGCTCGTATAAGAAAATCTGTGCCGTATACTGTTAAAATGAGGAGATTCCAGAAATTCAAAGCTAAGTGGAACCTTCTCAGCCACCTAGCAGTGTAAACATGGTCGTGGAGCAGTGAAGTGTGACCAGGGCTGCGAGTCTGAGCTATTGCTGCCAACTTACCTCTCCAATAGTTTTACGGCATTTATACACATGTGTGTGTTTAAAATTTGAGTCTCTTCACATCTATGGTACTAATCCCTTTTCCTAATTCTTTCAGTGTTGCCAGTTATCAATGTTTGTAACTTCCCAGTCCCAGTGAGGTGGTATGGTGGTCTCTAAAGAATATAGATTAATTTGGGCAGGGGGGGGAGGTAGGGGCAGGATTTTAAAACTTCTTTCAACTATGCTTAAGGAATTTATTGTAGCATTTTTATTGATCTGGTAAATGCAGGTTCTAATCGTGGAAATTTTTTTCAAAGTGAAAAGTCAAGCCTTCTTTTGGTTCTGTCATACTTCTTTCTGTATCAGTAGTAGCTTCTTCCAGAAATATCTTAGGATTGTCAGGTCGATGTCTTTTGAGAAGATCCTTCATTTAAATGTAGTTCTTGTTAATTTGCCATTTTTCCTTCTTTTTATCTTCATTTTGTTTTGAGTGTGGAGTAAAGTAAGTGAGTGCCTCTGGTTTAAGATCTCAAAATGTCGGAGCTGGCAGGTGGCATGGTAGTTAGAAGTGCTGGGTTCCAACATAGCCGACCACAGTTCGAGTCCTAGACGTGGCAGCTTGCTCTCTTACTTTCCCTTTTTCTCTCTCTCTGGTCAAATTGGAAGATAATGATAACAAATGGAATTAAATAAATGGATAATTCTTTAAAAACAGAAACAAAGATCCTGAAATGTCAAGGTCCTTAGTCTAGTGCTCCAGCTCCACATTTGAATTTAGAAGAAGGCCTCGGGAGACAGAAGCTGTCTTCTGTACCAGTCGCTGATGAAAAGTGAAAGTGAGCAGACAGACCAGGAGGCAGCACGAAGGAGATGTGGCAATGAGAGCTTTGCCTTTTGGAAACCAGCAATTTAACCTCCCGAATGTTGAGAAAATGAAGCACTCTGAATTTCATCGGCTTCCTACTTGGAACTCGTGCTTTGTTAGAATGGGTACCCATTAGAATTAAACCCTACTTTTCACTGTTTTGAATTCAGTGTTCAGCATTTTATTGCTTTATTCCTGTGAAAACCAGGCCTCCCCATTCACTGCATGGTCTTCATGAGTGTCTCAGTGGATGAAAACAAGCACGCCGGCATTTGAGATTCTGTCTCAGGACAGAGTTTCTCGAATTGTGTTGCAATTTCTTGAGTTGCCGAGTGCAACACGTTTCAAACTTGCACATGCATTGAATGACCCGAGTTCTTGTGGAAATGTGAGTTCTGATCCCATAGATCTGGGGTGGAGTCCAAGAACTGTCATTTCTAACCAGATCCCATCTCATGCCAATGCTGCCGGCCCACTCGGAGGAGCAAGGGCAGAGAACACTTTCTTGGGAGGGTAGTAATATGTGTGATTATAAAAAGAGCCCTGTGCCCAGATGAAATTGGGAAACTCTGTGTTAAACAGGATGATACAGCTGCCTATTTAAATTTCGTACAGCCTGTGATTACTAATGTATGCTGTGGATGTCCAAGAGTGTACGGCGTACAGTGGTTTTCCAAGATTTTTTATAGAGCGTATTATGTAGCTAGTATTCTACCAGGTATACTTAGGAAACTTACATGATTCAGAGTAGTCTACTACAGAAAACAATTTCAAGGAGTCTTTTGCATCTATAAGAAATTGACTTTATCGATAATAGAGATACTCCTATCAGAAAAATAGGATGAAAGTTCAAATTTATTTTAGTGCAAGAAAAGTTTAATTCTGTGCAGTTTTTTCATAATACATATTAGAGTGCTTACATACATTTCTGTTTTTCAATGTAAAATTTATGTCCTGACTTTCCTGAAAACTCGTTATCTCCATGAACTTTTCGAAGACCCCTTATTCTTTTAAATATTTCAAGTATCTAACTCTTTTGAATATCTTTTTAAAAATACTTGCAAAGATCTGAAGCACATCTAGTTGTGTGTGAGTATGTGTATGTGTGTGTTTCACTTTAATTATGGGGTTGTTGGAGCTATCAGCCCAGAAAACTTCCCTTAGCTGGAGTTAAGGGTGGGATGCACCAAATCAGTACAAGTATTTGAAGGTAGAAAAGCCTGCTCTGTAGTACTCAGGCGACATGGATGTTACAGCTGCTCACTGTGCATTCTGAGCCCGTGCTATGACTTCTGTGGGAACTAGCATGTTTTGAGGGTGTCAGGTTTTTGAGCCAACAGCAGCGGCAGGATGGCTAACATTGGTTCATCCTGAATGAGGTGTCTGTGCTGTTCTAAACACCATAATCGCTATATGAGGATTACCAGTGCTCCAGTTACTCTACTCTGCAGATGAGGGAAGTGAGCTGTCCAGAGATTTGGAGACATTCCCTAATTTATTTTTCATAGAGCAATATGTCAGGGCAAGGCAGATTTTGAACATAGTAGGCCTGACTCCAGAGCTATGTTGGATACTGACATGAATGACCCTTGACACTCAAGTGACAACCTTAACTTTTTTTAAAAGAATTATTTTATTTAACTTTTATTATGATTATTTTTAAAAATTTTACCAGAGAGGGAGATAGAAAGTGAGAAAGCAAACTGCCAGGTCCAGGACTGGAACCACAGTTGGCCATGTGGGAGTCAGGTGCCTTTAACCACACCACTTGCCAGCCTCCAGTTTTAACTTCCTTTAAGGTTTTTGCCCTAGGGCACATGTGGTTGCCAGAGAGACAGAGAGAGACAGTGAGAAGGAAAGCAAGAAATCACCTCCCATTGGTATGGCCACACCACAGTCCTTTCTCCATTTTCCTTCATTCTCCTCCTGGGATTTGGGGCATGCATGCATGTGTGCCTGGTGTAAGTTTCAAGCTGCCGTGTTCGGGACTCGAACTGCGGTCAGCCATGTGAGAGTCTAGCACCTTCACCATGCCACCTATTGGCCCTTAAAGCATGTATTTGACTAGTTGGCACCTCTTGAATCCACACTTAGGACGTGACCATGTGATCACTACTTTGCATATATTATGTCATTGCTCATAAAGTTAAAAATGTCTTCCCGTCATGAAGAAATTGAAGGAAGTGCGCTATTTGTTAACAGTTGTTTCACAATGTGAAATAAAAACTTGCTCATTATAGATTGTGTGGGAAATGCAGAAAAGTATAGAGGACATAATAATAATTTTTTTTTTTTTAAAAAGCACATTGTTATCCAGTAAGAACCTCTTTCAAAACAATTTTCTTATTATCAAGACTATCTACTCTGCATAGTAGCAGATATGCATACTACTTTCACAAAGCAGGGCATACACATATTTTACACATGTATCTTTTAAACAAAGTCCCTCTTTTAAGGTGATTTCATAAATCTACAGTTAACATAAGGCTCTATCATATCTCGAATTTTTGTCATACCATCGTTTGAAATCCTCACTTTAGCTAAGCAACCTTTGTGTTTTTCTCCCATGAAATAGAGACTTTTTGAAAGCCCTCAGACGGTCTAACTCAGGTTCCGGGACTGCAGCTAAAAGCAGCAGAATGCCTGCACCAGCTTTCTGGAAGGCTCTCCCCCCTACCTGATAGGCCTGTTAGTGTGTTTGGGTTTGGCACGTGCAGGTTTTGCCTTAGTTAGGAATTTCCTCCTCGGCGGGCCCCTGCAGTGTCGGAGCAGCTCACCCTCAGTCCCACGGGGCGGCCAGCCTGCTGTCAGTTTCTGGGCAGGCAGTGGCGGGGAATGCACACAGCGTCAGTCAAAGCAGTGAATAAGCGATTTCTGCCGTTCCCGGAGCTGCAAGCCTGTGTGATCCTCTGTGATGCTCTGAGGACCGGATTCCTCAGTCACAGCCCAGTCCTGCTCTGAGCGTTGCCGTGTTCCAAACGGAAGGATGGTAGCTCGAGGGGAGATAGCAAGATTTTGGAGTCTGGAAAGCCTTCACATGGGTACGTGTACGCAGAATGGATTGCTCTGTCGTGGCCGCGTTTCTGACCCAACTCTTTCCTTTCAGACTTGCCGTGCTCTCTGCTGTGCTGGCCAGGTGTGAGCGCACGGAGAGGCTTCTCCCTGGGAGACTGTCCCGACGGTTATTTTAGCCGGGGACGTAGTGAATCCCAGAACCTGGGTTTACCTATGGCACAGTAGTTAGTGTGAAAGGGGAGAGGAGAAGACCCAGGCGTGGACTGTCCTTTATGAGTAATAGGTCTGGTTTCTGCTAACTGTTATTGCACTGGTTTTTGCTTCTATTACTGCAAGCTCCCTCATTCAGGAGGTGATTGCTGGGATCTATCAAAGTGCCCTTTGCTAATTTAGGATGTCTAAGTTTTGAGGGAATGGACTGAGTTTTTATAAAAAAATACTATTTACCATTTTCAGAGGTGATGCTGCCTAATATCTCGGTGATCTCAGTTTTGAATATGTCTTGAGTATTTAAATGTGAAAGAAATGCTGTACTGTTACAGTAGGAAGTTATAAACCGTCATTGTGTATTTTGTAAAGGAAGGAAGACAAGAAACACTTCACTGAAAGACTTCTCCCTGGCTGCTGTTGTTGGATACAATAGGACACTTTGCAAACAGATCTAGTCTCTGTGTTCGCCGCAAACAGCCGCCAGTAACTCACTCAGAGGTGAACGGGCATTCTTGATGACAGCTTGAAGACAGCTTGAAGGCAGCCTGGGGCCTTGTCAGAGAAAGGCAGTTTGGAGTTTGTGCCTTCGTCCTTGTTTTGATTGGTTTGCGTAAGGGCAGAAAGGAGACACGGCTGCACAGGGCTGCGGCCACGGCTTCTGTGTCTGGTGGATGATCAACACGAGACTGGTGCGTGCTCCACTTCTTTAGCCAGGACTTAGGGAGAGAGAAAAAGAGTTGCCCGGTATTTCTGTGTAGAGAACCCAGACCTCCTTGGCAGTGGCCTGCTTCTCACTCGAGTGTTAGGGCTCAGTCCTGCCAGCGTCCAGGCTAGCGCAGAGCAAAGCTGGGGTGGGGGCATGTGGGGTGTGTGGGTGCCCCCTTCCTGCGTGCCAGGCACTGCCACCGCCCAGCTCTTCCTGAGCATTCGTGGCTGTGAGTACTTGTGTGCTTTTTCCCTCCCGCAAAGAGAGGGAGCCAGCGTGTGGGAGGGCAGGGCGAGACAGGGCAGCCAGGCGGCCGGCCAGTGGCCTTCTGCCCTCCTCCAACATTCCTCCTCTCCTTCCCACACTTGCTCAGAGGCCGGGTCCAGCCCCAGCCCCAGCCCCAGCCCCAAGTGGAATGTTCCCCCGATGTGGCTAAAGAGACACAGCCCTCCACAGTGTTTGTCTCGGGCTTAGTTCTTTAAGAAACAGATCTGTACCGTTCTACCCAGTGCACCTGACAGTGAGCTGGGTGGCTGCAGCGTTGCATTCCCAGGTCCCACGCCAGGCAGCTTGGAGGAAGAGGTGAGGCCCCGGGGCCTGCCGGTGCTGGCCGGGACTCCCGTCTTCCTTCCCTGCTTCACTGTGTTCTAAAGTGTCTGTCATACGATTTGCTCTACAGAGTAAATAGGAAGAGACTTCAAAAAGTTTGTGGAAGAATGAAATCACAGTATGAGTTTCTTTTGGTGCAAAAAAATCAAAATCCAGTCAGATTTTTCATACTACTCATTTTCCATGAACTTTTTGACCACTCCTCATAATGCAATGACAGCAAACAGTATGTATTCAACTTTAAAACGCATGCTAGTATAAAATAAAAATGAGAGCTTACCGCTGGCGGGTTCTCCCTTATTTGAGAGCCCCGAGAGGATGGGTAAGGAGAGATGGTGGTGCCCAGAGAGGTGGCTCCTTGTAGGGTGCACTGACAGGGAGGGGACAGGTGGGGGAAGGAGGGCCATCGGGCTGCCGACTTGTGCCGACTGTCACTCTGATCCTGTTGGTGTGAGCTGAGTCAGGTACGGGCCTAGACAGCCTGGTAGCAGGATTCATTTGGATCCTTGGGAGTAACGTGGGAGGCCACTTGGGAGCAACTCCCTAGCCTCTTCAAGCCAGTTTCCTCCTGGATGAACAGACAGTAAAACCCAGGATGCTTGTGAGGTGCCAAGCACAATGCCTGGTGCACACGGCGAGCTGACCCCAAGCGTGAGGTGAAACTGAACAGACTGTGGCTCAGGTTTATCCAGCTGGTCCACAAGCCAGCTGTAGGAGCTGGAAGGCCAGCCCAGCCAGGGAGCTCCCAAGAGATGGCGAGGGCATCCGAGTCAGAGCCACAGGTGTCAGGAGGAGCCACTGACCAGGCCAGAAACTCGAGGGGGGGCAGCAGCTGGCTCAAGAGACAAAAGGAGCAACCAAAGGCAAAATTGGAGGGCTCTCAAATGTCTGGCTTCTCAAACCCAAGGCGTTACTCCCAGGTCTGACCTGGAGGTGGGAGGGAGCAGAGCTGCTGATGGGGGCTGTGGAGCCAACTGGTCTGGTGGTCAGGGCAGCACCGGATCTTTATCTTTCTAACATTCTCTCTGTAGAGCCCTGGGTATGTGACGACCCCTGGGAAGGAATGGATCAACCGCCCTACAAGTCACAGAGCTTCTTTTAAAGTTGGGCATCAGCCCCGGTGACCAGGGCATTCACCCTGTGCATGTCCATGGCTGCAGAGCCGCTGTTGGGGCCCAGGGGCTCTGCCCACAGAACAGCAACCTACGAGAGCCGCTTACGGCTGCGGACATGGGCAGACTGCCTTCTGCCTGACTGCCTGCATTTTCCATTTCCGCTTTAAGATGGGAAGCCAGCAGGGCTTATCTCAAACCTGAGGAAGTTCGATCAACAGGAGGTTTTCTGAAATGCATGTTTTTAACTGATTATTGAGAGCACGGGAATTTCCCCAAAGTCAAATACGGGGAAACCCCACCACTGAGGAGCTCATTAGTTAGCTAGGGCTGACGATGGCCAGGTCTGTGATAAAAACCAACAAGTGGACCTCCTTCCTGCCAAGTGCCTGGTTCTGCAGGCTGCTGTGCGAGTTCTCTCCTTCCTTTTGTTTAACAAAACACTTCAACAGGCCTTGCCCCCTTGAAACCCAGTTACTAATGAGAAAGCAACAGCTCAGAGAGGCTGAGAAGACAGGGCCTCCTCACCTCCACTCAAACAAACCAGTCTTGGGACTCTGAGTCTGGGGCTTTAGAAACCCTGTCACTCTGATCAAAAGCCCTTCAGTGTGCAAAAATAAGCCACATGGTAAAGAGACCTGTTTTTCTTCCTGAGAAAAACCCCCACCAGGACGGGAGCATGGGGCTGTCCTTATGTGTGCAAATAGAGTTCTCCGTTGTTGGTGATGTTTGATATTTTCCTTCAGAAGAATTTACCTGCTAGGATTTCAAAAGCCGAATACTAGTAGTTCAAGGCAGGTTCAAGTCCCAGCAAGACCACGTTAAAAAGGCCTTGGGGCCCAGCAGATGGCATAGTGGTTATATCGCTGGACTCCCACATGGCTGACCATGGTTCAAGTCTCAGACCTGGTGACTTGAAACTCATACTGGTGCGTGTGCATGTGCACGTGGGTGCCCGAGATCCTGGAGACAGAAGAGGAAACGGCATTGGAGCACGGCCATCCCCGTCCCCTGGGGGATGGTGATTTTTCACCATTCCCTCTCTGTCTATGGTACACACACACACACACACACACACACACAGCGCACATACCCTAAGGCAAAATGCCTCTTAAAAAAAATAAAAGAAAGAAGAAAAGGCCGCGACCTTTCTGAGCTGTTGCTTCTCATTTGTAACTGAGAAAAACTCCCCACCGTCAGCTGTTCTAGGGACCGGGTCTGTGAAAAATTCAGTTGTCAGAGGTTGTCTTTTCATAAACATAAACTCCAGGATCAGACAGGAGGCTGCTTTCCCAAGGAGAACAGAAGCAGTTCATTGTTGACCTTTGTTTAGGGAGAGAGGACTTAGCATTCTCTCTAACTGTATTTGTAAGTCTTACTGACCTACAGAGTGGCAGGAGGTCTGTGGGGACCACGGGTTGTTCCTCGAGTTTCATCTGCAGATGTGGACGGCGTGTGTTGGAGGTGGGCATCCTGCCCACACGGCAGCTGTGGCTTGGAGACTTTGTTCATCCAGGGAGTGCGTGGAGGTGGGAGATGAGATGTGATGTCTGTGAAAGGGGAGGGCCTGTGAAGGGAGCGTGTCACAGGAAGAGAGGGGCCCGTGCACACTGCTTGGGAAATACTGACTTCCAGAAGGAGTGATGGTTAGCTGTGATGATGAAGCAAGAGTGTTAAGATTCATCTTGTTACATATTGCAGCAAGGTGTGTTCACAGAATCGTCCCTAGCCAGAGTGGGTGCTCACAACCAGCTCTGAGGTGGTAAAGGATGTTCTCCCCCAGCTTGGCTGATACTTGTAAGAAGTGCTCAGTGAACAGAACACATTCCGTCTGCTCGTGTATTGATCCTGTCTAGGAGTTCGGGCTTTTAAAAGTGATTTCAACTTAGGACAGTCTTTGCTCCTTGTTTACAAAATCATTGCCAAAACTGGTTTTCCTGTACTAATTTTTTTTTTTAGAGGTTTTTGCTATAGGGCGCATGCACTCGCCAGACAGACAGAGACAGAGACACAGAAAGGGAGAATCACCCCCCGGGGGGGATAACCACACTGCAATCCCTTTTCCTCTGTTCTCCTCTTGGGATCTTGGGCACACACACACACGCGCCCAGCGTGAGTTTTAAACCACCAGGTCTGGGATGTGAACTGTGGTGGACTCCGTGGGAGTCCAGCGACATAGCCATTACGCTAACTGCTGGTCCCTCTCGTACTAATTTTTTGAACAAAAGAATCAATGCAGTTGGTGAAGATGCAGAGAAACTGGAGCCCTTGTGCACTGTTGCTGAGAAAGTAAAATCATACAGCCATTATAGAGAACAATGGAGGTTCTTCAAAAAATGACACCTTTTTTGGTAACTACCGTACAATTCAGCAACCCCACTTCTGAGTATATACCCTAAAGAATTGAGAGCAGGGACTCAGAGACGATTGGTATGCTCGGGTTGATAGCAGCATTATTCACAGTAGCCAAAGGTGGAAACAGCTGAAATGCCCACCCACAGATGAGCAGATACACTGGGTGTGATAGCTACGTACAATGGAACATCATACTGCCTTTAAAAAGAAGGAAACCCCAAGCTCTGACAACGTGGGTGGATTTGGGGGACGATGTGCTAAGTGAAATAAGTCAGTCATAAAGGGATAAATACTCTATGATTTCCCTCATGAAGTATATAGCATAGTCTGAATCATAGAAACAAAATGTGGAAAGGTGGTTACAGGAAAGAAAAGAGGAAGGATGGGAAATTAGTGTATATGCAGAGAGTTTCAGTTTTGCAACTTGAAAAAGTTCTAGAGACCCATTGCACAACAGCGTGAATACATGTAACACTACTGAACTGTCGGGTGGTCAAAAAAGTCATGACTCATTTTTGCATAGAAAAATACATCATGACTTTTCCAACAACCCAATATATACATTAAAAATCATTAGGATGGTAACTTCTGGGACCAGCAGATGGTGTCCTGGTTAGATTGCTGGACTCCCACATAGTCGACCGGTTTGAGTCCTGGACCCAGCGGCTTAAAAATTCAATGCCAAGTGCACGTGCATGTGTGCCCAAAATCCCAAGAGGCGAATGGAGGCGAAAGGATTGCAGGATGACCATCCCCCGGGGGTGGGGGGTGATTTTTTGTTTTCTGTCTCTGGTGAGCACATGTGCCCTATAGCAAAAATCTCTCTAAAGAGAACAACGAAAAGAAAGATGATAACTTATAATGTTAAGTTTTTATCACAATAGAAAGGAGGGCATCAAAAACTATCAAAAAAAAAAGATAAAAAGAGGAAGGAAAGGGAATGAAATTTACTTTATTATTATTACTGTATATTAATTTCCCCTGACTTTGGTGAAGTGCAGTTGATAATTTATAATAGTTCTACATCATGTAAAGTTTTCCCAAGTAAAAGTCCCCATCTACCTGAATTTGCGGTTTTAAGTGTTGAAACCTACGGCAGTCACTGAGGAAGTCTGTTGTTATAGTCCATGATGAGGTCTGCCCAGTGGAGGTGGGTGTGGGCCTTGGCCCTCAGTGGGTGCACAGAGGACTGTCAGCTGAAATGCAGATTGCCCTGTCCCCGTCAGCGATTTAGAGTTCCGTTTGAAAACACTTGGTGAAAATGTTTGGCACACGAGGTTTAGGTAGAGCTGAGTCAGATTACAAGGGGCCTTGGAATACTGCCGAAGAATTTTGTTGCAATGCAGTAGATAACTATTAGGTCGTCAGGAAAGTCATGACGTGTTTTTCTACGTTTCTCTATGCAAATATGCATCATGACTTTCCCAACTACCCAATACTATGTAAAATCATGAAAACATTGGTTTAGGAAGTTTACCTTGGAAATACTTCTTGGGGTGACTTGGGGAGGGAGATAAGCATGAAGACCAGTTGGGAGAGGTTTCTACCTAGAGTCTGAGATGTGCAATGGAGAGTCAGGGAGACCTGGGTTTACATCCTGGCCTAGACCCAGCACACGGATAGCCCAGGTAAGCAAGTTGACTTCTTGGAACCTGTTTCCCCATCAGCAATTTGCAGTTCAGTTGAAAAATACATATTGAATGCCTTCTATATATCCGCTATTATGGTAGATGCCGGGAATACAGAAGTAGAATGGTTCTGCTCCTTCTCTAAAGGAAGTTACTGTTTTAGAAGGGAACATGCGGGACCAACAGATGGTGTGATGGTTACATTGCTGGACTCCCACATAGTCAACCTAGGTTCAAGTCCCAGGCCTGGCCGCTAAAAATCTCATGCTGAGTGTGTGTGCATGCATCCCCACAATCCCAAGAGAAGATGGAGGAGAAGGGATTGCAGCGTGGTCATCCTTCCTGGGGGTCGATTTCTTACTTTCTGTCTCTCTGTCTTTCTCTGTCTCTCCAGTGAGGACACATGCTCTATAGCAAGAATCTCTGTTTAGAAGAAGAAGGAACAGGCTGAAGACATGCCTTGGGGGATAGGGGGTAACCGTGTTAGGCACAACTGTGGCATCAAAATATAACACTAAAATCCCTCTCATCTAGATAGCAGATATTGAAAACTCGAGTTTTAGGGTGAGACCATCCCATGGCCTGGTGGTTAAGAAAGCTGGCTTGGTTGACTGCATAGTTCAAGTCCCAGGCATGGTGGCTTGAAAACCATGAGGGCACATGTGCCCCAAGTCCCAACAGGATGGAGAAATGGAGGAGGAGTGATTGCAGTGTGACCACAGCCCATGGGCGTAGGTGTGCTTCCTCCCTCTCTGTCTCTGTCTCTGACAAGTTCACGTGCCCTCTGGCAAATTAGTTAATTAATTATAGGCTAGGAACACGGGAAATCATTAGCTAAGAAGGGACTGTCAAACCATGGAAGTAGCCAAGGTCATGAAGGGAAGAGATAAAAACAGGAAACTAAATCAGACTATGGACAGACCTTGTTGGAAGCAGAGGTCAGGAACAGACATGTTAGCAGAGAATCAGTAAATCTTGCTATTTTTTTTCCCCCTCTCACCAGAGAGAGACACAGAGAGACAAGGTGTCAGAGCAGCCTCTGTGGGAATGCCGGTCACCATGTCTTTGATCTGAGCTGTTTTTCCAAGTGTTCACGATGGCAACTCAGAACTCAGACTGGACCAAGTCCGGCCACTCTCCAGAGGGCTTGGTTCTGGTATGTCCTGTAAAGGTTTAACATTTTCTCAGTGGGTACTCCTTTTCTTTCTTTCTTTTTTTTATTTGCTATCTGGTGTGTGCGCTTGGAAGAGAGAAAGGGAGAGAGAGTGAGTGAGTACCCTCCTCCTCCAAGGGGATGACCGTACTGCAGTCCCTTCCCCATTCTCCTCTTGGGATTTTGTGCACATGCATGTATACGTCCAAGGTGTTTTTCAAGCCATTGGGTCTAAGGTCTGGATCTCGGGCCATGCAGTGAGTTGGCCACGTGAGATTCGTGCCATTAGCTGGTCCCTGGACTCCCCGGTGCAACGTGGATTTGTACACGATCACTAGTTCTGTTGGTGGTGGTGGTGGAGGTTCTTATTTTCACAGAAGCAGTCTGGTCAGATGGTAAAAAATCCTTCATTCAATGGTTCCTTGAGGGAGAAAGTGTCAATTTAAGGCTTTGCTTGGGTAGGAGACCCAGACTTCTTCATCTTACTGAGCCTCACTTTTTTTTTTGGCTCAGTTATGGCTGAATAGTGATAAGGAGAAATGTTGGTGCCAGGCAGTGCCAGATCAGTGCTGGCTGAAGTCTGAAGAGTCCTGCCTCCTGGGTCCCATAGACCGATAGTTTGTATACATTCTCTCTTCACCTCCCTCCCCAGGAACGTTTGAACATTTCTTCCATTAACCAGTGTTCCATTAACGCGGGCCTGGTGGTCTGGGAAGCTGCTCAAAGCTTAGAAAAGGCTCTCAGAGCTGGCACTGTTTCCTCGGTGCTCTAAGAGCTACTCAGGCATAAGAAGAGCCCTCAAGACTTCCTCCCCACCCTGCCCCCAATGTCACACTCCACGGGGATGCACTAGCCTGGGCAACCTCATGTTCTGTCTGTAAGCGCTCCGGCCACAGCATGGGAAGCGGAAGTGGCATTTATAATAAAAGGAACAGTCACCATCCTTCCTACAAGCTCAAGTTCATTTCTCAGACTGCAGAGGTCTGTCTTTCTTAAAGACCTTCCACCCACACCCCCATGCACTCCCCAATGAGGAAACATCCCCTAGAGGAGGGGGTCCTGGTATCTGGCATCACCCCCAGCCCAGTCAGCAGTGCCCGAGACATACACTCACACACACTCACACACACACACACAGCTGGCTCTCAGCTACCCACCTACCTGTGCCCACAGCATATACCATTCACCTGTGGTCCAGGCCCTGCCAAGCCTGTGATGGTGCCACCCCTCTCTCCTGGTGACCCGGTCGGAGCAGCCCAGCAGGCAGCAGTGCCCAGGCTCTGCCGTGCGTTCATTGGTTTCTTGGTTTGTGCTCAAGCCCAGGAATATTTTCCTCCTCTGCGGGTGCTGTCATAGAAGTGAGGCTGAGGGAGGTGACTCTGGCCAGCTTGTGAGGGGGCTTCCCTGTGACCTCACCGAGCCTTTCCCTGGCCCCCTCACAAGGGCTCTGCTTTTCTCTGTAAAGTCCTCCTGCCACTCAGCGTGGACCTTGCTTGTCATAGTTCTCATTTTTCAGTTGAGTCATCAGTATTTGGGTTTTATTCCCTTCCCCTCCCCACCCCACTAGACAGCTTCCCTGGCCTGGCCCCGTTAAGACAGGGACCTCCCCAGCACCTGGCAGTCATTCTACTGGAAAAAAGTCATGATGAATATCGTGATGCATTCTCCCTGAGTTTTGCATGCAAGGGCCAAGGCCATCCCTCTGAAAGGAGAAACACCCCTCCTCTCAGTGACAGCACTGGTGAGAATAGCCCACTGTCCCAGAATGGAAAATCTGAGTACCAAGGTGGTCAGGCCAAAATGCTGTGCCCATCCTTAAAAAATCTTTCTCTCCTCTATGGCAAAGTGCTATACATATGTATATATAATTCGCAACTCTGAGGTCATCTATGGGCAAGTAGGAAGGATGGATGACCACATGTCTTTCCTCATGATACCATAGGACCTTTTGATTTTGGTGGTATTATTGCCTTGCGGGTAGAAGATGGAAGCAGAGCATGTTTTTTTTTTTAATTATTCTATTTTTCATTTTCTTTCTCTCTGACTTCAAGCATATCGGTAACTCGCTTGAAAACTTTATTCTACTTTGTATCCACTTTGGAGCACAAATTTTCAGCCAAATTACACTTGATTCACTTAATATCTCTTTCTTCCTTTCGCTTTCCCTCCCCTTCCCTTCTCTTCTTTCCTTTCCTTCTTTCTTTTGAGAGGCATCCTCAATAGGGTCTCGCCACGCCACAATCCTGTCCCCCTCTTCCCAGCCTGTGGGCTGGTCAGGGTCACTGCACACGTGGCATGTTCAGGTTGACCTGGGATCCTCGTGGCTCCAGCATCACGTTTCCACCTGCCGCTCGCTCAGTATCTGACCTTACAACTCACAGAATGGCTCTATGTCGTCAGTGCTCTGAAGCTCTCCACTTCTCCCGCGTGGAACTTGGCTCTTCCTGGCATCACCTGCTGCCTCTGCATTAGCATATGGGAGAGGGACTTCCAAAAGTTTATGGAAAAGTGGAATTAAAGGGCAAGGTTTTTTTGATGCCAAAAGATTGAGTTTATGCATAGCTTTTTATAATATGTATTATCTATGAACTTTTTGAAGACCCTCTATATGTAAGAATTCTAATAATTTCTTACTCTGGGTTAAGGTAAAAGTGGTTACTAGGGAAGAGGTTATCAAAATCTTTTTTTTTTTTTTTTGGTCACATGAAAAAATGTCGTTACTTGTGTCTTTCCACCCATACCTTTCCTTCTTTCTTTGTTCAGTTTCTTCAGATGGAGGGACGGAGTCCTCTGCCTTAGCCGACGACAACGGCAGCGAGGAGGACTTCAGCTATGAGGATCTCTGCCAGGCCAACCCTCGGTACCTACAGCCAGGTGGGGAGCAGCTGGCCATCAACGAGGTACTGGGATTCTCTACGGAAGTGGCAAATATCAGATGCCTGATTCTCGGGGTCCAGAACCACTTCAGCCTTTGTGATCTGATTGCTTTTTACTAAACATGTCCTAAATCCTAAAGTTCTGGTTAGAATAATACTGGTTTTCTGGCATTACCTAGGAAATACAGAATTCCAGATAACGGAAGCTCATCTGTCTACGCAGAAAGAGCAGCACTTGTTCGCATTTGAGTGTGCTTTTCAGCGTATGAAATGCTCTCTCTTTCGTTATCTCGTATAATTCTCGTATTATCTTGTATCTCTCCCACAGCTGACCTAGTAAGTGCCCTGAGACGGTAGCAAGTAGCAGAGCTGAGAATTAATCATGGATTGCTCACTCCAAATCTGGTATTTTGTTTTCTGCCATGCTCCCACAATTAGCTCTTTTAATGGAAAGTTTTCTAGAAGGCATGTCCAGCTTTTGGTATCTTAAGCAGATACGTGGAGCCCAACTCTCAGGGCGTGAGCGTCCCCACCAAGGTCACCCGCTGCCACTGTCTAACAGGACATAGTACGTCCACGGGAGCAATGAGGACATGCCGTGTTCACTGCTTCTACACCCGAGGGACTCATGAGCTACGGCTGTTCTTGACGTTCTGTTGACTGCGAATGTCCCACGGTAGTGCTGTGTTCTCCGTAATTTCAGTAAACTATACGGTTAGGTACAGGGCTCACTAGCATTGTGAACAGAGCGTGAGTAATACGGAGTCACTGCGGGAAGGGAGACTCAGTTCTCCAAAACTGTCACTCAATCATCAGCCCAGACTTCCGCGATTCCAAAATGTGGGGAATTTCTCACCACTAGCAAGCAAGCAGTGAACGCCACAGTGGACGCCAGCTGGGCACCCTGTCGTTCACGTCTATCCTGACACTTTCTGCTTGAAGAGAGCATCAGATCCCACAGGCTGAGAGCGAAGTCCCATCAGACTGCCCCCACTTCAGACAACAATCAAGTCTGACCTTCCGGAACCTCTGCCTGATTAGCTAAAAGTTGGAGTTTCCACAGTCCTCTCTTTGGGTTTGATTAATATGGTAGACCAACTCACAGAAATGTAGCTAGGTTTCCTGGTTTATTATGAGAGATATTTTATAGGATACAAATAAACAGCCAGAGAAGAGATACATCGGGGAAGGCCTGGAAGGGTCCCGTGCCCAAGACCATCCATCCCCGTGGAGTTGGGGTGTGCCACTCAGCGTGTGCATGAGCTCACGTTCACATCCCCACCAGCCTCCACGTGTTCAGTTGTCCAGAAGCTTTCTGAACCCCATCCTTTCGGGGGATTTTTGGATTCCATGACATTAGCATGATGGAATCATGGACAACCATGTAGAACTGCAAGGGGACGAATGGGTCTGATCTAAGTGAGGAGACCTGGCAGGCCGGTCTGCTCAGATTCGCCATGGCCTCTCCGTGCAGCCTGCCTTCCTCCTAGGTATGGGCAGGACTCCCAGAGCGAGGGTCTTCAGCTGTTTATGACCATCCTGTGGCCTGCTTCGGGGAGGTTTAAAAAAACAATAACAAAAGGCTCAACTAGTTATGAGCCAGAAACTGGGGATGAAAACCAAAAAGAGTGTGTGTGTGTGTGTGTGTGTGTGTGTGTGTGTGTGTATTTCATAATATCGCAGATATTCAGATATCTCTGGCTGAAGATGTGAGGGACTCTCAATGATGAGTGTACATGGTAAAAGACGTGATTCTGTGACATCTAGTTTGGCTACTCAGAATCCATTTTTGGAGCAAATATTCCAGATACTCAAGTTTGTTAGCTAAGTGATCTATAGCTAAGTTAGCTACTTGTACAGATTTTATTTTCTGACTTATCTACTTTTTTTTTTTTAAGAATTATTTACTTCATTTATTTATTTGTCTTAATGTGACCAGCGAGTGACAGAGAGAGAGAGAGAGAGGGAGAGAGAGAGAGAAGAAAAGTGAGAAAGCCAGCCACCAGGTCTGGGACTTGAACCGTAGTGCGCCGTGTGGGAGTAGTGCGCCAATGCACCTGCTGGCCCCTACTTGTGTACTTTTTAAAGTGGATTTGGGATTTTCTTTAAGAGCATGTAAGAGAGGCTTATCTGGGGACCAGCAGATGGCGTCATGGTTATGTTACTGGACTCCAACATAGTCAACCATGGTTCAAGTCCGGGATCTAGTGGCTTAAAACTCACACTGGGCGTATGTGCGTGCGTGCTGAAGATCCCTTGAGAAGAATAGAGGAGAAGATTGCAGCATGGCCATCCGCCTTGGGGAGGATTTCTCACTTTCTGTTTTTTTGGGTTTTTTTCTCTGGCTCTATGACGAGCGCACATGCCCTATAGCCAAAAAGTCTCTCCAAAAAAGAAAAAGAAAGAGAGAGAGAGGCCCATCTGACTTTGTTTTCTCCAGATAGCTTTTCTTGGGCCAGTTAGAATTGACCACATGAGAAGCAGAAGATGCCGGCGTTGTCCTGAGAACGCCCACAGTGGCTGTGTGCCTGTTCTCTGCGCTCAGGCACCTTCCTGTCTTCCTTGTAGCTCATCAGCGATGGCAGCGTGGTCTGCGCAGAGGCCTTGTGGGACCATGTGACTATGGACGACCAAGAGCTGGGCTTCAAGGCTGGGGATGTCATCCAGGTTCTAGAAGCCTCTAACAAGGACTGGTGGTGGGGCCGGAATGAGCACAAGGAAGCCTGGTTTCCAGCAAGCTTTGTCCGAGTAAGTGTGTGGCCCCCTTAGGCATCTGTGGGGGAGTGGTAAAGTTGTTTCAGGCCAGATCTCACTCTTTATACCCACTCAGTTCCTTTGTGATCCATTGTTTGAGTCAGGCTGGGTAGAAGTAAAAATGTTAAGTAAAGGGACCAACAGGTGGCATGGCGGTTAATGTGTTGGATCCCACATGGCTGACTGTGGTTCAAGTCCCAGACCTAGTAGCTTGAGAGTCATGCTGGGCACATATGTGTATGTGCCCGAAATCCTGAGAGAAGAAAGGAGGAGAGAGGACTGTGGCATGGCCTTCCCTTCTGGAAGGTGATTTCTCACTTTTCCTCTGTCTCTCTCTGGTGAGTGCACTTGCCCTGTGGCAAAAATCTAACACAAACAAACAAAACGTGTTAGCAAGGGTCGAGTGGTCTGGCATTGCCTCTGGGCTTTCCAAGTCTGCTGGCACAGCCATGGCTCTGCCAATTGCAGACTTAGGCTAGAGCCAGACTGTCTTCATAAATGGTGACAGAGGAGTAGAAGGTAGGGAGGTCTTCTGTCTTGGTCCTGGCCGAGGTGCTTCCTTCCCCTCCCTAAGTCACCTGTCACCTGTGTGGGGGCTGCAGCTGCGAGTCAATCAGGAAGAGCTGTCGGAGAATTCCAGCAGCTCCCACAGTGAGGAGCAGGAGGAAGATGCCAGCAAAACCCGCCACAAACACTCAGAGAACAAGCATCAGATGAGGACGAACGTCATCCAGGAGATCATGAACACTGAGCGGGTGTACATCAAGCACCTGAAGGATATCTGTGAGGTAAGTCACCAGCCCCCAGGACCTCACTGAGTTCGTCGTCCACTGTTGTGTGATTTGCCTGTGTGATTTTCTCCCCCCATCTCCCCATCTCCAGTCTAAGCCTCGTGTGCACATACCTTTCCATTTCCCTCCATTCTCCTCACCTTGCCTCCTGCCCAGCCACCCCTGAACAGACCAAAGTACCTGCTACCTGCATTGCTACATGCGGGTGGCTGTGGTATCCTACCTGCTGTTGGCACCAGTCCTCTTATCTGTTTATTTATTTATTTATTTTCATTTGACCAGAGAGGGATAGAGCAAGAAAGAGAAAGAGGGAGGAAAATGAGAAAGAGAAAGAGGGAGGAAAGTGAGAAAGTACGCCATCAGGTCTAGGACTCAAACTGAGGTCGGCCATGTGGGAGTCCATCACGCCACCGCTAGCCCTACCAATTCTCTTTTGAGGACACGGTGCAACTATTTCTTCAGGATTTACCTCCTGAGATTATTTATTTATAGCGAATGAGTTTCCTAGAAGGCTACATCCTTAATTTGGTAAAGAATCAAAGGTTTGGGCCAGCAGGTGGCATGGTGGTTAAGGCATTGGACTCCCACATGGCTGACCATCTTTCAAGTCCTAGATCTGGTGGCTTTCCCCCCCCCTCTCTCTCTCTCTCTCTCTCTCTCATGAGCACACATGTCCTATAGCAAATTTTTTAAAAAGTAATAATAACAACCAATAAAATCAAATTTCAAAAACCTTCTTAACAAAAAAAGAATCAGAGGTTTGTCACTCTCCACAGTCCTGCTGCATCTGATCACCAACTCACAGATGAGCTTATGACCTTCTGGAGCCACAGACCAAAAAAGTTGGTTTTCTCCAGCGATATCCAGGCTACATTCCACAGTGCCATGATATTTCTACTTGGCAGTGAATTTTATTTCATAGTCTTATCCTGATTTCTAAGAACTGACCACTGCTAGCTGTGAATCTAAAAGTGTTGTTTTTTTTTATCCCTCATGGTATTTTTTGTTTCATGAATTTCACATGAACGTCTCACTGGACTGCTATTTGTTCAGTCCATGCATTCCT
>NW_006160154.1:3843048-3856571 GCF_000334495.1 Tupaia belangeri chinensis | reverse complement strand
GCTGTGAATGCTGATGTCTGCACCATCCATTCAGCCGTGACCATTCATCGCGAAGACAAGCTGAAGTCAGAGAACTGCCTGTTCTGCAGTGGAATTAACCAGCCATGGAGATATACCGTGTTTAGCTCACTTGTGCTAACCGTCTTACCCTGCATAAATGTTTGATTATAGAAGTGTCTTGAAAATCTTATTTTAGATAAAGAAGAGTAATTGCCAATAATTGTGCATTAACTATGCAGATTAATCCTTTAACCTGGATTAATTCAACTAATACACCATTCTCGTGAGGCAGGTCCTGTTAGGCTTCTATGGGGAAACTGAGGCATAGAAGTTAAGTGGTAGGGTTGGGATTTGAACCCAGACAATCTCTCCCAGAGCCAAACTCTGAACTATTGCATTTTAGTGTTTTTTTTTCTGTTTAATTTTATACCAAATAGTCATATGAATTTACCATCTGGTCAGTTTAGTCTGTTGAGTCACATGATGCCATTTGAGAGGTGGCTGACACATATATGAGAACTTGTCTTCCTATCCCACTAACTCCTACCCAAGCTATAGTAACCATGTGCTGTACGGACAGAATTAATTAGTGCTCTTAATTAGTGCAGGCCTCTGATTACAGATCTACAGATCTCCCCTGTTTAGAAAGTAGGCGATGGTGGAACCCTTGGGTCAGACATCCTTGGCTCCTGGCCATGACCGACAGCAGCACCACATCGCTGTTCAGCAGCCTATGACATTCTGTATTT
Source organism: Tupaia belangeri chinensis (assembly GCF_000334495.1). NCBI lineage: Eukaryota > Metazoa > Chordata > Mammalia > Scandentia > Tupaiidae > Tupaia > Tupaia belangeri. The sequence goes on along the minus strand of NW_006160154.1, from coordinate 3,855,822 downwards.
GCCAAGCCTTGCCGGCTGTGAAATGGGATTAGGGGTGGGGGAATGATTATCTTAAGAGTTTGGGAAAAGTGTGACAGTACTGATTGTTGAGCTGTGGTATTTGAAACTCTGAAATGTGCTTCTAAGAAACTCTTTGTGGTTTCTTGGGTTATTATCTAAACATTTTATTTTATATTCCTGCTTTCCTTTGGTTTTCGTAAAATTTATGGTGAAATTATAGTCATGAGAATATGCTTAGCTTATTTAGGGACCGTAGAGATTAAAACAATTTTCCTTAATTAAAATTCGTTCCAAGAGCAGGGCCAGCAGGTGGTGAGGTGGCCACGGTGCTGACTTGCCAGGTTGAGTCCCAAACCTGGCTATTTGCTTTCTCCCTTTTTTTCTCTCTCTCTCTTTCTCGCTTTCTCTCTCTCTCTGTTGAGTGAGCACATGCGCCCTATAGCAAATTAAAAAATAATAAGTGAAATTGAACAAATAATTCTTTTTTAAGAGACTTTGAGTGAGCACATATGCCCTATAGCAAATTAAAAAATAATAAGTAAAATTGAACAAATAATTCTTTTTTAAGAGACCCATTCCAAGACCGTGGATTTGGACCCAAAACCTCTATTTTTACATAAATAATAATTGACGTGAATTTCCAAATTTCAGAGTCTGCTTTTGCCTTTTGCAGGGCTATATCCGACAGTGTCGCAAGCACACGGGGATGTTCACTGTTGCACAGCTAGCCACTATTTTCGGAAATATTGAAGACATTTACAAATTCCAAAGGAAGTTCCTGAAAGACCTTGAGAAACAGTACAATAAAGAGGAGCCCCACCTAAGTGAGATAGGATCCTGCTTTCTTCAACACGTATGTCGCCCGCTATTTCTTTATTACCCGGTTAGATGATGATATTGAAAGGCGTCTGCGCTGAAAGCGGAAGTCCTTTCTGTTTCATTTTGTAGTTTTGTTTTTGCAGTGGTTTCCCATAAACCAGAGATGTCGCTTGTAAAATTACGTCGATCGGCACATTTGGTTCATCTACGCCTCACTACCCCGAGTCCGCTTTTTTTTTTTTTCCAAAATTTTTTTTTGTAGTCCGTCCTTGTGGGTTGTGTGTATGCAGAAATTTCTAAAAATACCCTAGTAAGTGTTTGGTGTATTTCAAGCTCTGTTTTCAGGATTTTATTGTGTTGGCGCCTGTGCTGCTTTGAGGTAGATACGATGCGGAAATGAAGTCCCCAAGAATTAGTGACCCAGGTTCACACATTACTAAGTAGCAAATGAGAGTTCAGACCCGGGGGCTTGACCTTAGGACAGGTGCTCGTCATCACTGTCCCTTCCTCCGAACATTCCTGTGGTGATGACGTGAGTTATCGTTGTTTAGCAATCACAAATGGTTGACTGCCACTGTGTGAGACCGAAAGATTGCAGAAGATTTTATTTCCAGCCAGAGTAGTCAGGGAATACTAATAGTAATGCTAACAGCAATGTCGGCAGCACCGCCTCCTCAGCTCCTGCTACTGGAACCCGTAGCTTTCTGGAGAAGGAAGACAGGAGCTAGTCCTCTGTGCGGGGTAGATTTTAAGTGGCTGAATACGTTTTGGTGGTGATGGGAGTGGGAAGATGATTCCTGTGCATATTTGAGACATAAAAGACCCAGGTGTCCTGAGCAGAAGGTTCTTGTTGAGGAGTACTGAGGGCACCTCCAGAGGTCTGCTGTGATCACGCTTGGGGCAGGGGAATGGCCTGATGCAGGAATGATCATGGCCTGATGCAGGAGTGATCATAGAAAGGTGAATCTTGTGGGACCAGCAGTTGGTGTAATGGCTATGTTGCTGAACTCCCATGTAGTCGACCGCAGTTTCAGTCCCGGACCCAGTGGCTTAAACTCATGTCGGGCACATGTGCTTGTGTGTCCAAGATCCCAAGAGGAGAATGGAGAAAGGATTGTGGCATGGCCATCCCCCCTGGGGTGGTGATTTCTCACTTTCTTTCTCTTTAACGAGTGCACACACCCTATAGCAAAAACCTCTCCAAAAAATAAAAGAAAGAAAGAAAAGAAAAAGAAAGGTGAATCTTGGGACCAGCAAATGCTGTAATGATTATTTCACTGGACTCCCACATGGCCAAGCACAGTTTGAGTCCTGGACCTGGAGGCTTGAAATTCACATTGGGCACATGTGCATGCATGCCCACAATCCAGATGCATGGCCATCCCCCAGAGGGGCTATTTCTCACTTTCTCTCTATCTCTCAGTGAATGTATGTACCCTATAGCAAAAAATCTCTCTTAAAAAAAAAAAAAAAAGAAAGATGAATATTGCCAGGTGTATTGCCTCTGCTGGACAGGGTGATGGCAGGGGAGGTAGGAAAGAGATTTGCCAAAACGCGGTATTTTGAGGACAGACTTGGCTCTGGTGTAAACAACAAAGAAAAAGCAACAATCCAAACTGCCTGCAGGATTTCGAGACTCAAGGAATTAAGAGGCAGAATTAGGAGAATCTGTCTCCAAGGGAAACAGGAATTTGGTTTTAGCCTTGTTGTGTTGGAGCACACCTGCCTTAGTCTATTAGCATCACTTCCCTGAGACTGGGCGATTTATATAGAAAAGGTTTATTTGGCTCATGATTTTGGTGGCTGGAAAGTCTAAGAGTAAAGGGCCAGCATCTGGCAAGAGGGAAACTTGTGGGCAACTGGCTTGCTTTTATGACCTACTCTTGTGGGAACTAATTAATTAGAACCTGCCCACCCCCAGTTAAGTTACTTATCCCTGCAGAATCCATGCCATCTCCCAAGCACCTCCCATGAGCCCCCCCCACCCCCGCCATACTGAGTATCAAGCCACAGTGTAAGTGTCGGAGGGCACTCAAACCATGCCAGTACCCACCCTTAAGCCTTGGAGGGGTGTAGGCAGAGGAGCAGCTCTGGAGAAGGGTGGACCATGAGTGGCAGGGGCGAAAGGTGAGAGGCAGCATCCTTGGGGAGGAGTGCCACTCCGGGACTGGGCCTCAGAGGGCAGGGGTATGAGGAGAGCCAAGTACTCAGGAGGGGGCCCCAGCATGCAGTGCAAAGTTCATGATGGGGGAGAAGGGGCAGCGAGGAGCAGCAGCCTCACAATGAGAAACCAAGGAGAAGGGTTGTGAGCAGAGGCCTTTCAGTTTGAGGTGGGAGAGGGACATGTGATGGCGGCCAGCCCCCAAGAAGTCAGAGGGACCGGTGAAGGGTGTAGGCATGGAGTCACACTCCTGATCAAGGTGTTTATCAGTGACAGTAAAGAGGACCAGGCAGGAGAGGTTAGGCGTTAGGACAGCACCTTCCTCTTCTCTGCTACTTGGAACTGGGTAAGGGGGGGTGCATGGGTCCCCACTCCCTCCATCCACGGTGAATGGGAGGCAGATTTTAATAGGCCCAGAGTCCCAGGTCTCAGAGAAGCTTCCTCCCACCCCTCATCCCATTTCCGAGTCTGTGGAAATGCCCCTCCCACAGAGAAGATACAGGGTTATCACACAGACTTGGTGCAGGAGTGAAATCCTTCGCAGAGCTGCAGAGCGCCTCGGCACCTTTGGTTGTCATGCCCTGTCCTTCTTGCTCTAGGGCATCTCTCTCCTTCCCGGGAGTGTCCCTTAGATGGGACCAGGTGTTGCCCGTCCTCGTCTCTGCCCTGAGCCTCCCACGAGCTAACGAGGCTGTGCTCTCCCTTTCCCAGCAAGAGGGCTTTGCCATCTACTCCGAGTACTGCAACAACCACCCTGGCGCCTGCCTGGAGCTCTCCAACCTCATGAAGCAGGGCAAGTACAGGCACTTCTTCGAGGCCTGCCGCCTGCTGCAGCAGATGATCGACATCGCCATCGACGGCTTCCTCCTGACGCCCGTGCAGAAGATCTGCAAGTACCCCCTGCAGCTGGCCGAGCTGCTCAAGTACACCACACAGGAGCACAGGTGAGGCCACGTGGGCAGGGAGGGCGACACGGAACATGGCACAGCTGGCTTCACGGGCAGGTGCGCACCAAAGATGGCTCAGACCTCTGTCTTCACAGTGTCAGTTAGTCCTGTGGTAGAAGTTTCTGGATTCTGCTGAAAAAAGAAGAAACTTCTGGATTCTGTAGAGCAGTCATGGTGGTTAACTCTGAGGGGACTTCCAAAAGTTTGTGGAAAAAAAGGAATTAAAGTACAGGTTTATTCTGGTGCAATAATTTTTGAAATCTATGCATAGTTTTTGCATAATACATGTTTTTCATGAACATTTAGGAGACCCCCTCCTACTGAAATAGAGGATTCCAAGGAGCCCAGGGATATTTATTTCTAGAGCTATAAAAACAGTAGGAATTTGTAAACTGTGCCATGAGTGCTTCAAGGTTTTTACTGTATTGAAATTTCATGTAATTTACATATATTGTATAAATATTCCCTTGTAGGTACACAGTAATTAATAAAATAGTCTAATTTATTATATTTTATTATTACTTATTTAATTTGACCAGAGAAGGACAGAGAGAGAGAGAGGGAGAGAAAGAGAAAATGAGAAAGCAAGCTGCCGGGTCCTAGACTCAAACCACAGTCAGCCATGTGGGAGTCCAGCATCTTTAACCACCATGCCACCTGCCGGCCCCAATAAAATAGTTTTTAAAAGAGGTAGACGAGTCTGAGTTTCTGAACTATGTTCTTCCTACCCTATACTCCTTCAGCTGGTTAACTACAACTCGGTCTGAGAGGTGTACGATTTCCCACAGCCAAAAGCTACTTTACAGAACGAGTAGGAGCATGTAGGCCCGAGCTGAGAAAAGGCCAGGAGTGGCAGGGGATGAAGCACTTGTGGAGGGCTGAGCCTGAAATGCATCATAGTTTCCCAGTCCTGGTGGACTCTGAGTCCCCCTCCCTCACCAGGAGCTTTGCTGCCCGCCATCCCCCGGGCCCTCTCCCTCTTCTCTCGCTGTGAACATGGCTTCCTACCATGACTACCTGAATGCTTCTTGGCCTTACTGTGTTTAACTAAGCTCTTCTTATTACCCATGACATTTCTGTTGTCTGAATCTCAGCTTTTCCCAAACAACATCAAACTGTGTGCGCGTAGGGTCAGCAGGTGGCGTGGTGGTTAAGGCACTGGAATCCCCCATGGCTGACCACAATTTGGTCCTGGACCCGGCAGCTTGCTTTCTCCGTTTTTCTTTCTTTCCCTCTGTCTCTCTCTGATAGGCCTGTGTGCCCTGTAACAAATTAAAAATACTAATAATAATGAATAAAATTAAATAAGTATTTTAAAAATGCATGCATATGCGTGTATACACACACACTCTGGAACTGTAAAGAGACACTTATTTGCTGAGGTCCCGGGGGTTCTGCACCCATTATTTTGGCAGCGTTCTCACATCATTCTGGCTCTTATGTTCTGTTGCGCTTCTGAGTGTGAATGGCTCTATTTAAAGACAGCAGGGTCTGCTTTGTGGGACAGTGCCCAGGGACTTCCCAGGTTTAACTGTAGTTGGTGAAAGACAATAGAATCTGCTTTCCAAGCTTTTTCCCCTGCCTGTGCAGGATGAGTCTAATTCAGTCCAGCTGAGATCCAGCGACTCTGTCTCTTTCTGTCAGTCACCACAGGAAAGTAAAACTTTCCGCCAGTTAGCTGGATGATTGGTTTACGTGTCTGCAGAGTTCACAGTGAGCAAAATCTGGATGTAAAGCTTTCAGATCCTCTCTCCTTTGGCCCAGCCTGTGTACAGACTAGAACTATAGTTTCAGTTTTCTAGTACCTCCGTGTCAGAAGGCTTGGGGATAGGGGCCTGCGAGGGAGAGCATTTGAGTTCGATTGGACGGTAGCACATGCAACATACCAGAAATGAGGATCTGCCAGGGAGGCGAAGGCCATATTAGCATTTACATGACTCGGACCAATATGGCTGTATCCGCTCATGTCCTTTCCTGAACAGCATAAAGAAGGTGAGACTTGGGGCAAATAATTATTCTTGCAAATGGTTAATGATTTTTAAGGTACTTTATTGAGCAAAATTGGCTCTACCAGGATCAAAGCAATAATACTGTCCTTTCTGTATTAATGAAAATAACTCATTGTCACTGTGACTTAAACTTATTTCTTTTGGCATTTACTTTCATTCATTGTGATTTCTGGGAAATGAATGAAAACATTCTTAGTCCAAAGAATTCTGAATTGCATTCAGGCCGTTCTCTTAACCTATCCAGACTGTAGTCTATTCATGGGGAACAAATAAAGGGAAACAATGGCTATTATGTAAATGCCACTTTGTCTAGACGGTTAGTATATGAATCTGGGAGGGCATGCATTGTGTCAGTCCTTGTTCCTGAGTTGCCTCTTCCATGACCACCATCAACCTCCCATCCTGCAGTGATTACAGCAACATAAAGGCAGCGTATGAGGCCATGAAGAACGTAGCCTGTTTGATCAACGAGCGCAAACGTAAGCTGGAGAGCATAGACAAGATAGCTCGCTGGCAGGTGTCCATCGTAGGCTGGGAGGTGAGTGTCCACCCCACCCATGCTCATGCCCTGGTGACCACTCTGTCCTCCTGCATACTGGGATGACAGACTTTAATGTCCTGTGACTGATACTATTTATTCTTGGCCTTCCCCATATAGGAAGGGTTTTTAGACAGTGTATGGAAATGTGTGTGGTGGCCCAGTGTGGTGGTACAGTCTGTAGGGCACTGGACTGCAGTGCTGGACGTCACATGGCTGACTGTGGGTTCTGATTCCTAGGTTGGCCTGAAATACACTAGGTGTACATGCACCACACCCAAGAAAAAAAATGTATACCATGAAAAAGTTATGCATGGGTTCCAATTTTTTTTCATGCTAAAATAACGAATGAAATTCATATAATTTTTTTCATTTTTAAAAAATGTTACCAGGGGACTCATACTCTAACCAGAAAGAGATAGAGTCAGAGAGAAAAAGAACCCCTCACCAAGGTATGGTCAAACCACAATCTCTTGCCCTCCACTTCTCCATCCTGTCAGGATTTGGAGGTGTGTGCGCACACACACACACACACACACACACACCTGGTGTGTTTTTTGAGCCATCAGGGCCAAGACTTGTACCATGAGGTCAGCCATGTGGGATCTAGCTCCCTTTACCACTAAGCAGTGGGGCCAGCCCAGTACATTGACACATTCATTCTATTTTCCATGAATTTTTTGAAATCCCCTTGTATATATTTTTAATGGTTTGTTTTTGTCTGCTAAAGGGCATGTGCACTCTCCATGAAAAAAGAAAGAGAGCGGAAGCACTCTAGTGGGATGTGGTTGTGCTGCAGTCCTTTTTCCTCCGTATCTTCGTCCTTTCCTGATTTGGGGCATGCGTGTGCATACATGTACACCCAGCGTACCTTTCAAGTGACCAGGGATGGGATTTGAACTGTGGTCAGCCATGTGGGATCCGTTCCCTATGCACGGGGTTTAACCACGGCACCACGAGGCTGGCGCAGTGATATATGTATTTTGAGGCACACGGATGGATGTAATGAACAGGCAGCTACTTGACCCCTCATGCCCTGAAGACATGAAATCTGAACGGTATCTGTAATGAACGTATTACCTAGCCTCTGTCTCTCCTGATGGAGAGTGAGTCCCCTGGCACAGCAGGAGGGCATCCAGATACAGTCACATCAGACAGTGATGGGGATGCGGTGGGCTCCGCAGTCACTGTCCCCATCTGAATCTGGTGTGATCTGGACAAGATTCATTTTGTCATCTATAAATTGGGGAGGAAATATTACTTAGGTTGGCCTGAAATACACTAGGTGTACATGCACCACACCCAAGAAAAAAAATGTATACCATGAAAAAGTTATGCATGGGTTCCAATTTTTTTTTCATGCTAAAATAACGAATGAAATTCATATCATTTTTTTCATTTTTAAAAAATGTTACCAGGGGACTCATACTCTAACCAGAAAGAGATAGAGTCAGAGAGAAAAAGAACCCCTCACCAAGGTATGGTCAAACCACAATCTCTTGCCCTCCACTTCTCCATCCTGTCAGGATTTGGAGGTGTGTGCGCACACACACACACACACACACACACACCTTACCACTAAGCAGAGCCATCAGGGCCAAGACTTGTACCATGAGGTCAGCCATGTGGGATCTAGCTCCCTTTACCACTAAGCAGTGGGGCCAGCCCAGTACATTGACACATTCATTCTATTTTCCATGAATTTTTTGAAATACCCTTGTATATGCTTTTAATGGTTTGTTTTTGTCTGCTAAAGGGCATGTGCACTCTCCATGAAAAAAGAAAGAGAGCGGAAGCACTCTAGTGGGATGTGGTTGTGCTGCAGTCCTTTTTCCTCCGTATCTTCGTCCTTTCCTGATTTGGGGCATGCGTGTGCATACATGTACACCCAGCGTACCTTTCAAGTGACCAGGGATGGGATTTGAACTGTGGTCAGCCATGTGGGATCCGTTCCCTATGCACGGGGTTTAACCACGGCACCACGAGGCTGGCGCAGTGATATATGTATTTTGAGGCACACGGATGGATGTAATGAACAGGCAGCTACTTGACCCCTCATGCCCTGAAGACATGAAATCTGAACGGTATCTGTAATGAACGTATTACCTAGCCTCTGTCTCTCCTGATGGAGAGTGAGTCCCCTGGCACAGCAGGAGGGCATCCAGATACAGTCACATCAGACAGTGATGGGGATGCGGTGGGCTCCGCAGTCACTGTCCCCATCTGAATCTGGTGTGATCTGGACAAGATTCATTTTGTCATCTATAAATTGGGGAGGAAATATTACTGATCGCTACTGTGGGCATTATGCAAGACAGTATAAACATAGTGCTCAGTATAGCCAACACTGTGGGCAACGCACACACCCACAAGCATTTATTTATAAAAACAACAGTGAAAGTAGCTGGCTAGCATCATATGGTACAGTATTTACCTCAAGTCTAGCACTGATCTGAGCCATTTACATGCATGAACTCGTTTAATCCTTTCAAGGATTTCAATACTGTGAGGTAGGAGCTATTATGCCCATTTCACAGATGGAGAAACTGAAGCACAGAATGGTTAAGTAGCTTGTCCAAAGACACACAGCTAGAAGTGGCAGACCTGGATTCAAAACTAGGTAGGCAGCCTCACCTCAGAGACCATACTGGTGACCCCTGTGGCTCCATCACTATTATTAAGAACAAAAGCTGGTGCCAGATTGCTTCTAGACCAAGTAAGACCCGTACTATGTGCAAGAGTTAGTGGGAACTTATTCTCCCAGAGGATTCAGAATGTTTGGAGTGAGAAGTTAGGTTTATTTTTTTGTTAGTTTTTTTCTGCTGGTATTAAGTTTCTTTCTTTGTTTCTTCCCTAAGAGAGAGAGAGAGACATCCCCATCAGGGTCTTCACACCACAGTCCACCCCTGGCCTCATCCAGCCAGGATCTGAGGTTTGTACACATGTGCCGGTGTGTACAGTGAGACCTCAGGATGTGAACTTGGGACCTGCCCCTGTGGGTTCAGCTTTGCAGAGCATTGCATCGCTGCTGTGCCAGTGGCTGACCCTAGAAGTTTGTTTTTACCTGAATTAGGTTATCGTGGTGAAAGCTGGAGAACAGCGCTTTTATTTCCAGGGCCTTACAGACGTCTGGACTTGCATGGGCCCTCCCGGATCTCTGTGTCTGTCTAACTCCCTTATTTTGTAACTGAAGAATGTAGGGCACAGCATTGCTCTGAGCAAGTCAGTAGAACTATTTTGGAATTGAGCTTGTTTGCCTCCAAAAAATACTGTGTCTGACTGGGATTAGAGGAGAATAAACTCTTATAAAACAAAAGCCAGTGTCATACCAAATACCAGGAAGTAACATTGGATCAGATCCATCCTGAATATTGTAAAGTCGATTTTTCTTCCTGATCTTGGACGCTAGCATTTAGGGGATAGTTGATTGTCAGGTGTTTACCAACATCTTGCTAGCAATTTCCCATCCGGCCTTTTGTTTTCAAGTCCCTAATTATTATTCCAGGGAGCTGCTATCTCCCTGACTCCACAGCCACAGAGTCTACAGTACTGAGTTTCCACACATTAAAACCTCCCGAGAGCTTCCTTGGTCTTGGAGAAGTATCCCCCACGTGAGATCTTGACTGGATTCTGCTCGGGTTTCTGGTCAGGAAGGACGGTGTAGAGGTACTGAATCATCTTCCTATGGAGTAGGAAAAAAATAAAGAAAAAGGAAGAAATGTCACACGGAAGCAGACCAAGGTATAAATGGCCCCTGAGGCCCTGCTCCTCTGTGAATGGGGAGGTGGTGACAAGCATAGGTCACAGGGAAACCTGAGAAAGATCACATGCCAGAGACCACTTCCATAGCTCTAACACCTGAAGGAATCCAGCTTGGAAGATTTCACAGTGTGTCGTCTTCTTTCCAGGGAATGGATATTTTAGACAGAAGCTCAGAGTTGATTCATTCTGGAGAACTGACCAGAGTCACTAAACAAGGCAAGAGCCAGCAGCGGACGTTCTTCCTGTTTGACCATCAGCTGGTGTCCTGCAAGAAGGACCTGCTGCGCAGGGACATGCTCTACTACAAGGGCCGGATGGACATGGACGAGATGGAGCTCGTGGACCTGGAGGATGGGCGTGACAAGGACTGGAACCTCAGTGTGAAGAATGCCTTCAAGCTCGTCAGTAGGACCTCTGACGAGGCTCATCTGTTTTGTGCCAAAAAACAAGAAGACAAGGCAAGGTGGCTGCAGGCCTGTGTGGACGAGAGGAGGCGGGTGCAGGAGGACCAGGAGATGGGTGAGCAGCCCTCTGCCCATAGGGGGCTTCGGCTTGTCCTTTAGGCCCACATGCCTGCTCTGTCCTCAGCTTTTCCCTCAGAGCTAAATCCCATCACTGGGCAAAGGGTAAGGATTCGCAAGCTGCCATACTTGGCATTAGTGATGACTGCACCCACGATCTCTAAGCCAAAGTTCCATGCCTCCCAGCCATAGTAGACTCTTTGAGCACCAACTGTTGATGAGAAGTCAGGGTGCCACAGGGACCGTGGGCCCTAAAGATGAGGTGAGGTGAAGGACATTCATCTCTGCAGCCCAGGCAAGCCCAGACTTCAAAGACTCTGTGGTCCACCATGGAGGAGCTGGCATGCCCCCTCCCTGTCCTCACCCTCTGCTAAGAGAAAAGCTAGAATGAAAGCCAGGGGATGTCTTTCTTTTATTTATTTCTTTTTAAAATTTATTTTCTTTCTTTCTTCATGAGAAAGACAGGGATAGGTACCCTTGACAGAGTCTCACCACACCACGATCCTCTCCCAAAGCCTCCCAACCCTCTAGGATCATGGGCACATGTGGTATAGCTGGCCCGTTCAGGTTGACCCAGGACTCGGGATGGGGTGAACAGGGTGGAGCTGGTGCCCGCCTGTAGGAGGGAAAGGAAGCCTCACCCAGCCTCAGCTGCTCCTCCTCTCTGTCCTTCATGCTGTCCCCCCAGCTGCCATCTTAAGCACAGGGCCACAGTTCATCTCATCTGCGTTTTTTTCAGTGCGACCCATTCTCATCCAGTTGCCTCCTGCATACAGCCATCGGTGCTCTACTATAGAATGGTTCCGTGTAGGGGCAGCTCAGAGCACATGCTGTGTACAGTTGGGGTGCAGAGTCCACTGCCGGGGCACACGCGGCACCTTTTCAGCCCAGGTAGAATCGCTCTGAGCAGCTGTCGCAGCATGTAGGTGCACAGACTCTGGGGGCCCCCCTCCTTTGCTCTCTCCTCCCAGGGCCTGACCTGTAGGGTTGTGATTAGGATGACCCTGTGTAAACATTTGCCCGGGAGTGTCTGGGCTTACACACACAGTCTGTGCAGCATTGTTACCAGCGCCCAGTTCACTGTTAATCATGCCTGGGTTTGGAGGAACACGACATGGGCACCTAAGGATATCCTCACAGCTTTTCTTCGTAACCTTCCAGCATCTCGTGGTTCCTCACGGATTAAGGGCCTTGGCTTCAGGTGCTGCCAGTTGTATCGGAAATATGTTTACTTATTCTGAATACGAATCACATTTGTTTCTAAATTCAGGCATGGAAATTTCAGAAAATCAGAAGAAACTCGCCATGTTGAATGCTCAAAAGGCAGGACATGGAAAGTCAAAAGGTACGTTTTGGAGCAGGCTCTGTCTCTTCCATGTGCATCACTTTATGATGAAAAAGGGGGCCGTGTCCAAAGGGGTTAGCTGTGGTTCGCTCAAAGTGAGGGAGAGAAGAGGAGGAGAAATTGAAACAGCAGGTCCCATGACGACCCTGTCCATGCAGGGTGGAATGTTTTAATATTTGCTCCCGTTGAATCGGGGCCTATAAAACATCCTTTGAGGTGGTACCGGAGGACTGTAGACCTCCTCCGTCCTGCCCCAGCCTCTCTGCCCTGCCCCAAGGGAATGATGGTTTTACCCACTAGATGGCACAGGTCACATCTGAGGCAAACCAAGCACTCTGACATCTTTGAGGCGTGTCAGGAGGAAATCTCTAACCCCGAAATGCTGGTCAGCAGTAGTCTGGCTACGTTCCAGTATAGGTAATAAAAGATCTAAAAGCCTAGCATATCAGCCAGGAAGCTTTAACAAAAAGACACGAGAGCTAATTAGAGCTGTGATTTCTCTCTCGCTCGCGCGCTCGCGCTCTCTCTCTCTCTCTCTCTCTCACACACACACACACACACACACACACAAACACACACACACACGAAAACTGGCTGGACAGCTATTCAGAAACACCAGGGCCCAGGGAACCAGCAGTTGGCGTAATGGCTATGTCGCCGGACCACCACGTA
>NW_006160154.1:3831082-3842902 GCF_000334495.1 Tupaia belangeri chinensis | reverse complement strand
CTCTGTCTGTCTGGGGAAGCGACCCGCCCCTACAGTAAAAATCTCCCCAAAAAAAAAAAAGAAACACCAGGGCCCAGTCCCCAGACCCAGAGGTCCTAATGGACAAAAATGTTCCCACAGTGCACATCAGGATCTAGCCCATCAGAAATTTAATACTAAGTTTCTATTCCAAAACTAAGTGTTGCTTTGTTAAAAACTTTTTTTCAAGTCCGCTTTCTACTTTGAGAGGGATTTTACCCTGTAAAATTTATCATTCGATGTCTTCCTAACTATGAATGCAAAAACAAGGACCAGTTACAGACTAGAACTGTGACAGGCCATGGGCTAATGGGCCAAGAATTACATTGTCTGAATTTCCTGCTCAAATATGAATTCCCTCCCCCCCACACACATACTTAGTGATAAGTCACTAACGGATAAATGTCTTTAAGGCAGAAGCCCTCCCCTTTTTCTTCTTCCTTTTTCTCCTCTATGTTTAATGACAGGTGGCTAGTAAGAGTCTCTCCATGACTAGGCCCTGCAGGTGGAGCAAGTACTGGCATTTATGGGTGATCCCTGCAGGGCACTTATTTCTGCACAGACTTTTTTTTTTTTTTTGAGAGTTTTGTTGTTTTTTGTTTTTGTTTTTTAAGAGATGCTTATAGGGCATATGCGCTTGCCGGAGAGCCAGAGAGAGGAAATGAGAAATCACCCCCCAGGGTACAGGGTGGTGGGGGAGAATGGCCCACTGCAGTCCCTTCTCCATTCTCTGAGCCACCAGGTCTGGGACTGAAACCTCAGTCGGCCACATGGGAGTCCAGTACCTCAACTACCATGCCATCTCCGCACAGACTCAAAATGTCTACTCTACTGGAAATGTTGTGATTAAAATGACTACATATTGAAGACGCTGTTTTTTTTTTTCTTTTTACCTTTTTAAGACTTATTTATTTTGCTATAGGACAGATGTGCTTGCCAGAGAGAAACAGCACCCCCAATAGTGTCCTCATGCCACGATTTACTCCCAGCCCCAGCCACCCCAGGTCTCGGGCACAAAGAGACTTTGAGCGTGAACTCAGGGCTCGCCCATGTGGGTACAGCTTCAGGGGGCTCACATTAACTCAGCACTACCACTGCTGACCCCTCGAGGACACTTTTCTAAGTGTTTAGGTTAACCCCTTTAATTATTGTAACAGCTTGGTAGGCACTGCGATCCCCATTTTAAAGAACAGATATCTGAGGCACAGAGAAATCAAATAATATCCTCTTTGGGGTGGAGGCGGCGTGTGCTCCGGGCTTCTCACCCAGAATAGCAGCCCAGTTCTGATTCTGCCCCTTGCTGTAGTGTGGTTATAGGTGATTCGCATAGCCTTCCTGGGTTTCAGTTTCCTTCCTGGTCAAATTGGCGGTCCCTTCCCCAGAGCGCTTTTAGAGAATTCAGTGAGCTAACCTATGCCCGGTTCTGTGTGCAGTATCTGAGTATATGTGCTTCCTAGGCTAGCTGTTGGTTGTTAATTTAGTTAATGTGGATTAGGAATTATCTTAGGGGATCAGCAGTCAGCGTAATGGCTATGTTGCCAAATCCTACAGTTCGAGTCCCGGACCTGATGGCTTAAACTCATACCAGGCACATGTGCGTGCGTGCCCAAGATCCCGAGAGGAGAATGGAGGAGAAGGGATTGCGGCGTGGCCATCCCCCCAGAGGGTGATTTCTCGCTTTCTGTCTCTCTGTCTCTGTCTTTCTGGCGAGCGCATGCACCCTATAGCAAAACCTTTAAAGAAAAGGAATTATCTTAGCATTTTGAGTCTTGCCACTTGTTTTTCCACCATTTTGTGACCCTCAGTCCTATTCTGTCTTTCTTCCCTCCCGGGCTAGGCTACAGCGGGTGCCCTGTGGCCCCACCACACCAGGGCCTGCATCCAATCCACCAGCGCCACGTCACCGTGCCCACCAGTATCCCCCAGCAACAGGTCTTTGCCCTGGCAGAGCCAAAGAGGAAGCCCTCGCTCTTTTGGCACACCTTCAACAAACTCACCCCTTTTAGGAAGTGAACGTGGGGGGCTGCGCTGTGCCTGATGTAACTGCAAAGAGAAGGACCGTTGGTCATTTCTCCTCCATGACGTCCAAGGAAAATTTCTTAGACCAAGGGCGGAAAGCCTCTTTTTGGGGATCAGTGAAGGAGACAAGGACTTACACTCCCCTTCAGCCTTTGGAGCCTCAGCTGTTTTCGTGGACGGCAGGAGAAGGTCCTGATGCACCACTGCATCCTACACCGGAAGCCTCGTGACTGCTCCTAGGTGGCCGGGCCCTGGGGGTCAGTGTTTGGCTCCAAAATGAGTGTCAAGGCAGCAGCCCCAGTGAGCACCAGCAATGACGAGCCCCTCCTGCTGCAGTTCCAGTCACCAAGGATACCAAGGACTTGGGGGTTCTCGAAGAATGAGTCGATTATGCATTCAATTTTGAAGGCAGTCATCGAGGGGGCTGGTAGGATACGGCCTCCCAGTAGCCTGTGTCTGGCCACACCTAGCAGGTGTGCGCTCTTGCGTCTTTCATTGTAGCGTTGGCCCTCCGGCTGTGTGAGGCGGCCCTTGTGTTCCTTGCTATCACCTGAGCCCACACAGTAACCCAGTGGTAGTGCGGGCTTTATTTTGCAAGGCTCTTCCTCCTCCACGCTAGAGGCAGACCTCACCTGGCAGCACTGTCTGCAGTACAGAGTGACTGATGAAGCATTCCCAAAGTCCCCAAGGCAAGGAGGGAGAAATCCTACTGCAAGCTGGTCCTGTCCGTGTCGGGTCAGGTCCTCTCCCGCCTGTGTGCCTTGCGTAACTCATGAGCAGAAATCCTGTCTTACCTACATGTCATAACCTAGGAAACGCTGCCGTTACAATAGCCATTTGCAATATAGTTGCCCATTTAGTTTTTATGATAAAGCAAATGTGAAAATGCACCCACTGGGAGGTGTTTTGAAAGCATTCCTGGCCCACTTGCTGGAGCGTGCACTGGTTGAAGTTGCTACCAAGCAGGCTGGAGCCACGCGGGAGACGACCCGGGCTCGGTTCCTGGCCATTCCTGAACACTCAGCCCGGTGCTATGCACCTGTAGTTCCACCTACTAGGGAGGCTGAGGCAGGAAGACCACAACACAGTGAGACCCTGTTTAAAAAGAGAAGAGTGTCATCCCGAAGATGTTTCTGCCATCACCGCCAGTGGAATTACAGACACACATTCCATGGAGAAAGTATGAGGAGCAAAGCGACTCTGCTTCCCAGGGACTTGAAACCACCTTTGGCACGTAAGCCCAGAACAATGGTGTATTTCCGTGCCATCATTAGTATGCCAACAGATTTCTAAAAAGTCACTCTTTATAAAGGAGACTTTAACAAAATATCTGGGCTCACAAATAGCCATCTTTTTAAACAAATTCCACATGGGCCGATCCTTGCAGATAACAACCACCTTCCTTTTCTTTGTCTATAGTGTACATTGTGATGAAAATGACTTTAGAATATGTAAGGAGAAAAACTCTGCAAGAGAGAGGACTATTTAAAATCCTTTCCGTGCCCCAGATGATAGGGCAGGGGTGCGTCTGAGGATGGGGTTATTTTATTACATGCACAGTTTGTAGATCTTCTGTTGGAGAAGCTCATTTTTGTATGCTACTCTTGCAAATTTATTTTTTCTTCTAATAGGCCCATGGTTGAAAATAAACAAATCTGTGATGTCAAAGACAAAATGTCATCCTAAATCTTTGAGTGTGTGGTTCCTCATTCTCCCTCCCTCCCCTATATCCAGAACTGTCCTTAAAGGAAGTGATGTTTTGCATCAAGAAAACAGCCCTGGGCCTCTCCCGTGGGGCCTGAGGCTATTCTGTGACTGACCATTCGTGAGCCTGACATGCCACTTTGGTGGTGCTTACTTACAGGCAGCATGCTGAGAGGTTATGGTGCCCCGAGGCTGGCAAGCCTTCGGGGATTTCTGTGACCTTCACCCTGTGTGTCCTGAGACAGAAGTTGCTCTGTGAGGAAGATGCTCAGAAGGTGCTGTAGCTTCACACACACAAGCGAGTGTGGGTGTGCACATGTGTTTTCTTCTTGAATAGACACTTCGACTTTAGTTGCGTTTATGTAACTAGCCTTTTTACTAACAAAATGTAATACTGTATTTTGGAAACTATATGTAAACATGCTTCCTGGACACCTCAGCAATCAACTGCAGGGGTTTCTTTGCTAAATAGAGTTATTTGTATGTGCAGCAATTTTGAATAGTTTTGTTTTTTTTCATTAATGTAATACAAAAGAATTACTTTAAAGAAATAAAGAGAATCATTGCCTATGTTACATTTTCCGTGAGGATTCCAGTAGTCACTCAGAGGGTTTCCCAATGCTTACTAATGGGTGATGAAGAAATGCTTTAAGTTTATGGCCAGTCCTGATTGATTTCCCAGCTGAACCCCAGCCTCCAGTTTCCACCTACCTCCTTGGCCTCCTAACAGTGAATCATGAATGCCAGAACGTGTTTTATTAAGTCAGGTTCAGTCAAGTCTCGGGGTTGCTCTAGTGAGTTTTTGGTAGCGTGAGAATTAATCTAATATCTGTCCTGGGTGAATCCTACTTGGATTTTTAGGTGACTTTGAAAACTGCTAACTTATTTTTGAAAGAATAGATCATCCTTTGAATTCTTGAAAATCTATATGCCTAGCTTAGGTTTTTATTTCCAAATTCCTGAGTTTTGCAAAGAATAGAAAGCAAGACACTCTGATTTTTGCTTGACCGAACTTCCTTCTTGACGTTGTCATATGTTCCACCTGGAAAGAAGAGAGACAAGGGAAAGAACGTTGTACATGGATTATGTATAAACTGCATTAGGACTTTCTCTCTGCTCTTGTCTCTTTTTGACCCTACATTACATAATATGGGTGGGCCAGAGAAAAAGATAACATTGTGATGTATTCTACCTTTCGTGTTTTAGAATTTGCCAGGTAAGACAACTGATATGGCCTTGGGTCAAAACCAGCCTTCTCCATATTGATCATACGTAAACATGTAACAACCCTGCAGTGTAAGCAGTTATAAAATGGAATATTTACAGAATCCTGAAGAAATAACATTCTGGGTCTTTAACCTCAGACCAGAAACGGGTTGGCAGCAGTTTGCCAGAGCTTCTATGGGCTATTACCTGCATAGGTTTTTTTTTTTTTTTTCCTCAGATCTGGTTTTTGTTTCCTGCTGGTTGTTCTGATTTTTGTCGTTGAAGACATTTCATTACCATCTAACGCTATTTCTGGATATCGTTGTGCCTTTTTATACCTAATCCAGAAGAAGACTAAGGTCCTGTCTGTTCAAGGACATCCTCACGTTCCATGTTGCCGTTGTCTAGACACAAAGCAAAAGGACAGTAAATTCGAAGGCTGGTCCAAGACGGAACTTCTCCGTAAAAGCCAGGTGATCCAGCATTTTACCAGGTGGCTATCCCTGTGTGCCTAAATTGCTGGTGTGTCCCAGTTCAAAGCTCAATCTAGTTTCCTTTCCAGAACAGAGTGACCACCTAACTACCTGGAGTTAGGGGAGAATATTTCTGCATTATGATTTCAGCAAGGAGAGGAGAGATAGAGTGTCCCTCACAGCAAAGTGCCAGCAAGTATGAATAAATGCCCTCTCAGTGGCCTCCAGGCCAGAGGTCCTAGACACCAATCAACTTCTAGGTTAAACTGATAAACAGGCATGGTTTTCCCTAAAATAAGCTTAACCTACAAGTTGTCCTCTCTGTCAAAATGTCACTTGGCTAATGCTCTTTTCAGGATGCAATAGAAGTGGGATTCGAAAGACTTTGGAAAAAAAGAAGTGAAAACTAGTTGGTCTTGGAAAGAAAAGGAAAAAAAAACCCAGAAGCTTAAATACATAATGTAAATTTAATTTCCTACAACATATTTTTCATTGTTGCCTTTAGTTATCTCATAGGCATTGACTTTTATATTTAAGAAATGCTTTTAACTAATTTTATAATTTAATAATTGGTCTTTCTTGTAAATATTAGCCTCCATTGTGTATGACAGCTTATGTACTTGGTGAGGCTTTTGGTAACCTTTTAACTCCTAACTCAAGTTGTTATCTATGTACGTCACGTGACAGCTTCTGAACTGCTGAAGTGTGGTGTACAAGAGCGTTGTAACTTCACAATATGTATTTTTGTTGAATGAAGTTTTTTGTAAAACAAATAAGTTACGATGTTATTTGAATGATTTCTTGTAAATGCTGTGAATCTATATTGGTTGTTTATTTTTTATCTGTATATTAAAATTAATTTGCCAAACTGGTTCCAGAGTGCATTTGAGTAGTAAAATAAAGTGGATTCATTTTTAAAATATATAAATGAAGTGTGAGTGGCAGAAGGGTTTCTGGGGTTTGCAGATCCAGTCCTGCCGACATTGGCCGACTTCTCATTCATTCATTCATGATCAAACCACTGGGCAGGGGTGGGAGGAAGAAGGTTCTGTGAGAAACAAGAGGGACCTCTCCAAAACATAAAAAATCACTAGACCAAGCCAGCAGGTGGCATGGGGCTAAGGACCTGGCTGACTCCACCATTTGAGTCCTGGACCCAGTGACTTATTGAAAATCATAACAGGTGCATGTGCTTGCATACCCAAAATCCCAAGAGGAGAATGGAGGAGAAGGGGTTGGGTGTGGCCATTCCCCCTGGGGAGGAGGAACAGGAGGATGATTTTTCACTTTTTCTCTGGTTTTCCTCTCTCCAGGGAGTGCACATATCCTATAGCAAAAAGTTAAAAAATAAAAATAAATCACTAGATAAACATGGAGTAAGGTTGATACCAGCAAAATTGGAAATGAGAAGGCTTCTTATTTATTTTTTTAAGATAGGGTATTACTATATTGCCCAGGTCATCCTCAAGCCTTTTATGTTGGACCCAGGGTTGAACCCAAGCCTCCATGTGATTCCAGCCTGCAGCGAACTGGGGCTTGGCAGCCTGGACCCTGTGGCTGGGCCTAAGAAGCCCTGTATTTGGTGGCAGCAGCTATTGCTAGGGGTGATAGAGGTCGATGAACAGAACATACTTTGCATCTCTTGGGCTCCACAGCTGCTGGGCTAGGTCAAGTGGGGCCAGGCCTCCTACTAGGAGGTGCTCCTGCAGCCCAAGGCTCACTTAGCCCTTGGGGGTGGGGCAGCTGGGAATTTCCTTCACTGTTAACAGCTTAGAAGGCTTAGTAAACAGCCCATTGTTTGCTGTGACTGTAATCAGAACTGGGTTCCTATAAAGGTTGCCAAACTGCTACTCCCCACATTTTGTTTACTGCTAACATCTACCTACTTGGTTAGCTTGGGTGGGGAGGAGGGTGAGATCATCAGGAACCTAAAGGGGGGCCCAAGATGGTGGTGTATATAGGAAGGATTGAACGTAGAGGGCAGTGGCATTTTCTTCTGGAAAACTGTGGGGGAGATAAACCAACACGTGTTCACTCCTGCATGCAGTGGAGAGACCACTGAAATGTGTGAATCCTCTAAAGGAGAGTGTGGTCGAAGTCAGCAAGACATGATGGAATTCGGCACCAGCTGTGCAACACCAGCAGCGTGTGGCTGATACGCAGTGACCTCAGAGGATGGAGTCCTTTCTTCTGGTGAGTATCTGGCCCAGTGGTCCTGAGTCCTGGAACACTGTTGCACAGGCTCCTGAGGACAGGTGAACTGATGGGGTTAACCAAGTGAGACCTAGCCCTGCAGAGATACATGCGACCACATGGACTCAGTGTGGCTGTAATTGAAGTACGACAGGTGACTGGATGGAGAAGGCCCTGGGGCCCCAAAGTGACACTGGATTGTCTTTAAGGCAGAGTTCAGGGCCAGAAATGCTATATGGCTGGATGTGCTGGTTTGGGACCCAGCCCACCTCATTCCCCAGTGGCAGTAGAAAGTGCAGATTCAAGGAGAGGAGAGCAGGAGGCGAGGCATGAAGAATGCTCAGTGCTAGAGCAGGTTTGGAGGAGACACTGTTTTCCAAGTTCTGGTGTTGAGCAGTGAGTGGGTGGTAGCACCACACACGTAACAAGACAAAAGTGAGTGGTGTAGAGGGGTCAGGCTGGAGTTCCCTGCTTGAGTAGTGCCCACCTGGTCCATCCCATGGGTAAATATGAGGCGTGAGATCAGGGGTGGGAAGATCGGAGAAGGACCTATCCATGGCAAAGCTGAAGCCTCAAAGAGGAGCAGGGCCCGAGAGCAGGGTGGGCCTGTGGCAGCCCTGGGGAATGGCCAGAAGACACTGGAGGAGAGGTGAAGACAGAAAGAGGACACTGGCCGGAGGGTACATGCTGCTAGAGGGACCTCCTTGTCTGCACTGAATAAACAAGAGGTGAGGGCAGACGAGTGGCCAGGAGAAACCGGACCCTGACCTTGGGCATGCTAATTAAATCCTACCACCACCCTGGAACATGAGTATTTTTTAAGAATTTTATTTGATTTATTATCATTCTTTAATTTGACCAATGCGAGAGAGAGACAAAAGTGACAAAGCAAGCTGCCAGGTCTGGGACTCAAACCATCGTCGGCCATGTGGGAGCCCAGTATCTTACCCACCACTTCACCTAGCAACCCCAACATTGGTATTGTTTTATCCACTGTACTGATGAGAATGAAGCATGATGAGAATAGGGTCTGGGAGGAAGATGGGGAGGGGTTAGTTCTACCAGTGGGGCCTGTCTTGCACTCATAAACCCCAGGGTGATTTTTGCAATTGAACTGGGGGTTCCCCTCAGCCCCTCTGAGAATCAGTGTTGGGTACATTTGTTCTCTTGATGTTATTTTTAAATTTTAGATCAATGTTAGACATATATCAGGAAAAGTTAAGAATCAACGATTACATGGAATTCACTATAAGGATAATTGTAGCATATTCTGGGGTGGGGTAGATGGAGTGGTGTGTGTGTATGAAGGGAGTACACACTCAATCCTCAGGTAGACAAATGCCTAAAATGAAAACAACTACACATAATTTTGAAAATCTAATAGCAATTCTAGTGATCCAAGATTCCAGGGAGACCTGACCACTGCTACAAGTTCGGTTTTGTCCTATTGCCCCATGACTGACTCACGGTCTGCAGGGGCTTAAGCAAAGGTTTAAACATCACTTTGAAAAAACGCCTGCCATGGAGATGCCTTCCTCCAGACTCTACTTAAAAGTTTATCTCATGTTCCCTCATTTTGTAATGAAGGGAGGAAAAGAAAAGTGACCTAAACTAAGTGATGCTGGTTGAAGATGTTACCTGGCTCAAGCATTGCTGTAATTGTTGAAGCTCTTCCAAGACATCTCATGCCTTCCTCTGCTCCCTCCCCTTCCTGCTATTTTGCAGATACACACTAGGGAATTATGGCAGGAAGGCATGGTTTTATTTAGTTTGCCTGTGATTCCTGGTTTGCCTTGCACCTGGGGGACAGCCTGCATCTCTGAGGTTCAGGTAAGCGCGTTAGATTTCTTTACATTCATCTTAGGGCATCTGCATCCTAAAACAGCTCTCGTAGTATCTCTGTGGGATAATCCTGCTTAATTATTTGCACATTAGGTGTCTATAGAGTTTGGGACAGGCCGGCTCCAAAATTCATTTGTGAGGGAGAGGCCAAACTGGAGACAAAAGAAGATTTTGAAATTCTCAAAACTATGATTTTCTGAAATTCTACAATTTCTGAAATTCCAGAAACTGGCTGGGAGGAGGGATAAAAACCATAGTATATGTCATAAGAATAACAGATCTTTCCAGATAGTTTTTCAGAGAAGCTTTCTAGAAAAGCTTGTCAATTAATTTGTACAAATGTGAATGTGTGTACTTTTCCACTCATGGCTATGCTAACTTACAGTGTAGTGAAACCAAAAAGTTCAACAGATGTTGAAGGAGAAATGGATAAAGTATACAAGGTATATGCATTTGGAAGATGATGCATTCCATCAAGGTATCTTAAAGATATTTGGATTCTTAGACTATCAAATCTGGGAGGGATGGTGGTGTGTTAGTTCATCTTTCAAATTTAATGTACAGGACGTTGAGCATCAGTAAACGTAGTTCAGCTGATTTCTGGGCAGGTGTGTATTAGGTCATTGTATTTGGGGAATTAAGAGTTTTGAAGAGCAGATTTTTTAAAAATTTCATTTCTTCCATGAGCCAGAGAGACAGAGAGAGAGAGAGAACATCCTCCTCAACATGGTTGTGATGCAATCCACCCCAGCCTTCAGCCAGTCCTAGATCATAGCCAACGGGTATCTGCACACAGAGAGAGGTCTCAGACTTGAACTGCTAACCTTTCCACAGGGGGTTGCCTCACAGAGCAGAGCATGATGCCACATCTCTGCTACCATCTAGCCTCAAACAACAGAAACTTTCAAACATGACCATGAATTAGGGACATGATGTCCTTGGTCAAAATTGATCAGGAAGGGCCCTGGGCGATCCCGATCCTTTATCAAGAGATTCAGCAGTGGAGGAGAACTATAGGTAAAAGCATAGGAGAAATAATGCAGCTACTGTGTGTACGAAGTTAACTAAGTAAGAACCTATTATTTGGAACTAAAAACCAGTGACTCCCAAGTCATTCGCAGGCAGCGTCCCTTGTCCCCACCATATCAGTATGTCAGGTTCATGGGATGACAGCATTCAGCTGAACGATTCCAACTGTTCTATGCATTCATATTGATTGCACTGATTTGTTGAAGGCAGTGAGGGTGGTTACACTTTCCGGAGAGAAAGAGACAGAGACAGAGAGAGTGAGAGGGCAAGTTAGAAATCACCCCTGGGGGGATGGCCTTGCCCCTATCCCTTCCTCTCCATTGTCCTCCCAGGATCTTGGGTGTGCACACACATGCTCTCCGTATGATGTGAGCCACTGAGTCTGGGACTCAGACTCGAACTGCAGTTGGCCATGTGCGAGTCCAGTGACATAACCACTACACCATCTGCTGGCCTCTAGTTTTTAAATATATTTCCTGAGGGGTAGTCAGCCCAGTGAGTCCCAGCAACTCTCCCTCACGGGTTAACTAGATGTCCGCCAGCCTTTCCCACTTCTGAAGAGCTACTGCACTGAGATGCCTTGTATTGCCTTGTATTGGCCAGGATGTGGACGAAGTCATGTGTCCTAGAGAATCCAAATCACGATGACATAAGCCAATTAGAAGTCCGTTTCTCATGCTTTCATGTCACAGGTGGGCTGATGGGGCAGGTCTGGTCGGCGGAGCCATTTGAGACCATGATTTCTCTGTCTCCAAACTGCTGCCCTGCTCCTCTGAACCTGACAGGATCACTGTCCTGTGCACATTCATTACAGGAAGAGGAGGAGGGCCCAGGGCAGGGCACACTCCTTCCCTTTAAAGTCAAATCCACAACTGTTCACATCGCTTTTGTTTACTTCCTCAGCCCAGAATCTATCATAGCTTCACGGTTGTATCCAGGCTGCAAGGGAGGCTGGGAAGTGTAGTCCATGGTGAGCAGCTAGGTGCTCAGCTAAAGTTCTGTCACCATAGCAGGTGAGGAGTGTTGGGGATAACTAGCAATCTTCACCAACAGTAATGAACAAGGATCAGATTCAACACCTGGTCACCTGCTCAGGAGGTGATCTGCACACAGCTGAAGCCAGGGCAATGTTTTATGGATTCATTCATTCACTCATTCAACAAATATCTGACAGTCAGGCACTAAGAGTAAGAAAGAGGAAAGATGTAGTCACTATCTTCAACAATCGGAAGCAGGCTGGTCCCTACCAAGTGATGGCATCGAGGTGTCTGTGGAGAACGTGTTGGGGATGGGGTGGCAGGAATCCAGGCAAGATAAGACAGGGAGGAGCTGATTA
>NW_006160154.1:3829571-3831051 GCF_000334495.1 Tupaia belangeri chinensis | reverse complement strand
GGGGACAGAGAAGATCCTAGTTTTGGTGCCTCCTGAAGAGAGACCTGTATAGGAATTAAAAGTTGAGGGTAATAATTGTGGTGGAACTAATGAAACCAAATGCCCAACTCATAGCTTTGTGAGAGGCACAAATGTCATTTTCTATTTTTCAAAATAACTATTAGTAAGTTCTACTCCATTCCTTGTGCAAATCCTCAGTGTTCTACATTGAAGTGCAAACCCTCTTATACACTTTCTTATTAGAGCTGGTGCACCAACATACCTGTCTGCTTATTTGGGAGTAAAGTGTGTTCCATCCAAATCACTTGTCGAAGGGCGTCTGCACGCTACGTCAAGTACGTTCCTACTTCAAGTGTCAGCATCAAGTTCGCAGTCTTTCTGTCATCCTTTCAGAACGACAAACCTTTGCTTTATCTTATGTCTTCTCTCGCTGGAGAGCAGAATGGAGTTCATCCCATCTTGACACCTTTATGACTTTATGATTTCTTTTATTACTGGGCTAATCGCTAGTGCGTATTTTGAAAAGATGGCTACCAGTCACTTCTGAGTTAAACAAAGGAGGCCAGTGCAGGTTATTCATGGCATTATTTATAGAATTTGGCTCTAAGAAAATTCAACTCAGTTTCCTGAAATGGAACGAGTTTGTGACTTCAAAGGGAAACATCTGCATTTCCTTTTCCAAAAATACTCTCTTTCCATTAGACTGTACCCTGTGATAGTTAGAGGTTTCCACAAGATGGCAACATAATCCTTTGGGTGACAATAAATCTAACTTTAAAAAAATTGAATTTTGAGTTCTTATGTACATATAATTGGCATGTATTTTGTGGGCTACAGAATGGGTTTTGAAGGCATACATATAGTATACATTAGTAAAATCAAGGATATACACATATTCATCTTCTAACTTTTAAATATATATATATATCCAGAAATATTTGTATAGGCACTATTAAAAAAGCTTTTTTTGAGAGATTTTTGCTATAGGGCACATGTGCTCACCAGAGAGACAGAGAGACATAAAGCAAGAAATCACCCTCCAGGGGGGATGGCCATGCTGCAGTCCTTTCTCCTCCATTCTCCTCTGTGGCTCTTGAGCACACACGCACACGCATGTGGCATGAGTTTGAAGTCACTGGGTGTAGAACTCGAACTGCTGTCGGCCATGTGGGAGTCCAGCGACATAACCATTATGCCATCTACTGGTCCTCTCACACACAAAAAAGCAGTTTTTAAAAGAGGAAAAATCTCAGGGCTGGCTCTAACCACACATGGTAATTAGAGCACTGGATTCCCACACAGTGGACTGCAGTTTGAGTCCAGATCTGGTGTCTTGCTTTCTCACTTTCTCTCTCTCTCTCTCTCTCTGGTCAAATTAAAAATAATAATAAATTAAATTTTCCAAATAATTCATTTTTTAAAAAAGGAAAAATTCTTGGGACCAGCAGTTAGTGTAATGGCTATGTCGCTGAACTCCCAT
>NW_006160154.1:3796415-3829478 GCF_000334495.1 Tupaia belangeri chinensis | reverse complement strand
TTGCGGCGTGGCCGCCCCCCCTGGTTGATTTCTCGCTTTCTGTCTCTCTGTCTCTCTCTGTCTTTCTGGCTAGCCCACACGCCCTATAGCAAAAACCTCTCCCAAAAAAAGAAAAGGGGGGGGAAGAATTCTCATAACCCCACCGTTTAAAGCAATCTGTTTCTTTGTGTTTATGCACATCTAGTTTTCATCAATATGCAAATATACATATAGATACATTCATAATGTGCACGGCATTTTAGTCTTTTTTATTTTTTTTTTTTAAGGTTTTTGCCATAGGGCGCTTGCTCTTGCCAGAGAGAAAGACAAGGGGACACGGTGAAAAGGAAAGTGAGAAATCACCCCCGGGGAATGGCCAGGCCACAATCCCTTTTTCTCCATTCTCCTCCTGGGATTTTGGGCACACACTCACGGACACCCGGATGCGTATCAAGCTGCTGAGTCCATGACTCAGACTGTGGCCGTCGGCCTTGTGGGAGTCCAGTGCCTTCACCACTTCCTCTCCCTGCTGGCCCCGTCTCCGTTTCCTATGCCGCAGCACACATATTTTTACCTATTTCTACTTGAACTTCACCCGGCCAGTGACTACACACTCTTATACTTACTAACCCGCACTCCATTTGCTACACAGTATGTGTACTGTGGACTTCTTCACTATTAGTCAATAGCTTTGGCACACACATTTAGGGTTATTAAGAATTAGAGAGGGGATTACAGGTTCAAAGTATAGATGCATTTGCTATTTAACTTGCCAAAGATTTTTGTAGCTTTACCTGGCCATCAGCATTATCTGAGGATCTGGGTTCTGACTAATAGCACTAAGGTTTTTGTTTTAAGTCTTAAGATATCTCCTATGGCAAACTTACTCCATTTGACAAATATTTGTCCAACCTGCAGTTCCTGGTTCAATATAGAGTACTGGGAATGTCTTCATGAGGAAAAGACAGTCAGGCGGGGAGCCAGATTTTTAACCATACAAATACACAAACACACATAAGATCCCAACTGTGGCAGGTACCACGAAGACAGAGAATGGTACCACACACCCCTCTAAGAGATGTTTGACCTGTCAGGAGTCTGACCCTAAGTTATAGTATATGGTGACTCGTATATGCTTTTCTCTTTGTTTACAGCACTGCCCAAGTCGGGGTTAAGTCGGGTGAGGTTGGAAAGAAAATCAATGCCCCGAGGTGGGGTGCAGGGAGGGCAGTGTTTGTAAAGGAAAGAACTTGAAAGTTCACTTCTCCCAAACCACACCCTGCTTTTAGGGTGGCCCCGGAATCAAACCCAGGATTCCCTTGTGGCTTCAGCCTGCTGAGTAGCAATGTCAACCAGCACGTGCTACCAACTGTGTGACATTTTGCGTGTATCTGTGTGTTCACACACGTGTGTATGCTTGTCTTCACAGTGGCTCTCATAAAATAAGACCTCAACTCATAGAAGACATCTTAACAGGGTAGGACTGCTCGGGCTGCTTTACTATTGTTAACATTTTAATTTGATTTTTAATGCAGTGCAAATATATGTATATATACATATAACAGAAAAGTTACCAGTTTAACCATTTTTTTAAGTGAACAGTTCGGTAGCATTAAACATGTCTGCTTTGTTGTGCAACCAATACCACCATCCATCTCCAGAACTTTTTCATCTTCCCAAACTGAAGTTAAAGAATAATTTCAGTATGCATTAAAGAATAACTCCCATTTCTCCATCCCCGGCTCCTGCTAATCACCATCCTACTTTCTCTTTCTATGAATTTGACAGCTCTAGCTACTGCTAGGCTTACTGCACTTTACTAAGTGTCCTCAAGGTCCATCATGTTATGGTGTGTGTCAAGATTTCATTTCTCTTTGAAGCCCAAACAATAGTCCATCGTGTGTGTGTGTGTGTGTGTGTGTGTGTATGCCATGCTTTGTTTATTTATTCATCCATCCATAGACAGTTGGGTTGTTCCTACCTCTAGGGTATTGTGAATAATGTTGTAATAAATGTGGGTGTTCTGTTTCAGCGCCTGCTTTCAATTCTTTAGCAATCAGGTGGTAATTCTGTTTGTTTTGCTATTTATAATGTGCTTTCATGCAGACTGGGATCACATTTGGTCTTTTTGATGCCCTGTGAGATAGGTCAGCACTGATCTCTTTTCTAGTTCAGAAAAGGGGTTTGTCCAAGTGAAATGGGCAATCATGTGTGCTACCTCTGAGCACAATATCCTTCTGGTTTAACAAGCTTGATCTACTACCAGGTTTCTGCCCTCACCTGCCCTGACCATTTTGTCCAACCTGACCAGGTTTCAGTCTGTTGCAGGGGACAAGTCACCCATTTGCCACTGCAAGGAACAGAGGCTGTGCCCATGACCTCAGTGACAAAAGTTTGTCTTTTTGGTTTGTGTTTCCCTTTCAGTCAGAGCCTGACATCTGAACCATGAGGACCTGGTGGCTCCTGCTTGCCATCAGCATCTGCATGAGGGATGTAAACTCACAGGACACATGCAGGCAAGGGCACCCTGGCATCCCGGTCACAACGGTCTGCCTGGAAGAGATGGACGAGATGGAGCAAAGGGTGACAAGGGGGATGCAGGTACTCACCACCTGACTATTGGCAGCTGCCCTTCCATTATCCCTTTCAGTCCACTTATCTCATCTACTTATTCATCCTTTGTGCCATTTTCTAACTGCCCGTTCACACCTAATTTATCCATTTATCCATCTGCCCAGAAAACACAAGAGAGCTTTCTGCATGCCAGATGCAAGGTGCAGGAAAAGACAACAAAACCCCTGCCCCATGGGCTTTCTCACCTGGTGGGGATACCTGTTTGTTAGCCATCATCGCTGATCCCACAGGGCATTTTGGGTACTATGTGAGGTCTTAGGTTTTCCTGCCACAGGGATGACTGATCTTTGGCAACATGGGGCAAATAGGGAGATGCTAACTGCAGAGCACCCAGCTGCAATGCAGGTGAGAGTTGCCTCATTATGCTGTAAGGCAAGTGACATAGGGTGACAGGAAATACAGAGGTAGATGATGGTCTGAAGCCCTAACAGCTGCTACTCGAGTATCTTTGACCTACTTTAAGACCCACCCCAGGGTTTGTGGATATGGATTCAATCTCTGGAGGGAGATTTGCTAAAACAAATGTGTTTGGCTTCTATAACACCAACCAATACACTTGGTTTCCAAATGGGGTGTTCTTCCTGAGCACTGGACTTTACTGTGGGGTCACATACCCAAGAAAATATGCATAATGATCCATCCAGTTGCAGGAAGAAAACAGTGAGATTTGGGAAATCTCAGTTTAAGAGATAAATTGCTGCTTCTCATGTTTCAGCTCATGACATATGGTGGCCTAATAGCTTATTGAGTGGTCTGGATGAAGCCAATGGTTGCCAGAAAGCCATTTTATTTCCTTCCAACTACTTCCTAGAAACTTTTCTCTGTGAGGTCTCTTTTATCAAATAATCCCTTCTAATCCCACTTGCCAGTCACATTCAGTCATTAGACCTGTCCCATTTTCAAGAAGCAAAAGCCCAGTCTAAGTCAGTAGCAAAACTTAGTCTTAATGAAATCAAGGCTTCTACCTTCCCATTGAGACCACTGAGTGGTGTGTATGCATGTACATGTGAGTGTGGATTTTATTCTTTATATAGTTTTTAATTAAAAAAAAATTATACTGTAAAATGTCTTATATATACAAAATGAGAGATTAATATATAGAGCAATATAGAAGGAAAAGATTAACACTCATATCCAATATCCAATTTGTCTTCCTCTCTCCTACAGTCTCTCTCCTTCTTTGTCAATGCTATCCATTCCTTCACATTTTACATATTGCTTAGAAGTATAAAATGTTTTTATGTATATTTCCTATGTAGTTCATATTATATATAACCTATATATATTATTTTTTAGAAGGTTTTTTTTTTTTTTTTTTGCCTTAGGGTACATGCTATTTCTGGGGAGAGAGAAAGAGACAGAGACAGTGAGAGGGAGAGTGAGAAGTCAACCCCTACCGAGGGGATAGCCATGCCACAATCTCTTCTCCTCCATTCTCCTCCCAGGATCTTAAGCATGCAAGCACACATGCCCAGCGTGATTTTTTTTTTTCTTTTTGAGAGGTTTTCGCTATAGGGCGCGTGCGCTCGCCAGACAGACAGAGAGAGACAGAGAGACAGAAAGTGAGAAATCACCCCCCAGGGGGGATGGTCATACCACAATCCCTTCTCCTCCATTCTCCTCCCGGGATCTTGGGCACGCACGCACACGCGCCCGGCGTGAGTTTTAAGCCACCAGGTCCGGGACGCAAACCACGGTCGACTACGTGGGAGTCCAGTGACATAGCCATTACGCTAACTGCTGGTTCTCCCCAGCGTGATTTTTAAGCTACTGTGTCTCAAACTGTGGTCAGTCATGTGGGAATCTGGCAATGTGACTACTACACCATCTGCTGGTCCCTGTAACTTGTATTTCATAGAAAGATATTTAATCACATTGTTCACTGTAAAATTCAATTAGTCTGTAGCTTCTTAAAATCTATTGTGTGTATGTTTATAATAGACACAGTTCAGCACATTGCCTGTACATAATTTAGGAATACATAACTGGACACTGATTGGGGTCCATGTTCATATTGTTCTCTGAGGGTTCATGAGCATGAATGTTTGCAGGGTGCTGCTCTAGAGAATGAAGGAACTGAGAATTAAGCAGGAAAACAAAAGGAAGTAACTTGGGAAGGAAGACTTATGTTTCTGGTCCAGGAGCCAGTGAAGGGAGTGGGATGGGAGGATGAGGAAGAGATAAGGTCCTCTGCAGAATCCCCATAGTACCCAAGGCTGTTTGGGGGTACAGGTTTCCCAACCAGACTGATAGAAATCTGCCTGTGCCGGTCCTGTATGGGGACCTGGAAACTGGCCCAGCCTACCCCTGTCACTCCATAGGCAGATCAGTGGGGCTGAAATATGGGGTCTCTGCTGCTTTGGGAGAAGCCAGAGTCTGTAGTGACCCATGGTCTAGTGGGCTCTTCTATGCCACGGCTGCAGCCACCCTCAAGCCACTGACTTATGGCACATTAAGTTGGAGCTCACAGTGGCCTGTTCTGAGCATCAGGATGAGCACGTGGTCAGCAAGTGTTCACACACCAGATGTTACCACCAGGGTCTCCCAAGCCAACCTAATCAGTGACACTTGTCACCATTCCAAGGTTCCAGAGAAATCCTTCTGGAACTCTTCCTTTCATCCCAAATAATGTCACACAACCAGAGTCGTCTATGTTTTTTATAGGAGGCTAGTAAACCATCCACTCCACTCTCCACAAGAGTGATGGAAAAGGGACAGAATGTGAAAAGTCCCAGCGTTCTCACATTCAGATCCCTTCCCAAGTCCTCATCACTGGAGAAAAACACGGTGTCATTTCTCTAGTGCATGCCCTCCTGCTCATCCTGGCTTGCTACGCCCTCGTGGTACATACTAGAGCTGGTTGTGTGGGAATTAGCCCCGTTCATTTCTCAGCTCACACGGCTCAACACCGTGGATGCTCACTCTCGCCTGCCTCTCTCAACCTGCACTTGCGTGACAGAGGAAGTGCCTTTAGGGCTGGGGTCACCCAACATACATCACTGATGGAGACCAGTGACTAGACAAATCGGAACTGAATTTCAACTTGTCTCTGTTTCTTCTTTTCTACTTAGGAGAATCAGGACATCCCGGCAGCCCAGGAAAGGATGGGATGAGAGGAGAGAAAGGAGAACGAGGTTGGGTTCCTACTTACCACACTCTGCTTCTGAACTCTTAAGGATTTGACAGCCATGATTAAGTGCTTACTATGGACAAGTCCTATACCAGGCTCTGAGGATGATAATTCTTGCTCTCCAGAAGCTCAGGATTAATGCAAGATGAGCGCACTTCTTCTTGGGCTTTTAAAGGCTGGAGAGTAAATATTTTCAACTACATGGGCCGTTTGTCTTTGTCTCCCCTGGTCATCTCCACCATTGTGGCAAAGAGCAGTCATAGATGTCACATAAATAAGTGTTGTCACTGGGGTCAGCAAATGGCATGGAGGCCAGGGAGGCTGGAACCCACATGACTGACTGAGTGATTGGAGTCCCAGACCCAGCAGCTTGAAAAATACACAAGATGCACATACATGTATGCCCCAAATCCCAGGAGGAGAATGGAGGAGAAGGGATTGCAGTGTAGCTATTCCCGCTGAGGGGTGATTTCTCATTTCTCTCTTTCCCATCTCTCCAATGAGCACATATACCCTCTAACTACTAGCAAAACAAACAAACAAAAAAGCATTGCTGCGTTCTAGTTGTCCTAGTGATGCTGTTTGTGTGAAGTGTGAAATTTGAATTTTTTTATTAATCTTTTTTTAGAGACAGAGAAAATAAGAAATTACTCCCCAGGGGTGATGGCCATACTGCAGTCCTCTCTCTTCCTTTCTCCTTTTGGGATTTTGGGCACACATGCACATACACCCAGTGTGTTTTTCAAGCTGCCAGGTCTGAGAATCAAACCACAGAGTCAGCCATGTGAAATCCAGTGCTTTAACCACCATGCTATCTACTAGTCCCTGAAATTTGAATTTCATCTTTTTTTTTAATGTGTGTCATGGAAGATTATCTATGGCCTTCTAAATATGCAAACCATTCTTAGCTTGTGGCAATATAAAAACAGGCAAAGGTTGGATTCGACCTGCAAATCATAGTTTGCTAAATCCTAATTTAGTGGATAAATGCTGAAGAATGAGGCTGAATTTTATCCTTGTATCTGGCAACGCTGAAAGGAGAAGGTGGCAATGGATTCGGGCCCTGTAGGGTAGAGAAGACCCTAGCATTGATGGGAGAGCCGGTCATAACATCTAATACACATAATGTCCTCTTTGTGTCTCATCATTTCATGTGTTGACTCGCTCAATGCCACAGCCCTATAAATTAGGTAGTACTATATTTCTGGTTCTACGGGTGAGGGAACAGAGGTGGAGGAGTCCCCTACGCATGCCTGATATCCCACACGCATAAGCAATGGAGACAAGATGGAGCCCGGTGTTCAAGTCCAGAATCCATGCTCCACTACTCTCCAGTTGGATGGAGGAAACGGGAAGCACCAACTGTTTATACACATCGATGAATAGTGCACTGTAAAGGGGGAGGTAGACAGGCTGAAACTGGACAGGAGGGACTGTGAATGTCACGCTGACTGATGACTTTGTGTTCACTCCAGCGAGTGAAGAGGTTCCTAGGGCTCAGTTTCAGTTAGTTGAAAGTTATTCGAGTCAATATGCCTTTTGTAGTTCATGCCATCTTGGAGAAGTGTTTTCTGTCGAAGGTCAGCCTGGTTCAGTACTCACCATGGTAGACTTCGATGGTGAGAGTTGTCATCCTAATGTAAGCCCCACACTGATTTAGTACACACAAGTCACAAAGGGGGTGTGTGTGAGAGAGAGGGAGAGAGAGAGATGTGAGAGTAACCAAGTTTTGAAACCCTGAGTATATACCAAAGTCATGCAACTATTTTGCCATATTTGTATGTTCAGTAACAGAAGAGCCACAGTTCAGATAGAGGTGTTTCACAGACTGTCTCTTTCTCTTTCTTTATTTAGGAGCAGATGGAAAAGTTGAAGCAAAAGGTATCAAAGGTGATCAAGGCTCAAGAGGGTCTCCTGGGAAACATGGACCAAAGGGATTGGTTGGTCCCATGGGAGAGCAAGGCCTTCAAGGAGAGACTGGCCCTCAGGGGCAGAAGGGGGATAAAGGTGATGTGGGCCCCATTGGCCTCAAAGGTCTAATGGGTGACACTGGACCTTTGGGCCCTACTGGTTTGCCTGGCCCTGTAGGCCCCATTGGAAAACCTGGTCCTAAGGGAGAAGCTGGACCCATGGGGCCCCAAGGTGAGCCCGGAGTCCGAGGAATAAGAGGCTGGAAAGGGGATCGAGGAGAAAAAGGGAAAATTGGTGAGACTCCAGTGTTGCCAAAAAGTGCTTTCACTGTGGGGCTTACTGTGCTGAGCAAGTTTCCTCCTTCAGACATGCCCATTAAATTCGATAGGATCCTATACAACGAATTCAACCATTACAACGTAGCCACAGGGAAATTCACTTGCCACATTGCTGGAGTCTATTACTTCACCTACCACATCACCGTTTTCTCCAGGAACATTCAGGTATCCTTGGTCAAAAATGGGGTGAAAATATTGCACACCAAAGACGGTTATATGAGCTCTGAGGACCAGGCATCCGGGGGCATCGTCTTGCAGCTGAAGCTTGGGGATGAGGTGTGGATGCAGGTGACTGGGGGAGAGAGGTTCAATGGCTTGTTTGCAGATGAGGATGATGACACAACTTTCACCGGCTTCCTTCTGTTCAGCAGCTGAGGGTGAGAAGAGGGTGCAAAGTAGCCTCACCACCCATCACAATGCACTTGGTGAGCAAGTTAGATAACACCTGTATATTCACTCATCCAACTATGACAATTAATCCAAAAATGTGAAAATAGGAAAGTTCATCCTAAAACTGATCCCATGCCACTTACTATCTTGCCAAGGTACATTTTAAAGTAGTTACATGATTATAATTTTATACTTTATAGAACCATTTCCTTTGCAGGTGGGCGTCTTGTGGGACGAGTGTTGTGATACTGTCATGGTGCTCTAAGGAGCCACGTTATGAGAGATTGTTCATCTGTATTCCTGAAGGCATTAGAAAGAAAGAAAAGTAACCTGTCTATTCCATTTGGAAACTAATAAAGGCTTTGAGCTGGTGACAATGACGCTCTGCTTATTTTCTAGCTTGGGTTTTAATCACCATTTAATCCAACAAGAAGTTGTTTGGTAACCCACTTGCCTGACTTGAATTTGTGTTTTCTAGAACTGCCATGACAAATGACCACAAATTGGGTGTTTTAAAACAACACACATTTACTCTCTCACAGTCTGGACGCTAAAAGTTCAAGATCGATGCTTTAGCAGGGCTGTGATGCTTCCTCCCAAGATTGTAAAGGAAAATCCTTGTTTTCTGCTTCCAGCTTCTGGAGGCCTGCGGCATTCCAGCTGCTGGAGGCCTGCGTCATTCCTTGGCTTTTGTAGCACCACTCCAGGCTCTGCCCCTAGCCTCATGTCTGTCTGCCTTCTGTTTCTGCCTCTATCCCAACTTTCCTCTTAGCAGGCCATCAGTCAGATTGGATTGGAGCCTGCCTTAATCCAGTAGAACCTGCCTCTGATTACATCTGCGATGACCCTATTTCCAAACAAAGTCAAGTTCATAGGACCCAAGGGTTAGGATGTCAGCATGTCTTTTAGGGAGACCCAGTTTAACCAGTCTGCATGCTGCCCCTTCAAAGCCGACATCCTTTTCAGGAGCCACCTCATCCTCAAAAGTCTTAACAATTTCATCATCAACTCTAAGTCCAAAATTTCATCTATCATCCTCAAGGGCCCAATTCTCAGTATTTAAGGCTTTTAATCAGTCACATGTGAGACCAATTTTGCGATTTTTCCTGGAATCAAGTATCTCTGCCTCTGTGAACCTGTGAAATCAGAGAAGTTATGTGCTTCCAAAATATTGGGTTATTGGAAAAGTTATAATGCATTTTTGCATAGAAAAACAGAAAAAATATGTCATGACTTTTTTGACAACCCAATATGATGGTGAGTCAAATGCAGAATAAACTGTTCTAAAAGGGAAGAAGGGAAAGGAACAAAAGAATCACAGTCCCCAAGCCAGTCCAAAACCCACCAGGAAAAATTTCATTAGAATTTTTTCATTATTTACCTTCTAAATTTGTTTTTTCTTTCTCTTTCTTTCTCTTTTTTTTTCTTTTTAGTTTTGCTATAGGGCATCTGCACTCATGTGCATGTACACACTTGAAAGAGCAAGAGAGAGTGAGAGAGACAGAAAAAAATGAGAGAAAGTGAGAAATCACCCACCTACTCCCCCAGGATGGCCATGCCTCAATCCTTTCTCCATTCTCCTCTTTGGATCTTGGGCATGCATGCACATGTGCCCAGTGTGTTTTGCAAGCTGCCAGGCCTGGAACTCGACTTGTGCAGTCGGCTATGTGAGATCCAGCTGTCTTAACTTCCGTACCTCCTGCTGGCCCACCTTTCACAAAAGCTGGATCTCACATGACCATCCACAGTTTGAGTGCTGGCCTGTGGTGGCTTGGAAAAATACCCTGGAAGTGTGTATTCATACCCAAAATCTCAGGAGGAAGAAAGGGAGAAAGTATTGAGGTGTGACCACACTCCAATGAAAGGTGCTTTCTCTCTCTCTCTCTGTCTCTCTTTGGTGAGTGCACACATCCTCTGGCAATTAAAGTTACTGGACAGAGACAACAGAGTTATAGTTTGAAGTGGAGAATAGAGACGAATTTACTAAAAGAGTAGGTTAGGGACCAGCAGTAGGTGTAATGGTTACGTTGCTGGACTCCCACATCGTCAACCATAGTTCAAGTCCTGGACCTGGGGACTTAAAACACCGGGTACATGTGTGTGTGTGTTCAAGAATTATTTAATTAAAAAAATTATTTATTTATTTATTTAAATTTGACCAGAGACAGACAAAGACAGAGAGAGAAAGTAAGAAAGCAAGCCACCAGGTCTGGTACTTGAACCGTGGTCAGCCACGTGGGAGTGTCCAGTGCCTTAACTACCATGCCATCTGCTGGTCTCCTGAAATGGATAATTTTATATGGTCCCAATTATCCACTAAAATTCTGCAAGTAATTATATATACTTAACTTGAAACATTTCTCTATGCTGAAAATTTAAACTGCACTTATTCATAAGATTTTTCTAAGCAAATAAAGACATATTGGCATTCTTTGAGTTTGAAAGAATCATCATTGGGACCAGCAGTTGGCGTAATGGCTATGTCACTAGACTCCCATGTAGTCGACCGTGGTTGGAGTTCCGGATCCGGTGGCTTAAACTCACGCTGGGCATGTGTGCATGCATCCCCAAGATCCCGAGAGGAGAATGGAAGAGAAGGGATTGCAGGGTGGCCATTCCCCTGGGGGAGGAATGATTTCTCGCTTTCTATCTGTCTCTCTTTCTCTTTCTGGTGAGCGCATGCACCCTATAGCAAAACCCTCTCCCCCAAAATGAAAAAAATTTTAAAAATTTACGGGATCTTATGTAAGGGCTGACTCCCCAAAATCAAAAAGAAAAATCCCATAAGGTTAATAAAACCCTTTTTGTATGCCTGTGCAATCCTGTAAGGTAAATATGATGTCTATGAGCATAGTGAAGTTTAGCAAGGCTTAGCATCCAATCCTAGACCAGCACCTAGAACCCTAATTTTCCAAGTCTCGTGTGGTTTTCACTCATTTAGAAGAGGGTAACTAAGCCTGTCCCACATGTTCACTTTTCTTTTCCACAGCAGCGGTATCCCACGCTCCACCATATAAGCCCCCAAAGCATACTCCCCTACCTTTTTAATTTCCTGCAAGCGATTTTTGCTATAGGTTGCCTGCAACCCACACTGCACTCCCTTCTCCTCCATTCTCTTCTCCAGATCTTGGGCGCGCGCGCGCGCACACACACACATACACACACACACACACACACACACACACGCACAAGAGCACGTAGTTGCCCCTGTGGGAGTTTAGCAATGTAACTACTGAGCCACCTGCTGGTCCCTGCACACTTTCCTAATGATCGCCCCCATCTTTTCTTTCCAGGTGATTGAAGTTTAGTGGACTCTTGTCTTTACTAATTTACATGGTAGATAATTAGATTAGTCAAAGAGTCACTGAGTCAATTCACTCAGTAGCACACAGTCATAACTTGGACGTGCGGCCCCTTCATACAGTTCATCAAAATCATTTTTTCCAAGTGATGACTTCAGTTGGAAAGACTTATTCGACTCGTGTCAGTTGTCCTGGATCCTTCTACAGGCTCTGCACTAAATCATAGTCCGGCACTAAGTAGTCACTCCCCGCTCCAGGAAATTGTATTGTAGTAAGATTTTGCCCTCCGGGCTCTAGTCATGAGAGAGGGAAGAGCAAATCCTCGCTGTTCCTTACCCCATACACACGGCGGCGCTATACCGCAGCCGGTGCCGAGAGCCATAGCGCCGCTCTTGCCTTCCGATCGACGACGTGCTCACGTCCAGAGGGCCTCGCGCCCCGACCCGGAAGCACGGAGTCACGTGGTGCGGCGTGGGTCGCTGCCTTGGAAACGGAGGGCGCGTGCTCCCCCTTCTGAGTTGCGGCGCAGGGGTCGGGACCTCGTGGCCCTGGCAGGGCTGCTCCGGGGACACGATGCTGTGCGCCCGAAGGCTGGGCGGCCTCAGGGCCGGCCTAGCGGCCCTGCGGCCCGGGCAGACCAGCCGGGGCATCGTCGCAGCGGGTATCCGGGCTCGGAGAGTCAGCACCAGCTGGTCCCCCGTGGGCGCCGCCTTCAATGTCAAGCCCCAGGGCCGCCGCCTGGACCTGTTCGGCGAGCGCGCGGTGAGCGGCTTGATAAGTGGCTCCAGGAGTGCCCCCAGCTAGGCCGGCCTCTGCTGCCCCGCGGCGAGCCGGCCCAGGCGTCTGGGTCTGCGAGGAGCAGCGAACCCTCCTGTACAGTGCGGGTGTCTTTTGCCCTCTTGGTGACCTTCCGGTTCACCTCTTCTTTGAGGCTGAAGGGGCCTGGGTAGGACCCCCTTTAGGGGTCCCTTCCCTATAGTGTAACAGTCAGCGAACTGCCTCTGCGTGGGCCCCTGGCGCCTCGAGATCGTGAATGTAGCTTTCCCAGCCTGGGCAGGTCGGGGTCCACCCTCCCTCCTCCCCACCCTCACTAGACAACTTTTGCTTCAGCCCCGTGCTTTGCGGCCATAGGCCTCGCTTTACGAATTCTCATTCTGCGTCAGGATGTCTTCAAGGACACCCTTGCCTTGCGTCGGGTTGTAGTATTGATGCCTGAAATTCTATCACCAGTTGATTGATCATTTCTAAGCTTGGGCATAACTGTTCTCTTTGACAGTAGGAAACCCTGTTGAAACTGGTGTGGTTTGCTGTATTTCCATAGTTAATCACGTTGATTTCTACCTGGGAAGTCACTAGATTGAATTGTTTGGTTCTAACTTATTTATATATGCACCTGACTAGCATTCAGTAAGCACTTGATAATTGTTGAATGAATGGATTAAAAGTGAAAAAAGGAAAGTTTGTAGAAGTTTACCTGATGCTTCTACTTGGCATGTGTAGATTTTTGTTTATTTTTGATTAAGAGTTAGATCTGTTTTTGCTTTTATAAAAAATTCTTCATTATACCATCTTTTTTATTAGGAGGAGTCTAGGAAAAGGTGGCAGCCAGCTTAATGGTGTGTTTATCTGCATCATTAGCTTTGTCTGTTTTAAAATTCTTGTGTGAAATTTGCAAACTTTCATTTGAATTTGCCAACATTATATAATCTTGGAATTAACAGCATTAATATAAGGGCTGGCCCTCCAAACTAGAGATTTAGTTGGTGTGAAGAAGAGTGCTACCTTTTAAATACTGAGCAGAGAGAAGGGTAGGGAAGGATAAGCTTGATTTTGAGCAGATGAAATCTACCTGATTTTAACTTTATTACTTTTTCTTTCATGCATCACGATTTTAGGTGCTGATAGTTTTTCAAGTTTGTGAATTGCTTTTTGCCTTGGAAAACTAATGGCTTCTTTTCTTTATTGTTTTTAAGAATTAAAGATTTATTTATTTATTTATTATTCTTTTTATAATTTGACCAGAGAGAGAGTGAAAGTGAGAAAGCAAGCCACCAGGTCTGGGACTCGAACTGTGTTGGCAACATGGAAGTCCAGGGCCTTAACCACTATGCTGCCTGCTGGCCTTTATATAAATATATATAAACATTTTTTAAGTACTACTTTGTCTGGTGGTCTAAAATTTAGAATTCCCAAGAATAATATTAGGAGATTGAGCTGGAAATGGAAATAGTCTATGCTTGAATCAAAATCAGTATGGAGATTAAATTTATTTTGGGTCCTGATTCTATGGTGCTCCCAATTGTGTTTCATGTATTTTCTTCAACTTCTGAGTGTATTTCAAAGAGAATTAAACAGCTTAACTTCATGCAAAAAATTAATAGCTTAGGAACCAGCAGTTGGCATAATGGCTATGTTGTTGGACTCCCATGTAGTCGACCATGGTTCCAGTCCTGGACCAGGTGGCTTAAACTCACGCTGGGCACATGTGCATGCATGCCCAAGATCCTGAGAGGGATGGCCACACCTCAGTCCTTTCTCCTCCATTCTCTTCTCAGGATCTTGGGCATGCACACACATGCACCTAGTGTGAGTTTAAGCCACCAGGTCCGGGACTCGAACTGTGGTCGACTACATGGGAGTCCAGCGACGTAGCCATTATGCTATCTGCTAGTCCCCCTATAGTGAATTTAAAAATGTATAAATAATTCTTTTTAAAAAAAGAATAATTGGTACTATGTATGCCTGACAGCATCCTAAGTACTTATGCTTTCTTACTTGGTACCAGCAACCATCTGTGAGATACGTATTGTCATCCCCACTGTACCTGATGAAGAAGATTGAGGCCCGGGAGAACTGAGAGGACTCCGCTAGGGCTACAAGTTAATAATGATTATAGATAGTGTCTATTAAATACTCTGTGTGCCAGGCACTAGTAGAATGTTTTTGTTTACATGTATTATCTCATTTAATCTCAGCTACTCTAGGAATTAGGTTCTGCTTTGGTAAATGACAGAGTTGGATTTTGAACCCATACTATTCTACTGTTTATTTTTTTTTAAGAATTATTTTATTTAGCTTTATTTATTTATTTTAATTTGACCAGAGAGAAGGACAGAGTGACAGAGGGAAAGTGAGAAAGCAAGCCGCCAGGTCCAGTCCAGGAACCCCAAAATCAACCTTGGGGACTTGCAGTGCCCTTACCCACCATGCCACCTGCCATACCTTACTTGCGTTGTTTAGAAAATAATTAAAAATTGGAGGGAAATTGCATTCTTTTTTTTTTTTTCTTTTGGAAAGGTTTTTACTACAGGAGGTGGGGTGTGCTCGCCAGAAAGAGAGAGACAGACAGACAGAAAGTGAGAAATCACCCCCACAGGGGATGTGACCATACTGCAATCCCTTCTCCATTCCCCTCTTGGGATCTTGGGCCTGCATGTGCACACGCCCGGCGTGTTTAAGCCACTGGGTCCGGGACTTGAACCGCGGTTGACTACATGGGAGTCCAGTGACATAGCCATTACGCCAACTGCTGGTCCCAAAATATTGCATTCGTAACACCTTTTTTTAAGAGTGATTTTTGCTGTAGGGCACATGCACTTACCAGAGAAACAAAGACAGACAGAAAGTGAGAAATTACCCCCCAGTGGGATGTCCACGCTGCATTCCCTTCTCCTCTAGTCTCCTCTTGGGACTTCGAGCATGCATGCACATGTGCCCAGTGTGAGTTTTAAGCTACTACGTCTGGGAGTTGAACCGTGGTCGACTGTGTGGGAGTCCAGCGATGTATCCACTATGCCATCTGCTGATCCCCACATTCTTAAAACATTTTTAGTCTAACTTAGGTGACATGATATGGGGAATGTGAACAAGGGATCTGTGATAACAAGTATAATTGTATGAAACACGAAAACAGAGAATTCTTTCATGAGTAAAGTATTTTAGTTAATACCAGAAAGTCATAATTTTGGTTATAAATTGGACATATATTCTTTGGATTTCAGGGTCTTTTTGGAGTTCCTGAGCTCAATGCCCCAGAAGGATTTCATATTGCACAAGAAAAAGCCTTGAGGAAAACAGAGTTGCTTGTGGAGCGTGCCTGTTCTACCCCGCCCGGGCCCCAGACCGTCCTCATCTTTGATGAACTCTCTGATTGCTTGTGCAGAGTGGCTGATTTGGTAAGATCTTGAAAGTACCTCTTTGTCCAAGCTGTTGATGTTTAAGCAAAGTTGCTCCTTGGTTATTCAAGATTCATATTAGACTATTTGAGAGCGGTTAGGTATAACCAGCTGTGATAAAATATGTCGTTAGGAGTGAGGAAAGTATATAGGAAAAGGTAATAGTTAAAACTTGTGCTTCTATATGTATATTTAATACACATGTAATATGTAGTAAATTATTACTTATTATAATCATAATGTACTGTATATTACCAATATAGCAGATTGTTCGTTTGATGAAGGTTCTTTATGTACTAATAGAACTTTTTGTTTGAGAGAGAGATTTTTGCTATAGGGTGTGTATGCTTGCCAAGGAAACAAAAGCCAAGAAATCTGGGGGGGATGGCCATACTGCAGTCCCTTCTTCATCCTCTTCTTGGGATTTTGGGCAAGCATATACATGTACCTCGTATAAGTTTCAAGCTGCCAGTTCCAGACTTTGAACTATGGTTGACCACATAGGAATCCAGCACCTTAACCACCATGCCACTTGCTGGCCCCCTAAGAGGTCATTGTACGTGTATATTTACAACAAAATTCCTCTTTTTCATATGAGGAATGAAAGCTATTTTTTATATACCTTTTTTGGAATACCCATTTTAATTAAAAACAAAGTTTTGACATTAAAGTAATTGTACTAAAGAAATTTAAATAAAAGTGTACTTAGATGTCTTATCCAACTAAGAAACCCATTGCTGAGACAGAAAATATGGTTTTCTTTTTTTTGGAGAGGTTTTCGCTATAGGGCACGTGCGCTCGCCAGACAGAGAGACACGTAGAGACAGAAATCGAGAAATCACCCCCCAGGGGGGATGGTCACGCCGCAATCCCCTCTCCTCCATTCTCTTCTCGGTATCTTGGGCACGCACACACATACGCCCGGCGTGAGTTTTAAGCCACCAGGTCCGGGACGCGAACCGCGGTTGACTACGTGGGAGTCCAGCGACATAGCCATTATGCTAACTGCTGGTTCCCAATATGGTTTTCTTTTTAAAGAGAGATTTTTGCTAAAGGGTTTGTTTGCTTGCCAGAAAGAGAGAGACAGAAAACGAGAAATTACTGCCCATGGGTTATGGCCATGCCGCAGTCCCTCCTCCTCCAGTCTCTGGGATCTTGGGCATACATACATGGACATGTCCCTGGTGTGAGTTTTAAGCTGTTGGATCCAGGTCTCACCATGGTTGTCTATGTGAGAGTCCAGTAATGAAACCATTATCTTCTGCTGATCCCAGAATATCTGGTTTTCTCTCAAAGATCAAAATCAAGACTACTTATATCAGTGAGGATGATTAATGGTGACATTATCCAAAATAGTGATCATTCATACATCTGTAACTTCATAACTTTTTTCTTCACATTCATTCAGTGAAGAGCACCTACTAGGTGCCAAATACTGTTCTCGGCACTGAGAATACAGCCATGAATAAAGAGCCATAATCTCTTACCTCATGGAGCTTATATTCTAGTGTTAACTTATTTTTTTAGAGATTTTTGCTATAGGGTGTGTGCTCGTAGGAGAGAGAGATGGAGAGGAAGTGAGAAATCATCCTCCTGGGGATATGGCCATGCTTCAATCCCTTCTCCATTACTCCTCGTGGGATTTTAGGCATGCATGCACACCCTCCCAGTGTGAATTTCAAGCTGCCTGGTCCAGGACTCGAACCGCAGTCAACCACGTGGTAGTCCTGCGCCTTAACCACTATGCCCTGGTGGTAACTTTTTTATAGATTTTTTCCTAGGCAGCTGACCCTAGTAAGATCTTCAGCTGGGTTAATTGATGTAACTTTCTCAGTACGTCTCCATTTGCGGATGAGAACAGAAATGCCTTGAGCTGAGTAGTAATGTGGGAACGGTCTTTTTTTTTTTTGAGAGGTTTTTGCTATAGGGCGCATGTACTTGACAGACAGAGAGAGACAGAGAGACAGAAAGCGAGAAATCACCCCCCAGGGAGGATGGCCATGCCGTAATCCCTTCTCCTCCATTCTCCTCCGGGGATCTTGGACACGCATGCACACGCGCCTGGTGTGAGTCTAAGCCACCGGGTCCG
Organism: Tupaia belangeri chinensis; assembly: GCF_000334495.1. NCBI lineage: Eukaryota > Metazoa > Chordata > Mammalia > Scandentia > Tupaiidae > Tupaia > Tupaia belangeri. Next base: position 3,811,530 of record NW_006160154.1, on the reverse strand, counting down.
GGACGCGAACCGCGGTTGACTACATGGGAGTTCAGCGACATAGCCATTTGCTAATTGCTGGTCCCACGTGGGAGTGGTCTTTTTGCCAGTGTGTGGGAGACTGAGGCTCTTGGTCCTGGTAGGCCAGTTGCTGAGCTCATGCTCTAACCTGCTGTTCTCACTGTCCCGGGGCTAGCTCACCAATCGACTCATTGTGCACAAGATTTTATCATGCTCCTCAGAACAGTGTACAATTTAAAGCTTAATGACTTGTTTATTTTTGGAATTTGTCATTTGATATTTTGAACTACAATTGAGCTTGGGTACCTGAAACTATAGAAAGTGAAACTGCAAATGAGAGGGGACTACTCTATTAGCTTTGGCAGAGTTCCAGAATTCACTGTTCATCGTTATAGTCTCCATATTCATTAGGCAGCTTTCTAGATTTTTTTTTTTTTTTGGAGAGGTTTTCGCTATAGGGCACGTGCGCTCGCCAGACAGACAGAGAGAGACATAGAGACAGAAAGTGAGAAATCACCCCCCAGGGGGGATGGCCATGCTGCAGTCCCTTCTCCTCCATTCTCCTCTCGGGATCTTGGGCACGCACACGCGCCCAGCGTGAGTTTTAAGCCACCGGGTCTGGGACGCGAACCACGGTCGACTACATGGGAGTCCAGTGACATAGCCATTACGCTAACTGCTGGTTCCTATCTTTCTAGTATTTTTTAAATTGTGCCTTGTCTCTTTACTAAAATATTTTAACTTCTTGGCTCTATGTCTCCTCCTGTTTCTGAAGTCGTTTTAACCATATTTATGATGTATAATGGTATCTCACTTTAAAAACTAGTTTAGGGGCCAGCAGGCCGTGTGGTGGTTAAGGGTGTTGGACTTCCACATGACTGACTGCAATTCAAGTCCCAGACCTGGTGGCTTGTTTTCTCACTTTCCCTCTCTCTCTCTTTCTCTCTCTTTTTCTATGGTGAGCACATGTGCCCTGTAACCAATTTAAAATAAATAAATAAAATTGCTAAAAAATGAGTGTAAAAAAACTGTAATGGGATTTATATATGTAACTTTTGGAATAAAAAATGAAAAAAAACCTTCCTTTTTGAATTTTTACCATATCTGCCAGTAAGATGAATACCACTGTAAGGCAGTTTTATTAACTATTTATATTAAAACTCTTATATTAAGTATTTAATTACAGCTCTTTACAAATGATTTACCAGAGGGTTGTTTTATTTTTCTTTAGTGCAGTTGTTTTGTAATAGAGCTGTTTTCTTCCTCATGATTACAAATAAATTTTTAAAAATGTATGCTGCTGTTTTGAATTTTAATATTAATTGTAAATTTTGCAACATGTAGGTTATTAATTTATAAGATATAAATATTAACTAGCTCATTTTTTAGGTGTTTTAGAACTGAGTTATCCTGTTACCTGTTGTTAAATGTATCAAACTATGGATTCAAATGTTTTTTAATTAAACAGTATATGATAATAAAATCAGAATATTTTACCTTGTGGTGATTTTCTTTCTTTCTTTCTTTTTTTTTTTAAAGAGGTTTTTGCCTTAGGGTTTGTGTACTCCCAGGGGGGTGAGGGGGGAGAGTGGAAGAGAGTGAGACAGACAGACAGACAGACAGACACAGTAAGAGGTAAAGTGGGAAATTACCTCCAAGGGCAGATGGCCATTCCGCAATCCCTTCTTCATTCTCCGGGGATCTTGGGCACCCGTGCACACGTGCCCGGCGTGATGTTAAAGCCACTGGGTCTGGGACTCAAACTGAGGTCAGCCATGTGAGAATCCAGTGACATAAACATTATGCCATCTGCTGGTCCTTTGGTGATTTTATTCCATTATCAAAATAACCCAGCTTCTTGGAGAATCAGGAAAATACACTGTGTATTGTAGTTTCCCTGTATTTCTTTTTTCCCCAGCATTTTTTTCTTTTGCAGTTAGCATGAAAACTACAGTCTAGGGAACCAGCAGTTAGTGTAATGGCTATGTCGCTGGACTCCCACGTAGTCGACCGTGGTTCGTGTCCCGGACCTGGTGGCTTAAAACTCACGCCGGGCGCGTGTGCGTGCGTGCCCAAGATCCCGAGAGGAGAATGGAAGAGAAGGGATTGCGGCGTGACCATCCCCCCTGGGGGGTGATTTCTCGCTTTCTGTCTCTATGTCTCTCTCTGTCTGTCTGGCGAGCACACGCGCCCTACAGTGAAAATCTCTTCAAAAAAAAAAAAAAAAACTACAGTCTAGTTTTATATTATTTAATTTTTTAAGGTTTTTGACATAGGGTGTGTGCACTTGCTGGAGAGAGACAGGGAGAGACAGTGCGAGAGAAAGTGAGAAACCACTCCGCAGGTGGGTATGGCTATGCCACAATCCTTTGTTTTCCATTTGCCTCCTGAAATTTTGGGCACATACTGAATCATGTGTCTGGCGTGATTTTCAAGCCACCAAGTCTAGGATTTGAACTGCCATCAGACGTGGGAGTCCAGCACCTTAACTGCTATTTCTTCTGCTGGCGCCAGCCCAGATTTATTTTTTTATTTTAATTTTTAGAGAGATTTTTGTTAAAGTAAGTGTGTGTTCGTTGGAGACACAGAATGGAGAGAAAGCGAGAAATCACCCTTCAGGGCGGATGGCCATGCCACAATCCTTTCTTCTCCATTTTAGGCACACACACACACATCCCCAACACGAGTTTTAAGCTCCCGAGTCCAGGACTCAAACCACAGTCAGCCATGTGGTAGTCCAGCGCCTTAGCAACTATGTCACCTGCTGGCCCCATAATTTTATTTTATTTTTTAAAATAATCATTTTATTGAACTTTATTTATGTTAATTTGACCACGGGGAGAAAGAGAGAGGGAAAGTGAGAAAGGAAACCACCAGGTCTGAGATTCAAACCGTGGTTGGCCATGTGGGAATTTAGTGCCATAAAACATCACACCACCTATTGGTCCTAATTTTATTTTGCCATTAACCATCACACCACCTATTGGTCCTAATTTTATTTTTTAAAAGAAGAATTTTCACTCAGTTAATTATAACTATTAATGCAGCAGCAGCAGTAGTAATCATCCATCATATTAGGTGGGGACAAGGAATTCATATTTTACTAAAAGGGCGATTAGAAGAGTGTGCCTTTGTTTTCTTCACAAAGGCTAGAATCCAGTTACTTCGGTATTTAAATTGTGTCAATTTTTTTAAGTCATTTTTTAAAGAATTATTCAACTATTTATTTTAATTTGACCAGAGGGACAGCGTGCCTGCATTTGCACACGTGCCAGAGAGAGAAAGAGAGAAAAGCCACCAGCAGGTCTGGGACTAAAACTGCAGCTGGTCGTGTGGAAGTCCAATGCCCTTAACCACCACGCCACCTGCCGGCCCCCCATTTTTTTTTAATTGCCAGAGGACATGTGTGCTCACCAGAGAGAGAAAAAGAGAGCACCCTAATGGAGGGTGACACGCTGCAATCTCTCCATCTCTCCATCTTGTAAGACGGGATTTGGGGCATGTTTGCATATACGCCCAGTGTGTTTCAGGCTGCCAGGGCCTGGATTCAAACTGTGGTCACCAGGTGAGATATGGCTTTCTTAACCCCTAGGCTACAGGGCCAATCCTAAAACTTATTTTTAAGAATTGTTCTCTGGAACCAGGTTAAGGTGCGAGAACTATTATGTCATTGGGAAAGTCGTGACGTATTTGTCTATGTTTTTCTATGCAGCAGTGCATCATGACTTTCCTGACGACCCAGTATATTCCAAACAATTTTTGTTTAAAAATTTAGAATACTTGAAACAAGGGTCTGATCTTTTGACTACAGAATTAGTAAGAATTTGCTTGGTGTTTTTTTGAAGGAGAAGAAACTTTTGTAAAACAAAGTTAGTAAAATTATTTTTTTTGGAATGAAACAAAGTTATTTCCCAATAACAGAATTAATAAATGTTCAGAAAGAAGCCGCTTGCCTTAGTAGTTTAGGAAAAATTCAGTAATGGAAATGCCTAGGACAAGCCAAATGGCACACTTTAAAGTACAGGTTTTCATTTTCACCCTCCAATCCTGAAAGAAAACTTTTCATCAAATTCCCTTTTGGTTTTGTCTTTCCTTTTATTAGGCTGATTTTGTGAAAATTGCTCACCCTGAGCCAGCATTCAGAGAGGCCGCGGAAGAAGCTTGTAGAAGTATTGGCACCATGGTAGAAAAGTACGTGCTGTTCTCGTGTCCCAGGGGTGGGAGACAGGTTCATGGACTTGTGCTGTAGGCAGTTGGGTCTGTGGTGCTTGTCTCTGCCCAGCAGGGTGGGACGTGGTGTGTGTGACAACTGAGCAGCTGTCCATGGGCAAAGAGAGAGGGTGGGCTCCATGGAAGGTCACTGGTTTACCCTGCAATGTCACTGTGACTTGGGGTGCATTATTTACCTGTCTCTCAGGTCAATTCCTTGCTTGCAAACAAGATAACCAAGTGAACCCTGCCTCTTAGGCCTGTTGTGAGGATTAAATGAGATCAATGTTAAGTGCTGTAATGGTGTCAAGCACATAGAAATAATCCAGTAGCCTTATCAGCATCATCATTGTCTACATTAAGTAAGGGCTTTTTAATATCTTAGTGGCAAGTTGGAGTTACCAGATCTATCATGTTTGAAATGGCTGTTGCATTGATGGCTATGGGCCACAGGGCAAGAGTCCAAAACTATGTGTACACTTTGAGGGTACCTTGGAGTCCCTGTCGAACTGGGATTAGGGAGACTAAGGAGACTGTAACACCCTGGGAGGGCCAAAGCAAGCAGCAGGCTGAGGCTGTGATGAAGGGGATTATTTTATAGTGATTGAGTCCCTGCCGAGTTGGGATTAGGGAGACTAAGGAGACTAACACCCTGGGAGGGCCAAAGCAAGCAGCAGGCTGAGGCTGTGATGAAGGGGATTATTTTATAGTGATTTTGAGGTAAATTTAAATGTTTTTTTGGGCCATTTATGAGGGCTCCCAAGTGTTAAAATAACAGTGGACAGCAATACGTTACAGAGCACTTAGGTGTGACACCCTGCCAGACTGTGAGTGAAGCTGGGAGGCCCTGGGGCTTGCCTGGCAGGCACGAGGGGACTAACAGGGCCAGGCCACATTGTCAGCTGGGCTCTTACACCAGAAGCCATTGTTGGAGGAAGGTGGCAGCTTCTTGAGGTAAACAAGGCTTCCTGGGAGTCCAACTGGACACCTTCGGATGTGCAGCTGCTGCTTTCCTTCATTTTGCCACGACCAGTGTCACTTTTCTTAGCGCCATTGACAGTCGGTGAATGTGAAAATACTGGCCGTGTGAAGCCCAGACGTGGGCATGCTGAAGAGGCTGAAACTGAGGGCTCCTTAGGAGAAAGCCTTGCCTGCACTGGGAAGGCCCTGCTGGTCAGCGCCGGGCCGCCTGCTGCAGGTGCTCCAAGTGCTGCGTCCTGCCACAGTTAGATCTGGCCTGGTCTGGTGGACGAGTTGTCTCAGCTCTGTGAGAGAGCAGCAGAAAACCCTGACTGGCAGTGAAATGATTATCCGTGATCTTTAGTATGGACGTTTCAGTCTATGGGAAGTCAAGATCTGAAACATTCAGACCCTTTATTAGAGCTTTGCTTTTTCCCCCTTGGTACCGTGACTCATTTACTGCTTTAGTCTGAGTCATAACTTCTTCAGCTGATGTTTGAAAATCAAGATGATTTTAGGTGCACGTATAGAAGTGATTTGTTTTTCCGTTAACAGAAAACACAACCCTAAAATCAGGTTTAGAATTCATACCACATACAGACTGAATATACTTTAACCTCAGGATCTTCCAACATAAAACAGCGTGGAAGACTTGCCTCACCTTTTTTTTGTAATAGTGGTTTTTGCTATAGGGCATGTGTGCTCTCCAGGAAGACAGAGACAGAGAGATAGAAAGCGAGAAATCACCCCCCAGGGGGGATGGCCATGCTGCAATCTCTTCTCCTACATTCTCCTCTCGGGATCTTGGGCACGCACACACATATGTGCCCAGCATGAGTTTAAGCCACCAGGTCCGGGACTTGAACCGTGGTCGACTATATGGGAGTCCAGCGACATAGCCATTATGTCAACTGCTGGTCCCCTTGCCTCACCTTCTGAAGAGGGTACAATGCAGGCCACCACTGAACTGCTGCTCTTGTGACCTTGAGTGGCTTTGTGGGAGAGCATGGCAGGAGGAGGTGGGTACCCATGTTGGCTTCTTCCTTGACTTTTGGAGCTGCAATGAGAACGTGTGCCTGGCTCTTTTTCTCTCTTTTTTGATCTCAATTTTTCCAGTTTATTTATCTCGTCGATGAGCTGGAAAGACAGGCAATCTAACAGGGTACTGATGCCTCCACCTTTAGCTTTGGCCAGCTCCTAATCATGAGCATGTGAATGCCTGGCATTTTGGGAGGTCTCTGGGTGTGAGCCTGGAAATTTGCCCTGTGAGTTATCCTCAGAGTGTCAGGTTTCACAGCTATGCCTCCATCAAGCCCCTGTTGAGTATGTTTTGATCACTAGTGACTACCTCAGTTTCCTTGGCATTTGGGAAGGCCAATAAGAACAGGAAACCTTTTGGGTTTTGTGAAATCTCAGTTTTTTGTTTTGTTTTGTTTTTTAAATTGTAAACTGACTCGGGAACGGGACCACCTGAGTCCTTTAGTAGAACCTAGTGAATAGCTCTTTTTTTTGTGTGTGTGTGGAGAGATTTTTTGCTATAGGGTATGTGTGCTTGCTGGAGAGAGAGAGAGACTAAGAGAAAATGAGAAATCACCCCATGGGGGAATGGCCACACTACAATCCCTTCTCTATTCTCTCGGGATCTTGGGCATGCATGCATATGCACCCAGCATGAGTTTTAAGCCACTGGGTCCAGGACTTAAACTGAGGTCAACTACTTAGGAGTCCAGTGAAGTAACAGCTATGCTATCTACTGGTCCTGTGGATGGCTTTTATAACCTAGAACTTTCCTGTGGATCCAGCAGGCAGGGGCAGATGACATTTAGTCCTGCCTTTCTAGCCCTGAGAGTGCAAGGGTTTTCTGTTTTTGATTTTTTTTTTTTTTAAGAGATTTTTTGCCTCAGGGCCCATGCGCTAGCTGGAGAGAGAGAGAGACAGAGACGGTGAGAGGGAAAGTGAGAGATCATCCCCTGGGGGGATGTCAACACTGCAGTCCCTTCTTCTCCTCCCAGGATCTTGAGCACACATGCATATGCGCCCGGCGTGAGTTTTAAGCCCCCGGATCTAGGACTTGAACTGTGGTTGGCTATGTGGGTGGGTGTCCAATGACATAACGTCAATGCCACCTGCTAGCCCAAAGTACCAGGGTGTTTTGGCCTTTAGGGAAGAAGGACTGAGGACTTGACATTGGTACCATGGGTCAGGTTGAGACCAGTGCTCAGAGGTGGCACTTTGCTCCCCAACTCTGGCTGAGGGCAGGCTGGCACTTCTGCCTAAAAATGGCCACAGTCCATTTGATACGGGGAATGTGTGCTGCACACGTGATCTTATTTAGTCCTCATAACCACCTAAGGTCTGATAACCTGCTCAAGGTCCCTGAGCAGGAGGGCCAGTTCTGCATCCCACGTCTGTGGTGCTGAAGCCAGTGCCTGAGTTCTTCCTTACTGTGCGGGCCTGCCTCTCACCTCAATGAGCACAGGCCATCCAGGTTCTAGAGTGCTCAGTTCGGGACTGGAAACATCTCTGTGTTTATCCTCCCTCTCATCCTCATTTCTTGCTTTTTATTAAAAAAAAAAAAAGAAAAGAAAAGAAAAAGGAAAAGGCCATTGGCGTATTTTAAATGGGGGCTGTTGCTAATAGTTTTCTGTTAAGTTACCAGCTACCATGTTCCTCTGCCCTCCTCCCCTTTTCCTGTCTGTTCCTCTGCCTCCCTGCTAACTGTGAGCTTAAATTTATCCTTTTACCTTCCGGAACAGTTAGCATCTCAACATTTCTCCTGACAGACTGCCTGCCCTATTCTGAATAGTTTGGATTCTAAGTGTGGTTTTGCTATTCCTGGCCCAAATGAAGAAACAAAAACTATCCCAAGCTTTTGGCCTCCAGGCGTGTATACTACAGTTTGATACCATTCTTTGATGTAAAGTTAAAAAGATAATAGAAAAGCAATTGTTTTTTTTTCATTTGCAATTTTTTCTAGGTTGAACACAAATGTGGAATTATATCAAAGCCTGCAAAAATTGCTAGCTGACAAGAAACTTGTGGATTCCCTTGACCCAGAAACCAGGTACTTGCTCATTTGCATTTGTTTTGACTGTGACTCTAAAGGTGAGCTCCGAAGATTCCTCACACTTACACCCCACTCCCTTCCTCCCAGTTTGGAATGTCCCTCCTGGTATTTCCAGAACTCCTGCACTTTCTGTAGTGCTCCACTCCAGTGTGGTTTCTCCTCGGAGATCTTATAACAGATCGGACTTCCATCCTCTCCCCCTGCTTTATTTTCCTTCATAGCCCTAATCACTTCCAACACTCTCTTACCTGTTTATTTGTCCTCTCTTGTAACTCGACTATAATCTCCTTGAGGGCAGGAACATGCTCTGTCTTGTTTGCTTTTGTATCTTCAGCACCTGCATCATTTATGTCATTGTAATAGGTAGTCAGCTAGTGAATAAACTCCTCTGTGTAGCTGATAATTATAGTTAGCTTTTGGCTTAAGGTTTTATATCGTTAGAAAGATGTAAGCAAATTGGTTTTACTTACTGGGCAGATGTTAAGATCCTTGAAATGATCTGCTTCGGTTCATTGGGTTGTATTTATCTGAATTGAAAAGGACTAGTTTCTAAGACAGTCCATAAGGATATTTGATATAGGACCTTGGATATCTTATTTATTTGCCTAAACTTATTTATAAAACAAGTGTAGTAGGATTTGTCACTAACCTGTCTATAAAATTTGTGCTGCAACACAGAGATTAATTTTTTTCCCTCACCCATCAGTACCAGTTTATCTATTTTTTATTTGTGAAACATTTCTTCTTTTGACTACTTGATTCTCCTTCCTCCTAATTTCCTCTCCATTTCTGTTTCCATATGTGACTTGTGACCCCAAGTGAAGCCCTCTTCTATAGGGACCAGTCAGTAAAGGAATCTTGCTATTAATCTATTACATGATAATCATGCTACATGTGCTACATGTGAGGTATAACGAGGCTCTGTCTTTGAAGGGTTATTTTATCTGACTAGTAGGTATGCAGGTACCTGGCTTTGTTTCATTTCACTAATTCCAGTGGTCAGGATACTAGTAAATCTAACAGTGACGTCAGAATAGTTCGTTGCACTAGAATTTTAGGCTTGAGCATTATACTGCTTTCATTAGCTAAGAAGGTAAAAATTGAATGTTAATTGTGCCAGATTTATACTCAGTTGGTACTGATTTTAACAGCAATAAAAATATTAAAAATAAGATTTTCATAAGAGAGCTTTAGTGAAGGTTAACATTTTTGTGTTTGAATTATACAAGTTGTAGTGGGCTAGCAGACCATTTTAAATTTACAAAGGCTTTCTGCTGGACCAGCGGGTGGCATAGAGGTTAAGGTGCTGGATCCCATGTGATCAGTTGCACCATTTGAGTACCAGACCCAGCAGCTTGAAAATCATGCCAGGCTGTTACCAACAGATGGCATAGTGGTTATGTCACGGGACTCCCACATGGTTGACTGTGGTTTGAGTCCTGGACCTGGTGACTTCAGAATCACTCTGGGCGCATGTGCGTGTATGCCCCAAATCCCAAGAAGAGAAGGGAGGAGGAGGGGATTGTGGCATGGCCAGCCCCCCCCCCCCCCCACACACACACACAGGGGGTGATTTCTCACTTTCCGTCTCTCTCTGTCGCTCTGGTGAATGTATGCAGCCTATAGCAAAAATCTCTTAAAAAAACATCATGTCGGGCACATTTATTTGCATGCCCAGAATCCCAAGAAGAGAAGGATTGCAGTGTGTTCTTTCCCTCTTCAGGGGAGTGATTTCTCACTTTTTCTTTCTCTTTCTTTCTCTCTCCTCTCTCTGGTGAGCACACACATTCTATAGTAAAAACTAAAAAAATAAAAACAAAATAGGATACACACCACATTGAGGTTTGACAGTTGGCATGGTGGTTAAGGATACAAGTCACATTTCTAGATGTTTCTAAAAATGCTACTAGGATTTCTTTCTTTGAGAGAGATTTTTGGTATAGGACTTGTGCACTTGCTGGAGAGACAGAGAGGCAGAAAGCAAGAAATCACCCCCCTCCCCCGGGGAGGATGGCCACGCCACAGTCCCTTCTCCTTCATTCTCCTCTTGGGATCTTGGGCATGCATGCACATACTCCTGGTGTGAGTTTCAAGCCTCTAGGTCCAGGACTTAAACTGTGGTCAGCCGTGTGGGAGTCCAGTGATGTAGTCCATTATGTCATCTCCTGGTCCCAGTAATTTTAAAATAAGAAATTGAGAAATACACTGGAAGAATAAGCTAGGTCTACCTAGCTGGAGTCTAGAGAGGAAAAGCAGCTTGGAAGTAGGAGAAAGTAAAAATTTGAAGTAATTATTGAACTATTGGGCCAGGCAGTGACATGGTGGTTAAGGTGCTGCATCCCATATGGCCGACTGGGTAGTTCAAGTCCTAGACCTGGTGGCTGAAAAAACACACCAGGCTCTTGTGCATGTGTGTCCAAAATCCTGAAAGGAAAATGGAAGAGGGATTGCAGTGTGGCCATCTTCCCTGGGAGGTGATTTCCCACGTTCCCCCTCATGTCATGGCACTTGCACATAGTCAGGACTGTTAGTTTCCATCCATAAAGAACTATATTGTAGTTCCTTGCATGTGGTAGAGGGTAAGACTATGCCTAAAGCAAAGAATATAGATTTAATAAAGCATCGTGTCATAATAAGTTAATATATAGAAGAAATGATTTAAATTCAGTAGCTCATCATCTTATTCTTTTTTTTTTTGAGAGGTTTTTCACTATAGGGCGCATGTGCTCGCCAGACAGAGAGAGACAGAAAGCGAGAAATCACCCCCCAGGAGGGATGGCCACGCTGCAATCCCTTTTCCTCTGTTCTCCTCTCAGGATCTTGGGCATGCACGCACACGCGCCCAGCGTGAGTTTTAAGCCACCGGGTCCGGGACACGAACCGCGGTCGACTATGTGGGAGTCCAGCGACATAACTATTACACTAACTGCTGGTCCCCTCATCATCTTATTCTTAGATGCATGCCTTGGAATACCATTGAGTGACTGGAAAAATTATGATTTTTCTATTTTTTCTATGCAAAAAGTATGTCATGACTTTTCTGACAACCCAATAGTTCTGTGAGATATTCAAAAGGTTTCTCAGAAGGGTCCCATTAGTGACTAAGTTTGATAACCTGGTATATTAATGTATTTCCCCCTCTTGGAGAATTTTTGTACTTTAGTCTCTGAGAAGCCCAGTCATAAAGAAACTGACTTAACTTGAAATTTTCCAAAACTGTCAAGAATTTTTCCTGAATGCAAAGAATATAACAAGAACACTCTCTAGAAAATATAATGGATGGAAAATCCTTGTCACAAGAACAAGAAAAGCTAGGGAACCAGCTGTTAGCGTAATGGCTATGTCACTGGACTCCCACGTAGTCGACCGTGGTTCATGTCCCAGACCCGGTGGCTTAAAAACTCACGCTGGGCGCGTGTGTGTGTGTGCCCAAGATCCCGAGAGGAGAATGGAGGAGAAGAGATTGTGGCGTGACTATCCCCCCTGGGGGATGATTTCTCGCTTTCTGTCTCTATGTCTCTCTCTGTCTGTCTGGCGAGTGCATGCACCCTATAGCGAAAACCTCTCCCCCCCCCAAAAAAAAAAATACAAGAAAAGCTGTAGAACCTCTTGGAACAAATTCTAGGAGTGAAGAGTCTGGAACACAGCCCATGTACACACCACCTCACACATGCACACACCCGTAGGAGGCATGAAAGGCGACTGGGATGGAGAATTACACTGTATTCTTAGGTAAGAGAGAGGAAAGCTCAGCAGGAGTCTCTGTTGGTATGCAGATTTAGTACTCTCCAAGATATAGCTAAGGATTTTTTCAGTTGTTACTTAAAATGGTATGGAAGTCATAGAGAATAGATAGACCAGAATAGGCAGAAAAAAATCCTGTAAGAAAATCTGTTGAAAAGGGATTTATACCAGATAGTAAAACATGTTATATAAATAGTGTATTTAAGGGCCAGCAGGTAGCATGGAGGTGGGGCAGCTGGATCCCACACGGCCAGCTGTGCAGTATTAGTCCTGGACCTGGCGGCCAGATCACCCTGGGTATGTATGTGTGCTTGCCCAAAATCCCAAGAAGAGAGTGGAGGAGAAGGAATTATGGCATGGTTACCTCCCCAGGAGGTGATATATCACTTTGTCTGTCTGTGTCTGGAGAGTACACAAGCCCTATAACAAAGTACCAAAACAAAAACAAAAACAAAAAACAAACAAGTAAATACCAGTATTTTAAAGAACATATATGTGGGCTAGCAGGTGGTGTGGAGGTTAAGGCATTGGATCCCACCAGCTGACTCTGTGGTTCGAGACCAGGCAGCTTGAAAATCATGGTGGGTGCATGTACATACATGTCTAAAATCTTGAGAGGAAGTTGGTGGAGAAGGGATTGCTGCATGGCTAGCTACCCAGGGGGCTGATTTCTCACTTTCCTCTTTTCCTCTCTCTCTCTGGTGAGCAACCAAAAAAAAAAAAAAGCATATATATATACACACACACACATATATATACACACACATATACACACACACACACACACACACACATATATATATTATATATATTTAAAAGAACATATAGTATGGCAAATAATCAATTACACCTGTGAAAAATAAAGAAACTTCAGATCCAGACACAGACAGGTATATGTAAAACTACTTACTATGTGATAAAAATGTCATTTTATACGAGGAGGGGAGGGTTTGGTTTTCAGTAAATGATGCTGGGTCAATTGATCACTGTTTTTTATTTTTATTTTTTATTTTAATTTTTAAATACTTATTTATGTATTTATTTATTGATTGATTGATTGATTTGTTTTGATTTTCAAGCCGCCAGGTCCAGGACTTGAACAGCAATCATCCATGTGGGAATGCAGCACCTTAACCACCATGCCACCTGCTGGCCTCAGATTCACTGTTTTTTAGAAAAAAATAGTTAATTAAAGATTTAAATATTTCAAAAAAAGAAATGATAAGTTTGGATGATCTTGGGATATGGAAAGTTTTTCTTGGCATGATATCAAGTTCAGATCACAAAAAATGATTATTGAGTTATTTACTTATATAAAAACTTTAGTATGGCGAAATCCTTCCACATTTAAAGTCAAAACATACAACTGTGACAAATGTTACTTTATATACTTCCTTTATTAGGAGATATTATAATTACATAGAGAAAGAGAAAGCAAATTATTTTACGGAAAAATGGGCAAAGGATTTTTTTTTTTAATAGATTTTTGCTTTAAGGCACATGCACTCTCTGGAGAGAGACAGAGAGAGAGGAAAAATGAGAAATCACTCCCCTCCCCCAGGGGACATGGCCATCCACGGTCCCTTCTCTTCCATTTGTCTCTTCAGATTTTGGGCAGGCACTCACATGCACCCAGTGTGTTTTTCAAGCTGCAAGGTATGGGCCTTGAACTACAAGTTCAACCATGTGGGAATCCAGCTGCCTTAATCACCTTGTCACCAGCTAGCCTGGCAAAAGATTCTTTTTGTGAAAGAATGCTTTCCAAAATGAGGAATAACAACTGATAGCCAATAAAGTTATACCAGTATTTGGAATGTCATGGGTATATCCCTGGTGGTGAGGGTGAAGTGACTGGAGATACGGATCTACAGTTAGACTGCCTGGATAAGCCTTGTTTTCTCCTCTAAAAGGGGAATGAAAAGGTGTGTCATAGGATTACTATAAGGTTAAAATGAATTTATGTAAAGTGCTTTGCTCAGTAGCTGGCACATTCTCTGTAAATTAGGCATACTGTCACTAAAAAGGATAGAATAAAGCAAGGACCATTAATTGACAGTGTTGAAACAGAATGAGAAGGATGTTACTGATTTGGGGCGATGGGTCCTCCCTAGTTAAGTCCTTGTGGAGAACAATATGATAAATATCGGCATATAGCAATGTGTGTACTTTTTTAATTACTGCCTTAGAATTTATGCTAAGGAAAGAAACAATGATAGAGATATAACAAGGATTTGTATCATAGCATGGTTTACAGAGCTGGAAAAACAAAAACTTTTTCTTTTTTTTTTTTTTAGATTTTTGCCAAGGTGTGTGTACTTGCTAGTGAGAGAGACAGAGAAAAATTGAGAAATTACCCCTAGAGGGGAGGGTCATGCCACAGTCCTCTCTCTTTCATTCTCCTCTTATGATTTTGGGCACACATACCTGGCATGTTTTTCTTTTTTTAAGGAATTATTTTATTTAATGTTATTTATTTATTTATTTATTTTATATTGACCAGAGAGGGACAGAGTGAGAGAGAGGGAAAGTGAGAAGGCAAGCTGCCAGGTTTAGGACATGAACCACAGGCGGCCATGTGGGAGTCCAGTGCTCTTAACCACCATTCCCCCTGTTGGCCCTGCCCATTGTGTTTTTTAAGCCACTGAGTCTAGGACTCGATTTGTGCAGTTGTTTATGTGAATCCAGTGCCTTAACCACCACACCACTTTCTGGTCCTGAAAACATTTTTAGATCTTACGACAGGACACAATTCAAATGTTAATAAGAGTCATATTTTTAAAGAATATTTAATGATATGGAAAATGTTCAATGTTTTTGATACAATTTTATAGGAAAGCACGAAATTTGAAAGTTAAATGATTGGGTTCTAAGTATTCTAAATAAGTAATGTAACATCCTTAAAATATGGAAAGAAGGGACCAGCAGTTGACGTAATGGCCATGTTGCTGGACTCCCATGTATTCGACTCCCATTTTGCTCTCTGTATGAGAGAATAAGCTCTTACATGAAAAGTTAATCATTTTTTTTTTTTTGAGAGATTTTTGCTATAGGGCATGCGCGCTTGCCAGACAGAGCCAGAGAGACAGAAAGCGAGAAATCACCCCCCCCCCACCACCCGGGGGGGGCACCCCGCCC
>NW_006160154.1:3754051-3796384 GCF_000334495.1 Tupaia belangeri chinensis | reverse complement strand
CCTTCTCCTCCGTTCTCTTCTCAGGATTTTGGGCACGCACACACATGTGCCCGGCGTGAGTTTTAAGCCACTGGGTCCGGGACGCAAACCGTGGTCGACTACATGGGAGTCCAGGGACATAACCATTACACTAACTGCTGGTCCCTGAAAAGTTAATCATTATTGTCAGCTAGATGTTTTGCTCGACTCCTAAGATGTTAAGCTCTTTGTTTAAAACAAATAAATTGTTGAGTTTGTGTATATATGTGTTCGAGTCCCTGTTCGAGTCCCAGACCCGGCGGCTTAAACTCACACTGGGAGTGTGTGTGCATGCGTGCCCAAGATCATGAGAGGAGAATGGAGGAGAAGGGATCATGGCGTGACCATCCCCACTGGGGGATAATTTCTCGTTTTCTGTCTCTCTGTCTCTTTCTGTCTTTCTGGCGAGCACACGCACCCTATAGCAAAACTTCTCCCCCCCAAAAAAAAAAATCAAAAAAAGAAAATATGGAAAGAAATGCAAGAATTTTAATAGTGCTTATCCTTGATGGTTTAGTAATTTAAATTTTATCATAATTTCTATAATACAATTAGTTATGTTACGCAATAAAGCTCTATTTCAATAAACTTATCTGATAAATTTTAATTTCCTAGTTTATCAACTCCATTATCTTTCTTCTGTGTTGCTGAAAGAGAAAATTCTTTGCTTGAAAAGAGAATGCTATGTTTTTCAGGCTGTTTAGGAGGGAGATGAGGGTGAGGTAGAGCTAATGAGGACAACTTGGGACTTACACTTTATTTAAGAAGCGAGATAAAAGATGAAAATATTCATGCGATTTATCAAATTTTCAAAATATTAGAGGAACTTTCATTCTATTCATTCAAGGTGTATTTGACAAAATACTTAGGAAGATAGATCTAGCTATCTATTTTGAAAACTTAAGGAAACCCAAAGAGTAGATCAAATATTAACTATCTGCAGAAAAAAAATAGTTTTCTTTTTTTTTTTTTTTTTTTTTGTTTCTTTGACAGATTTTTTTTTTTAGTATCATTGACAGTAAAAGGTATTACACTTGAAAATAGTTCCAGGCACGCAGCAGGATTAAAAAGAAAAAACGTAATTTTCATTAGCCAAGAGACTCAGCTTCCAGCATCGCATCAAAGAGTTTAGTGTCCTTAGTAGCTACTACTAGTTGGAAGAAAAACCGAAAATCTCATGCAGAGGGCCTTTGAAAAATTGTCCAAGTATAAACTGTTTTATGTTTTTATTATTGGAATTTGGATGGAGTTGAAATAAATAATTATGATGGTAGCTTTTCATGTTTTTTTTACTCTCTGCATGAGAGAATAAGCTCTTACATGAAAAGTTAATAATAATCGTCAGCTAAATGTTTTGCCCAACTTCTAAGATGTTAAAATCTTTGTTTAAAACAAATAAATTATGTGAGTTTGTATATATATGTGTTGAAATAAGTTTACAGTTAGTTTCAAAAAGCCTGATTTATTTAACAAAAACTGATTTTCATTAGTAATTTTTATTTCCTTTTATGACCTGGGGCTTATTTTATTTATAGGCGGGTGGCTGAATTGTTTATGTTTGATTTTGAAATCAGTGGAATCCATCTAGACAAAGAAAAGGTAAATCTTTCCTCTGTTCTTTAGCTTCTGTTGTTTTACTGATACTTAGTTGGTATCT
Organism: Tupaia belangeri chinensis; assembly: GCF_000334495.1. Taxonomy (NCBI): domain Eukaryota; kingdom Metazoa; phylum Chordata; class Mammalia; order Scandentia; family Tupaiidae; genus Tupaia; species Tupaia belangeri. Next base: position 3,794,709 of record NW_006160154.1, on the reverse strand, counting down.
TTGTTGCTGTAGCCTTTGTATCTTGCTTGAAATTGCATATTATACAAATGCTTAAGTGATTTATCTGTTACGAAGTTGTTGTGTGGCTTGTATTTGAATGTATACTTTCTGGAAATTTCCTACCATACAGCAAAAATTTCTAAATAAATGACTTGAGACTGTTGGTGCGATTGAGATGTCATAGAATTAGGCGATGGAGAGTATCAGGACAGATCGGCAGGTGAAGAGGAAAGCTGACGTCATTGGAGATCAGAAGTACAGGGGTATTGTTAAGACCTTGCATGAGTGTATTTTTTTTTTTCTTGGACATGTCTTTGACAGAGCCACACACTTTTATTCTGGAAACAACAGTGTAGGTTATACAGTGTTCGTACTGGGATGAGGAGGGCCTTGTATATTGTGCAGTTTTTCAGATGTAGAAACAGGACAAAACAATTTCTTCAGGTTCTCATTCCCAGGACTTCGGCCACTGCTCCTTTTAGCACTTGATGTCCTAAGACACCAAGTGCCTCATCGTAATATTATGCTCAGGGCTGGAAGAACTGGACTGAGTTGATAACACTGATTAAGACCTTGCATGAGTGTATTTTTTTTTTTTTTTCTTGGACATGTCTTTGACAGAGCCACACACTTTTATTCTGGAAACAACAGTGTAGGTTATACAGTGTTCGTACTGGGATGAGGAGGGCCTTGTATATTGTGCAGTTTTTCAGATGTAGAAACAGGACAAAACAATTTCTTCAGGTTCTCATTCCCAGGACTTCGGCCACTGCTCCTTTTAGCACTTGATGTCCTAAGACACCAAGTGCCTCATCGTAATATTATGCTCAGGGCTGGAAGAACTGGACTGAGTTGATAACACTGAAAGGTTGGCCTACCCCAGCCTGGCTCTTCCACTAGCCTGCAGTCTAGACTGTTTATGGTTATGCTTTTTGCCTTAAGATAAATACACGTTTCTCCCAATAAATATAGCATGATTAAAGCCATTTACCTATAAACAGATCAGTTTGTCAGAGTATCTTGGAAAGTAGATGTCAGATATGGATGTTGGGAATGTATGTCATATGCATTAGATTTTGTCATTTTTTAAAAATAATTATTTTTATTTAACTTTATTTATTTATTTAAATTTGACCAGAGAGAGACAGAGTGAGTGAGTGAGTGAGTGAGAGACAGAGAGAGTGGGAAAGTGAGAAAGCAAGCTGCCAGATCCAGGATTTGAACTGCAGTTGGCCATGTGGGAGTCCAGCGCCCTTAACCACCATGCCACCAGCTGGCCCTGATTTTGTCATTTTTTATTGATGCTTGATGTGAACAGTGTTGTGGGCTACTTATATGTCTGCCATATTTATGTGGTTTAAGGACTCAGCATGTGACTTTTTTCTTTTCTTTTTTTGGAGAGGTTTTCGCTATAGGGTGCATGCGCTCGCCAGACAGACAGAGACAGAGAGACAGCAAGCGAGAAATCACCCCCCAGAGGGGATGGCCACGCTGCAATCCATTCTCCTCTCAGGATCTTGGGCACGCACGCACACGTGCCTGGCATGAGTTTAAGCCACCGGGTCTGGGACTCGAACCGCGGTCGACTATGTAGGAGTCCAGCGACATAGCCATTATGCTAACTGCTGATCCCAGCATGTGACTTTTGATCTGTCTCTGAGTATGAATATACTAGACATGCCTTCCCAACATCCACAAGAGCCCATTTAGGGCTCTACTGTCAATTCATATCGTCTATTCTTTTTTTTTTTTTAGAGGTTTTTGCTATAGGGCACGTGTGCTCGCCAGACAGACAGAGAAAGACAGAGAGACAGCGAGAAATTACCCCCCAGGGGGGATGGCCACGCCGCAGTCCCATCTCCTCCATTCTCCTCTCGTGATCTTGGACATGCATGCACACGCGCCTGGCGTGAGTTTTAAGCCACCGGGTCCGGGACGCGAACCGCGGTCGACTACTTGGGAGTCCAGCGACATAGTCATTACGCTAACTGCTGGTCCCTGTCAATTCACATTGTCTAATGTTCACATATTTATCCCTCTCCAAAGTCTTTTTGAGTACTGCTCTGTATCAATCATACCACACTATTCTCTGAGTCACCCAAAATAAAATTTTGGAATCAGTTTGCAACTTTCTTCCCATTACTCTCAGATATTAGTGACCAAGTCCTTGGATTGTTCTTCAGATGTAAAATAAGTCACCTTTAAACTTATCTCTAAATACCTGGACTTTCCTAAAGGCTTTTGTCTTGCCAGTATTCTTCATAATTGCCATTGACTGGGCACTTGCTATTTTCTTTTTTTTTTTAAAGATTTTTGGTATAGGGTGCATGTACTTATCAGAGAGACAGAGAAAGAGAGACAGAAAGTGAGAAATCACCCTCCAGTGGGTTTGGCCACACCACAATCCCTTCTCCTTTTTTTTTTTTTTTGGAGAGGTTTTTGCTATATGGCGCGTGCACTCACCAGACAGACAGAGACAGAGAGACAGAGAGAAAGCCAGAAATCACCCCCCAGTGGGGATGGCCATGCCGCAATCCCTTCTCCTCCATTCTCCTCTTGGGATCTTGGGCACGCACACACACGCTCCCGGCGTGAATACGAAATTGTAGGCCCAGGCAGACCTGGTGAGCAGGCTTATGAGGCACTTCACTAGGATGGGCAGACACCAGTGGGATGAGTTGCTCTGGGGCACAGAGAGACCTGGGTGGGAGCTCTTTGTTACATATTAACTTTATAATAGGCGATGGGAAGTCTTTAAAAGGTTCTGGGAAAGAGAGTAACTAAATAAATACTTCCAAAAAAAGGAACCCGAGGGGCCAGTAGGTACATAGTGGTTATAGGGCTGGTTTCCAACATCGCGGACCATTTTTGAGTCCTGGACCAGGCGGCTTGAAAAATCACACCAAGCACATGTGTACGCCTGCCCAAAGTCCCAGGAGGAGAGTGGAGGAAAAGGGATTGCAGCATGGCCATCTCCTGGGGGAATGATTTTGTGCTTTCTGTCTCTCTGTCTCTTGCTGTCTCCCTGGGGAGCACGATACCCTATAGTAAAAATCTCTCATTAAAAAAAGGAAAAAACGTAAGTTATTGCTGTTATAATTTCATAGTTTATGGACTAATCCAGGACCAAGAGCATGGGTTTTTTTTAATTCTTTTTTTTTTTTGGAGAGGTTTTTGCTATAGGGCGTATGTGCTCACCAGACAGATAGAGAGAGACAGAGACAGGGAGACATCACCCCCCCCAGGGGGGATGGCCATGCTGTAATCCCTTCCCCTTTGTTCTCCTCTCAGGATCTTGGGCACGCACGCACACATGCCCAGCGTGAGTTTTAAGCCACCGGGTCCAGGACCCAAAATAAAATTTTGGAATCAGTTTGCAACTTTCTTCCCATTACTCTCAGATATTAGTGACCAAGTCCTTGGATTGTTCTTCAGATGTAAAATAAGTCACCTTTAAACTTATCTCTAAATACCTGGACTTTCCTAAAGGCTTTTGTCTTGCCAGTATTCTTCATAATTGCCATTGACTGGGCACTTGCTATTTTCTTTTTTTTTTTAAAGATTTTTGGTATAGGGTGCATGTACTTATCAGAGAGACAGAGAAAGAGAGACAGAAAGTGAGAAATCACCCTCCAGTGGGTTTGGCCACACCACAATCCCTTCTCCTTTTTTTTTTTTTTTGGAGAGGTTTTTGCTATATGGCGCGTGCACTCACCAGACAGACAGAGACAGAGAGACAGAGAGAAAGCCAGAAATCACCCCCCAGTGGGGATGGCCATGCCGCAATCCCTTCTCCTCCATTCTCCTCTTGGGATCTTGGGCACGCACACACACGCGCCCGGCGTGAATACGAAATTGTAAATGAATACAAAAGTCCACCTGGAGGATGGTTTAGAGCTTCACAGACAACATGGCCTGAAGATAAAGACTTCCTGGGGATTTGGCCCAGGCAGACCTGGTGAGCAGGCTTATGAGGCACTTCACTAGGATGGGCAGACACCAGTGGGATGAGTTGCTCTGGGGCACAGAGAGACCTGGGTGGGAGCTCTTTGTTACATATTAACTTTATAATAGGCGATGGGAAGTCTTTAAAAGGTTCTGGGAAAGAGAGTAACTAAATAAATACTTCCAAAAAAAGGAACCCGAGGGGCCAGTAGGTACATAGTGGTTATAGGGCTGGTTTCCAACATCGCGGACCATTTTTGAGTCCTGGACCAGGCGGCTTGAAAAATCACACCAAGCACATGTGTACGCCTGCCCAAAGTCCCAGGAGGAGAGTGGAGGAAAAGGGATTGCAGCATGGCCATCTCCTGGGGGAATGATTTTGTGCTTTCTGTCTCTCTGTCTCTTGCTGTCTCCCTGGGGAGCACGATACCCTATAGTAAAAATCTCTCATTAAAAAAAGGAAAAAACGTAAGTTATTGCTGTTATAATTTCATAGTTTATGGACTAATCCAGGACCAAGAGCATGGGTTTTTTTTAATTCTTTTTTTTTTTTGGAGAGGTTTTTGCTATAGGGCGTATGTGCTCACCAGACAGATAGAGAGAGACAGAGACAGGGAGACATCACCCCCCCCAGGGGGGATGGCCATGCTGTAATCCCTTCCCCTTTGTTCTCCTCTCAGGATCTTGGGCACGCACGCACACATGCCCAGCGTGAGTTTTAAGCCACCGGGTCCAGGACACAAACCGTGGTCGACTATGTAGGAGTCCAGCGACATAGCCATTACGCTAACTGCTGGTCCTTGGATTATGTTTTTTAAGGCATACTAGTTTTGGATCTGACAAAATAGTGAACAAACGATTGATGAATCATAACAATGCTAGCTAATATGAATGAAGTGGGGGCCATCAGATGGTTTGGTGGTTATATCGCTGAACCCCTACATGACTGACCATGGTTCAAGTCCCAGACCAGTGGCTTGAAAATCACACTGGGCACATATGTACACCTACCCAAGATCCTGGGAGAATAGAGGAGAAGGGGTTGTGGCATGGCCATTCCCCCTTTGAGGTGATTTCTCACTTTCCCTCTCACTGTCTTTGTCTCTCTCTCCTGCGTGCACTAGCATCCTAAGGCAAAAACCTCTCAGAAAAGACAAAAGAATGAAGTTTGATATTTCCAGAAGTAATCTTGCTAGTAAAGAATCTGTATGAATAGTTTTATGTAATCATTATGAAAGATATTTTTGAAACTTTGCTGAGAAATTGTGTGTTCAGTTTCCCAGCAAAGACATTGCTGCTTTTACTTAAGTTTTTATTCAGTATAGCTACCCTTGATAGCTAGCATCTTCCTATGGAACCCAACATTAAATATGCAAGTAAAAGGACCAGCAGATGGTGTAATGGTTATGTCGCTGGACTCCCCCTCATGGCTGACTGCAGTTCGAGTCCCGGACCTAGGGACTTAAAACTCATGCCAGGCACGTGTGTGTGTGTGTGTGTGTGTGTGTGTGTGTGCGTGCGCGCGCGCGCTCAAAATCCCAAGAGGAGAATGGAGAAGAAGGGATTGCCGAGGCCATCCCCCTTAGGGTGCTTTCTCACTTTTCATCTCTCTGCCCAGCATGTATGCCCTCTAGCAAAAATCTTTCCCCCAAAATAAAGAAGATGCAAGTAAAGTAAGCCTACTAAATTCCTCTCTTGCAACTTCCATGTCCATTCTCAAAGGTGCTCCACTAGAACAGAATACAAGGAACACACGTCACATTTTTAAAAATAAAGATCATGAACTCCTATCAACATAATATGCAAATCATAAAGGGCTATATTTCCAAGTTATTTCTTATTTAATTATTTTTTAAAAAGAGATTTATGCCATAGGGCACATGTGCTCACTGGAGAGGAGACAGTAAGAAAGAAAGTGAGAAATCACCCCCCAGAAGGGAAGCCACTACACAGTCCCTTCTCTTTCATTCTCCTCCTGGATTCTGGGAAGCACATGCGCACACGCCAAGCATGAATTTCAAGCCATCAGGTCCGAGACTTAAACTGCTGTTGACAAAGTGGGAGTCCAGTGCCTTAACTACCATGACGCCTGTTGACCTCTCTTACTTAATTTTAATTTAATTGTATTAATCTAAAAGTTAAACTTAATGGCAGTTAATATATTTTAGCAATCATTTAATAACAACAGTTTCATAGAATTTTTACAGAGTTCACAGTACTGCACATTTAATGATCTTGGAAAGATGAAGTGATATGCTTGGCAGATCTTCAGTCAGTCAGGAAATAAACTCAGTTTTCATTTTTCTAGGGATTTTACCAGGTGAGAAGATCTCTGAAATAATTAATTATGTCACTTTATTTATTTATTTTTTTTATCACAAAACCCTTGGGGGAAATTTTGGAGCTATAATATAATTTCCAGAGCTTATTCATCTTTTTTTTTTTGGTTATTTCACTTGTAACCATTAGGTGGCGATAAATGGCCATATCAGACAATATGAACAAAAAATATATGATTATAAAGATGTTGGAGCCTGTGAACACTTACCTCTTCTTATGAAGTTTGAATTTTCTATGTTGAATATTTTGGATTTATTAATATATGCATACTTTTTTTTAGTATTTTATCAAATATACTTCTACATTCTAATCCTTTTTTTTTTTTAAAAGAATTGTTTTATTTTATTTTATTTGTTATTGTTATTGTTATTCAGTTTGACCAGAGAGACAGGGAGAGTGAGAGAGCAAGCCACCAGGTCTGGGACTCGAACCATATTCACCCATGTGGGAGTCCAGCACTTTAAAACACCACTCCACCTGCCGGCCCCCATACATTTTAATCTTTTAAAAAATATTACTGCTACCTAATCATTTCTTAGGGGCCTACTTCAGGTTAGAATCTGTAATAGCTATTGACCACCTTCCCAGAAAAATTTGCATATGATTCATTCTGAAGCTTATTATAAGCCCAGTTCAGACTCCTGTCTTATTTTCAAGTAACAAATAACTGAAAATTCACCTCTTCTTCTCTAGTAGCACTAACTAATTAGATAGACTATAGTTTATATTTCATCCTAAAACACTGCGGCAGCTCCTTTGACAGTGCACCTTCCCAGGCGTTGCGTGCTGTGGAGGAGTGCCAGCACCACCCACAACTTTATCACTGTCCGCAGGCAGGAGGTCCCTGTGCCACATTTCAGGGACATAGTAGAAAGCAGAGGCCCAGCCCACACAGAGCGCTGCTGTCATCCTGCAGCAATTGAGTATGTGCAAGATCAGAACTTCTAAATTTCACTTTACCCTCTAGGTGTTCATACACTTTTGTGAAGTGTTGTATTAATTACTTCCCTTTCCCTCTGCTCTTTAGTCTAATCTGTCAGACTGAGTTTCTTTGTTAGTCTGCCCTTCAAGTACTTATTTTTTGAGTCTAAAAATACTTTATAGGTGTCATATTGAAGAGATCTAACCAACTATTATTCATTCTCTTGCTCACTTAATGAAATTTTTGGGGGGACCCATAAGAGATTCCGTACTTTTTTTTCTATAGGGTGCATGCACTTACTGGAGAGAGAGTGAGAAGGAAAGTAAATAATCACGCCCCAGGGAGGAAGACCATGCCGCAATCCCTTCTTCTCCATTTTCCTCTCGGGATTGTGGGCCTGTCCACACATATGACTGATGTGATTTTGAAGCCACGAGGACCAGGACTCGGACCATGGTCAACCATGTGGGAATACGGTACCTTAACTACTATGCCACCTGCTGGCCCAAGGTTCTGTGCTTTTTAATGTTGTTAATTTCAAAAATTAGTTATATAACCAAGACATTAAAGCAGCTCTAAAAGTTATGTAATCTAAAAACATAGAAAGATTGTGAAACCATAAAGGTAGTCTTTTTGTCAGAATATTATGTGTCAAAAATTGAATCAAGAGCCAGCAGGTAGCAAGATGGTTGAGGTGCTGAACTGCTCCGTGGCTGACTGCCTTTCAAGTCCTAGACCTGGCAACTTGCTTTCTCACTTTCCTCCTTTTTCTTTCTCTTTCCGTATATCTCTGGTCAAATTACAAAAAATAATAATAATAAAATTAAATTAAATTAAATACTTTAAAAATAGAACTAATATATTATTTGTAATATAGTCTATATTTAAAGTAAGTGATGTACTCAATGTGCTCATTTTATTTATATAATTAATAGATGGTATGTAATAATTACATAATTCAACTATTGGGTCGTCCAAAAAGTCACGATGCATTTTTACATAGAAAAACACAGAAAAATACGTCATGACTTTTCAGATGACTCAGTGTATATGTTTATCACTTTTAAAAAAATGAATTATTTAATTTTATTAAATATTATTATTATTTAATTCGATGAGAGAGAGAGGAAAAATGAGAAAGCAAGCCACCAGATAAAGGATTGTAACTATAGTTAGCAAGTGCCTTAACCACCATACTACCTGCCAGCCCTGTGTTTGCTACCTTTATAGGCTTTCTGTTAATTGTGAAGCATTAATTTGAAATGTCATTAAATAACTTCTGTTCCTTCTACATATAGCGTAAAAGAGCAGTGGACCTTAATGTTAAAATCTTGGATCTGAGTAGTACATTTCTCATGGGAACCAACTTTCCCAACAAGATTGAAAAACATCTCTTACCAGAACACATTCGCCATAATTTTATATCTGATGGGAATCATGTCATTATTGATGGTCTACATGCAGAAGCACCAAATGACTTGGTATGTATATTTCTTTCCTTTCAGAGTTGGGTTTTTTTTTTTTTTTTTTGGTATAGGGCGTGTGTGCTTGTCAGAGAGACAGAAAGTGAGAAATCACCCCCAAGGGGGATGGCCATGCTGCAATCCCTTCTCCTTCATTCTTCTCTCGGGATCTTGGGCACGCGCGCACGTGCACCTGGTGTGAGTTTAAGTCACCGGGTCTAGGAGTTGAACCATGGTCAACTACATGGGAGTCCAGCAACATAGCCATTATGCCAACTGCTGGTCCCTATTTCATTTTCTTTATTGTTTTTTTTTCTTTCTTTCTTTTTTTTTTTTTTTTGGAGAGGTTTTTGCTATAGGGTACATGTGCTCGCCAGAAAGACAGGGAGAGACAGAGAGACAGAAAGCAAGAAATCACCCCCAGGGAGGATGGCCATGCTGCAATCCCTTCTCGTCCATTCTCCTCTCGGGATCTTGGGCATGCACACACATGTGCCCGGCGTGAGTTTAAGCCGCCGGGTCCAGCACTCGAACCATAGTCGACTACATGGGAGTCCAGCAACATAGCCATTACGCTAACTGCTGGTCCCGTCATTTTCTTTATTGTTTATATTCTGTGTCACTACTGTTTTAAGTAGAAATTTTAATTTTAATATAATGTGATAAAATATTAATACTGTTATAAATCTTTTAGTATTACTAAGCCCTAAAAGTTTAACTTGTGAAATTATCACTTCAGAAGCGATTTGAGTAATAAAAATGGCTTGACTTACCATCTCTCAAATAACTTATTTTCAAAATATGATAAATAACAACAACAATTGACAGTCTACACAGTTGAGATTTTTTTTTTTTTCCTTAACAAGTTAAGTCTTTACCTGACTAAAAGGGTTTTATGTATAGAGGAGTTGATTGGGTAAAAGTCTTTTCCGTCATACCCTAGAATGATATCCTGGAGCTCTAGTCAGTGATGTTGTTGTACCCTGTAGTATTCCATGACTCCCAGAGCGCTATTTGCCTGGTGTAAACCTTTATTTTGAAAATGGTAGTCATCAGCAGATAGCATGGAGAGAGAAAGCTTATGTGATTGTTGTATGGGACTTCGTAATATGGTATTTATATCTTTTACTATTTGCTATTTAAACATAGGTGCGAGAAGCGGCTTACAAAATTTTTCTTTATCCCAATGCTGGTCAGTTAAAATGTTTGGAAGAATTGCTCAGCAACAGGGATCTTCTGGCGAAGTTAGTAGGCTATTCTACATTTTCCCACAGAGCTCTCCAAGGAACAATAGCCAACAGTCCAGGTAAGTCTGTTTATCCAAATTTTAAAAACAAAACAGGATTCTTATGATGCTGAGTTGCTGATTTTAAATAGTTTTATATATATATATATTTATATATGAAGTTTTATATATAAATATATATATATATATATATTAGTTTTTTTTGGTTGTAGGGCATGTACGCTTACTGGAAAGAGACAGAGACAGGGACAGAGAGAGAGAGAGAGAGAGGAAAAGAGAAAAATCACCCCCCAGATGGGATGGTCATGCTGCAGTTCCTTCCTCCATTCTCCCTCAGGATTTTAGACATACATGTGTGTGATTTTCAAGCTGCTGGGTCTGGCATTGAAACTACGAAGTCAGCCAAGTCAGCCGTGTCAGCTGCCTTAACCTCCACACCACTTGCTGGCCCATATTCTGTGTTTTAATCTATTCAGAGAACCATTTATTGTTTTCTAGAGAGTTAGATAGGGATGATATTTAAATAGAGCTAATAATGTGGGCTATATTCTGTCCAAGATAGTTTATTTCATGTGCATGTTGAGTGAAAATCATGCCTAAATTTTGACTTGATGCTAATTTAAATTATTTTCATTTTAATTCAACTAGTTTTTGTGCCTGCTCTGATCAAGTTGGTTAGAATTAGGGTGAAAGAATGAAAGATCAATGTTTCTGCTGAGGTCAAGGTTGAATGTAAGCTGAATCATATAAAAACTCATAGTCCTGTCATCCTCCTTTTCAGAAAGAGTAGTGCTTGGGCAGGTTTATGCTAGTGAGGTGGTGGATGGGGGAAATACCTTTCCTTGGGTTTGTGATAATCTTGCCTTGTGCTCTGTTGACTTCTTTATGATTTATAATGTCTAAGAGAAAATGTTATGCAATAATTCACATTTATGTAATAAGCTTTTTCAAAGCATTTATTAAATTACAGTTGTAATTGAGGCAGGGAGTTGGGAGTAGATTGGTTATGATGGCAGAGCTGTTTAGATTCAATATATTTCGGAAGTCAAAGTTGTAAGATATGGTAGTGGGCTCAGAGGGAGGAGGAGGCAGCATGAGGGGCACCCTTGGCTTCTGGTTGAGCCTCTGGATGGGTGCACCCCTCATGGACAGAGGGGACACTGGAAATGAGCTCCGTTCAGCGGGGAGATCCCATCTTTAATTCAAGGCTATCTTTATTCCTTCTGTGCTCATCCCTTCTTTCTCTCACATATCCTCTCCAACATTCTATTTTAAATCCTCCCAATCTTTCATTCAGGCCCGGGTACCTTTATTCTTGTTCTCACACGGTGACCAGCTTCCCCTTACCAATATATCTGTTAAAATCCTATCCAGTTTTCCAGTGCTCAGTTCAAAACCTAACTCTTTCATGAAGCCCATTACATTTTTTCACTTTCCTTAGACATTCTCATCCTTGACTCTTTAAAGTACTTACAATTAGTTTCATATAATTCAGCTCCTAAATAGATATTTTATGTATGTTAAATATTATATGTGTTTTTCTGTGATCACTGTTGTCACCAGTTTGATTACAATATACTACTGTATATTTTATTTTTCTTTCAGTATTATGTAAAATAATATCAGAATATTACTAGTTTTTATTCTTCCATTACCTCATTTAATTCCTTTATAGCCTTATGAAGTAGGCATTTGTATCCATGACACCAATAGGGGAATCTAAGGTTAGATTATATTGCAAAAACGTGGCAGTATGGAACCCTAAACAATATTCTGAATTGCAGTTTTCTACGCGCTGCCTGAGACCCAGTACTGTGTATTTTATATCATCTACAGTCTCTGCTTTCATTCATGGATTCAACAACTATTTACTGAGTGCCTACCATGTCAAGTGTTAGTCTAGGCACTGGAAATAAGTCAGTGTAAAAAGCAAAAGATAATTCCTGCTCTCAAGCGTTTATATTGTAAGAGAAAAGAGTTAAAAACAAAATAAGCAGGTCAAGTACAAGAGGACTTCACAAAGTTTGTGGAAATATGACATTAAGGTTTTATGAATTTATTTGTATTTCAGAAAATTACGTGCACAGTGTTTCCATAATAGACATTTTCTATGTAGTTTTTGAGGCCCCCTTGCATATGGCATGGTATTAGTTAATATAAGCTGTGGAGAAAATCAAACCTGGCTGGGAATAAAGAATGCGTTTGGGGGCTGTGTTGTAATTTCACTTGAAAAAAAATTTACTGGGGCCAGCAGATGACGTGGTGGTTAAGGATGCTGGATTCCCACATGGATGACCGTGGTTTGAGTCCTGGACCTGGCAGCTCGCTTTCTCACTTTCCTTCTCTTTCTCTCTCACTCTGTCCCTCTCTGGTCAAATAAAATTAAATAAATAAATAAACCTAAATAAAAAATAATTATAAAAAAATTATTTCTTGTGACCAGCAGATGGCATAATGGTTATGTCACTGGACTCCAACGTAGTTGACTGCGGTTAAAACTCACATCAGGTATATGTGCGTGCGTGCCCAAGATCCCAAAAGGAGAATAGAGGAGAAGGGATTGCAGTGTGGCCATCCCCCTTGGGTGGGTAATTTCTTGCTTTCTGTCCCTTTTTGTCTCTGTGATGAGTGCACACTCCCCATAACAAAAATTTCTCTCAAAAAAAAAATTTCATTTTATTCATGACAGAGTGCATGTGCACCTAAGAGAGAAACAGATAGACAGAAAGATCCTTGACAGGATCTCATCATAACCATGATCCCTCTTCCCCAGTCCTCCAGTTGGTGTTTTCAGGCGGAGCTGAGGATCCAAACCCACAGTCAGCCTTGTGGCTTCCAGCACCGAGTTTCAGCTTGTTACTGACTCTGCCACCAGGCTGGGTGAGCAGTGCGACATTAAGCCGAGTTGCCAGGGAGAGCTCACTGAGAATGTGGCATGTGAGCCCAAGCTTCTTGGAGGTGCAGGATAAGTCTGTGGCTCTCAAGGGGAAGAAGGTTTCCAGCAGAGGCACAGCGAGCACCAAGGTCTCGAAGGAGAAAAGTGCCTGACGTGTTGGAGGAAAAGCGAAGAAGGTGAAGACTAAGTGGAGAAGGTGGTAAAAGGTGAAAGCAGATGTATGAAAGGCCACAGGGAGATGCCTTGACCTGAGGGACACAGGAAGTCACCAGAAGGCTTTGGACAGAGAATTAAAATAGTCTGACTTTTTTTTTTTTCCCTCTTTAATTTTGCCAGAGGCACCTGCTTTTGCCATAGAGAGACAGAAAGAAGAAAGACGAGGAAGCACCCCTGGGGAGGAATGGCCATGCTGTAATCTCCTCTTCTCTGTCTCCTTTCGGGATTTTGAGCACACATGCACATGTAACTTGTGTATGTCTCAGGCCTCCGGGTCCCAGACTTGAACTGTGTAGCTGGCCATGTGGGATCCAGCCACACTGACCACTACACCACTGGCTGGCTCCTGATTTAATGTTCAAATGGTAGGTCATGCCATGCTGATGTTGAGACCAGGATGGAAAGAAGCCTTTTAGAAGCTATTTTGCAATAATTGTGATGAGAAATGATGGCATCTTGACCAGGGTGATAGCAGTGGAGGTGGTAAGAGATGGTTAGGTTCTGGACATAAAGCATTTTGAAGAAAGAACGAACGTTCTGTTTTTCTTTGTAGAGGTTTTTTCCTATAGGACGTGTGCGCTTGCCAGAAAGAGAGACAGAAAGCTAGAAATCACCCCCTGAGGGGATGGCCACACCACAGTCCCTTCTCCTCCATTGTCTTCTCGGGATCTTGGGCACGCACTCACATGCACCGAACGTGAGTTTAAGCCACCGGGTCCGGGACTCGAACTGCGGTTGACTACATGGGAATCCAGCGACATAGCCATTATGCTAACTGCTGGTCCCAAGAATGAACATTTTTGACTGAAGCATAGAAAGAGCAAGTTACTGTTGACTAAGGTGGGGAGGACCAGGATCTTGGTTTGGTTCAGATTTGAGATGCCAGTTGATGTTCAAGGGGTGATGGTGAGTAGGCAGTTAGGGAGATGATCATGGAGCTGAGAGAGTTCTGAGCTAGAGCTAGCTACACATTTGAGCCTTTATATGAAATCATGAGAATGGAACACCAAGGGAATGCCCTGGAGGAATAGCAAGCCCAGGAGAGAGCTCTGGAGTCTCAAGGGTAGGAGGTGAGGCCTATGGGGCAGAACCCGGCAAGGCTGCCAAGAAGTAATGGTCGGTGGATGAGGAGAAAGGTGAAAGGAGCCCATGGTCCTGGGAGCCATGCAGGCTGAATGTCTTAAAGAGAATCAGCTGCTCAGAGGCTGTAGGCAGACCGAATCTGAAGAGGACTAGGGACAGACCACTGGCTTGAGCAGTGTAGATGGGACCTCACCAGACCCACACCAGCTAATATGCAGTTCACCCTGTTTACTAAGTGGTAAGGATGGTGAGATTTTTGGAGTGAGAACATTATGTACATATTGACATAGGGCTATGTGCCCTCTATCATCAAGAGATTTAAAATTTAGTCAAGAACCCAGTTGCTTTGGTGCAGTGGTAACGCAAGTGCCCTGCAAGGCTGGGAGCTATATGGTCAGCTGTGGGTTCGACTCCCCAGGTCAGTTTGAAAACACTCTGAGCATGTGTGCCCAGGATCCTGAGGAGCTAGAGACTTGGGGAAAGGAAATTCAAGCGTGATGAGACGTTGCCAAGGGTGCTTTTCTTTCTGTCTCTGGTGTGTGTGCATGTGTGTCCACATCCTGTGCTCTGAGTTTTTTTTTTTTTTTTTTGGCTGTAGGGTGCATGTGCTTGCCAGAGACAGAGAGACAGAGAAGATGTGAGAAAGCACCTGCTACCACAGAAAGGATGGCTATGCTGCAATCTCTTCTCCTCTCTATACCTCTTGGGATTGTGGGCATGTATACACACGTGTCCAGTGTGATTTTTCAAGTCTCTTGGTCTGGAACTCGAAAAACACAGTTGGCCATGTGGGATCCAGCCACCCCAGCAACCATGCCACTGGCTGGTCCCATGTGCTATCATGAAAAAACAAACAAGCAAACAAAAACAACAATTGAATTGAGGAACCCAGATAAATACATTTAAAGATACAGCTTAAGGGTCGGCAGGTGGTGTGGTGGTTAAGGGCACTGGAGTCTCACATGGCCTCCCACGGTTTGAGTCCTGGACCTGGTGGGTTGCTTTCTCATTTTCTCTTCCTCTTGCTCTGTCCTCTCTGGTCAAATTACTGTGAAATAAATGAATAAATAAGGTTAAATAAAATAATTCTTTAAAAAAAATAAAGATACAACTTAATGATGCAGGTTGGATGTTTTCGGTGCCAAATGAATAGTATAGACAAAAGAATGCCTCAGGATTTGAGGACTGGGGAGTTTTGTTCGATGCTCATGTGGCTCTTGGCGGTTTCATTAGAGAAATGAAACCTTCAATGTGCAATTAAGCCTTCGGCAGAGAGGAAAAGGAAGGCAGGGAAGGGGTAAACTGGTAAAGTGGCCATTCATATGGCAGGTGAGTTAGGCAACGACTATGTGGTGAGGCCTTTATTTTCAAGGGGTTTCAAATTCAGTTTTCTTTCTTTTTATTAATTTTATTTGTTATTATTTATTAATTTGACCAGAGAGTGACAGAGAGAGAGAGAGAAAGGGAAAGCAAGCCACCAGGTCCAGGACTCAAACCATGGTCAACTCTGTGGGAGTCCAGCATCTTAACCACCATGCCATCTGCCAGCACCTCAAATTCAGTTTCTTAAATATCATTTTCTAGATGGATTGGGGCAGATGCATCATATAACATGACTAGAAAAAAATCCTGCCTCTGTGGTGCGTGCAGTGGTAATGCAGTTATCCTGCAAGGCTGGGGGCTGTAAGACTGACTGCGAGTTCAGATCTCCAGTCGACCTGAAAACATGCTTGGCTCTTGGGCTGGTGCTCAGAATCCTGAGAGGCTAGAGTCTTTTTTTTTTTTTGGAGAGGTTTTTACTATAGGGCGCATGCGCTCACCAGAAAGACAGAGACAGAGAGATAGAAAGTGAGAAATCACCCCCCAGGGGGGATGGCCACGCTGCAATCCCTTCTCCTCCATTCTCCTCTCGGGATTTTGGGCACGCACACGCGCCCGGCGTGAGTTTAAGCCACCGGGTCCGGGACTTGAACTGCGGTCGACTACATGGGAGTCCAGCGACATAGCCATTACGCTAACTGCTGGTCCTGAGAGGCTAGAGTCTTAGGGAAAGGTAGTCACAGTGTAATGAGACCGTATTCCTACCCTACCAGGTGTGTGTGCACATACTTTTCTAAGAAAAAATAAAATACCTAGAAAGACAGAATGGGTGAATGTTAATAAAACATGGTTACTTATATCAGGAAATGAAAAGCATATACAGAGACTCATTTGAAAATAGTTTTATATGACTGCTGGTGTGATATTCTAAAATAAGATTTCATTTTTTACTAAATAAGTTTTTTTTTTTCTGAAATTCCTAATAGCATTTAACATGGCATAGGCATCATTTTCAGAATTGTATCTACAAAGTTGATTAAGTATCGACAGTGACAAAATACCCTGTGGCTTTTTGGTTTGGGTTAACCTTCATTCTTTCCTTAGCGTTTTATTTTACTCAGAAAGGAGATAAATTGAAAAGAGGGCAAGAAACTTAAAACTGTACAGAAAATCATCTGAAAAATATAAAAACAATATTTGCGGCAAACTAAAATGTATGTGGAAGCTTCACACACATTAATCAGTGGCAGAAAGTGCTAAATTCAAAAACACACATGAAATGTTTCCTAGGATGGAAAATAAATGGTAATTCTACCCAATTGCTTTTATGGTTTTGTAAATTATAATGACTATGGCTGAAGAATTTTAATAAGTACTTAAAAAAAATTCTAACAGAGGGGGCCAGCAGTTGATGTGTCGATTAAGATAACTGGATCCCACATGGCTTGAAAATCACGCCTGGCATGTGTGTGCCCAGAGTCCCCAGAGGAGGATGGAGGAGGAGGCATTGCAATGTGATACCCCTCCGGGGGAGTGGGGAGTCGATTGTGGGGGTGATTACTTGTTTTCTCTCTCGGCTTCTCTCCAACAAGTATATGTACCCTATAGCATACTTAAAAAAAAAAAAAAGAAAAGAAAAATTCTATTAGAGCTTAAATTAAAATATTTTTTTTTTCTATAGGATGTATACGCTTAACAGAGAAAGACAGAGAGAAAAAGATGAAACATCATCCCCTAGGGGAGTGGCCATGTCGCAATTCCTTCTCCATTCTTTTCTTAGGATTTTGGGTATGTGCACACAGGTACCTGGCATGATTTTCAAGCCACTGAATCCAGGACTTGAATCGTACAGTAAGCCATGTGGGATCCGGTGCCTTAACTACCTGCTGGCCAGAGGTTAAATTTTTAATATTGAAATCTTGCTCTATTTTCTTTTATCCTGAATAGATTATTCTACAGTTTTATATTAAAATAAAGTAGTTACTCAGGAAAACATTATTAAAATTCAAGTTTTAGTAAATCATACTTGAAAACTGTACTGATTTTTTCTTTTTTTTGAGAGAGATTTTTGTCATAGGTCAGAGAGACAGAGAGACAAAAAGTGAGAAATCACCCCCCCTCCCCCTCAAGGAGATGGCCACACTGCAATCCCTTCTCCTCCATTCTCCTCTTAGGATTTTGGGCATGCACACACATGCCTGGTGTGAGTTTCAAACTGCAGTCAGCTATGTGGGAGTCCAGTGCCTTAACCACTATACCACTTTTTGGCCCCAACTGTACTGATTTTTATGACCACACCAGAGTCTAGCTATTTCTTTAAAATTTTGAAAAAAAAAAAAAAAACAGACATATATATTTATTTCTTTCTCTTATACATATGAATAGACAGAAATACATTAAAAGTTTGAAATTTTTTCATTAGCTTCCTGTTAGCTTTTAATTTGTGAGTATCACTGAGGTTTGTATTATTTTATGCTAATTAATTTGTTTTTCTGATTAAGAAATCATCATCATCTAGAAACGTGGTCTGTATCCCTCGTGTATGTTAGTAAAGCTGCTTCCCCTTGAAAATCAATACCCTTAGGGAGCTATAGTATATAAATTATGACTATCGTTTTATAATTTTAATAAGGTCTACTTATTTTATTCCACATAATTGAAGATTTTCTTTTGAATTTCACTTTTAGAGACTGTCATGCAGTTCCTTGAGAAACTATCTGACAAACTTTCGGAAAGGTTAGTTTTTATTCTACTTTATTTTTTAGTAATAATATGGTATTTTATTTTTCAAAAAAGACTTGACTTATGAAAACTAGTAGGTAACCTGTTACGAATGTAAGAGTTGAAATATTGGGTCAGATCTGTGGGCTCTTCAGCAGGTGATGGTCCCTGCAAGGTAGTTTGAAAAGATGTAGTCTTACTAAGGAAGCCCCTCTGAAAGCATGGGCTGTCCCTCTGATTAACCAGCTATCTTTAGGCACTCACCATTCTATGAGTAATTAGAATTTTTCTCCAAAGCCTTTTAAAAACTATTTATTTTAATTTATACTGTTAATTTTTAATTTAAAAATTTTGTTTAATACTTAGGTTATTATCATAGAGTCCATGTGCTTGACAGACAGAAAGAGAAGGAAAGTGAGATATCAGCCCCTCCAAGAGGGAATGGCCATGCCACAATCCCTTCATGTTCATTCTCTTCTTGGAATTTTGGGCATGCACACACATGTGCCTGGAGGGTTCCTCAAGCCACTGGGTTTGGGGCTCAAACTGAAGAGTCAGCCATGTGGGATCAGCTGCCCAAACTGCCATGCCATCTGCTAGCCCCTATTCTGTTAATTTTATAAAAAGTTCATAAAGTAGTATTTCTTTTTTTTTTTTTTTTCCTTAATACAAGAGGTTGATGAATGTGGTGAATTAATCTGTTTTAAATTTTTTTTTGAGTTTTTGCTATAGGGTGATGTGCTCATCTGAGAGAGGAAGAGAGAGAGAAGAGCATGAGAAAGCACCTGCCTCCAGTGGGGATAGCCATGCTGTAATCCCTTTTTCTCCATTCCCCTCTCAGAATTTTAGGCATTCACACACGTGCACCCACTATTTTTCAAGGTGCCAGGTCTAAGATTTGAACTGCAGACTTGGCTACCTGAAATCCAGGTGACTTAACCACCATGCCACTGGCTGGCCCTAATCTGTATTTTTGATTTTGTATTTTAAGGATGCTCTGCCTCCATGTTTATAATTTGGAGCAGAAGTTGTTCTCTTTGATGGCTCTCCTAGTTTCTTTGCCTATTGTTGCCATCCCTTGTCCCCCAATCCAGTCCATCTTCCAGGACTTGAATGAGGGGCAGCACACAACTATCTTTAAATGCCTCAGTTTCCAGAAAGAGGCATGTCATGGTTTGTAAGGTTTTCTCTTTTTTTCTTATAATGCTGTCTAAAATTTTGTTTATCTTTTTTACTACAACAGAATGTTCAATTTTAGCTTGGTTTTCCTGTTTCCTATTAGAAATGCATGCCTTAGATCCCATTCTGCTATAATTTAGATTGTGTTTATAAGTTCTAAAATTTTCTTTAAAAAAATCCCAGTGAACCATTGCGCCTGGATATAATGAAAAAGGAGTATTAATTATGCAGTTATTTGAGAGTTTATTTTACTTTGCCTTGTTGGTTAGCCGTTAGTATTCTTTCTCCACTTATATATAGGTATAGATAATATTTTAAGCAAGCATATCTTCATAATTTTACCGTTATATATAGGAGTTAATCCTACCAGACATATTGTATTCATCAAATATTAAATACCTACTTAATTATTGCCTGACTAGAATTTTTCTGTAGGGGAAAAATGATAAAACATAATAATAATAATTACGATATGTAGTAATATGTAATTTATGTTAATATTCTTTTATGGAAAGTAATGTGTTTAGTACTTTTACCTTTTCAAAGGTAAGAGCAAAAAGTAGTGATTTAAAGTTTGCTGACCGATGGTTTCCATGTTTCTGAAAGGACGATACTTTTTCCAAGCTTTTGTACTGTCAAGACAGATATCCTTCATGATGCTTCAGAATATATCAGTAATACTCAGATTTCTATAATGTTTCTTCTAACATGTATGTAAAATCTGGACTAATACTGATTTATGTTTGCCTAATTACATCTAATTTTATTATGAGGTTTAGATATAAAATAAACAAGATAGTTCTTTTATAATATAATTATTATAATTTTATCTCACAAGTAATGATAAACCTATTTTATAGAACTATAAAAGATTTTGAGATGATACGAAGGATGAAAATGAAACTAAATCCTCAAAATTCTGTAAGTATTTATGTTTGAATATTTTTATAATTTAAACAATCAACCTTTGATTCTAGAACTTTCTTTGCATATGCTGGAAGTCCATGTAGTCTTGTTTCTCATCCTTGGTTTCAGTGAAATAAACATATTGAAATATTTGATCCACATGTCCGAGTCTGACGTATTCTGGAAGTACCACATTTTTGCTGATTAGCTGACATATTTGTGTGTGTGTGTGTATATGTGTGTATTATTAATGCATATTAATACAGTGTACACATATCCTGCCAAAGCTGCTTCCATTCCGTGGAAAGCTGGCGCCTCAGTTTGAAGCAGCCTTTAAGGAGGCTCAGTATGACCTGATCTGGCAGGTTGCAATTTTAACCTTCGGTGTTAACTTTGCCATTTACTAATTTATGGTGCTCAGTTTAATAGATCAATATTTGACTGACAAAATGTATTTCATTCTGAAAACACTTGTAAAGTATTGTTTTCAGTCATAATATCGTATGATTATGTGCTCTCACACGTCTTCTCTGACAGTGTAGATTAAGTGTCCTTGTGGCCATGTTGTTCCTAAGTGATGGGTGCCTTGAAAAGTAATAGGATTCGGGAACCAGCAGTTAGCGTAATGGCTATGTTGCTGGACTCCCACATAGTCGACCGCGGTTCACGTCCCAGACCCGGTGGCTTAAAACTAACGCTGGTCGCGTGTGCGTGCGTGCCCAAGATCCCGAGAGGAGAATGGAGGAGAAGGGATTGCGGCGTGGCCATCCCCTCTGGGGGGTGATTTCTCGCTTTCAGTCTCTCTGTCTCTGTCTGGCGAGCACACGCGCCCTATAGCGAAAACCTCTCCAAAAAAAAAAAAAAAGAAAAGAAAAAAGAAAAGTAATAGGATTCCAGATATTCAAGCTCATTCCCATTTGGGTAGAGGGTGCTACAGGATGCTGGGATCTTCTGCATAATTCTTTTCAGGTTCTGTTTTTGATCATTCTTGATTTGGTAGTAGCTGCCAGAGCCATTGTCATAGGGAAAAAGCTAGGAGATTTAGAAACTATTTACCAGCGTCCCATACACAACCACTAACGAAAAGATTAATCCTATCAAATTCAAATGTAAAGAGCAGAATGTCAATCAGTTAATTTATGGAAGGAGCTGTGTTAAGCAAAGTAAATAGTATTAGATGTTTGTGCGCTTTTACCTGGTATATAGGACCACTTAGGAAACAGATCAGAATTTAGTGAATATAAAAACAGAAAAACCAAAATGTGTTGCCAAAAGCTAATATGACTTAAAAACCTAATACGACTTGAAACTAGCCTCCTTAGACACTTTTGTATAGCTTACTGATATGCTGTTCTTTTGGATGTTCTCATGAACTCCCTGGCTTGGTGAATGGTGCCACCATGCACCTTTCCGCCCTGTCAGACCTGCCTTTTCTGTAGACAAGTGGGTCTTAAAGTGTACTCTCGGACCGTAAGCAGTGTCTTCACCTGGGAACTTGATAGATATACAGATTCTTGAGCTGCACATCAAACCCACTGAATCCAAAACTCTGGTTGAGCTCCACAAAGGGTGTTTCATTAAACCCTCCAGTGACTCATTCCCCTCTCCCATAATCAGTTATTAAATCCTACAGATTCTAGCGTTTAGGGAACTGTGTGTCCTTTCCTCCCCAGGCCCGTTGCTGTAGCCTTGGTGGGGATCATTGTTCTCACTCAGCTTGTAGTTGGAGTTGTCTAACTGGTTGTCTAGCCTTTTGTTCTTGCTCTTCTCAAAATCATCCTAGGCTGTTGAGCAATGCGCAGGCAGAGAGTGGGTGCTCAGCACTTACTTCAGCTGTAAAGGAATGAATGAATGAATGGCCATCAGAGGGGCTTCTCTAAAAGCACATGTGATCTTGTCATTCTCTTGTTTAAAATTTTCTTTGGTAGCTGCCTATAATTCTCAGATTTAGCTTTCTATTCTTCTTATCCCAAGTCCTTTGTGCTTTGGCCTCTGCCTGCTTTCCAGCCTTCTCTCTGAGCTGAGTCATGTTCTTGGCTTGCTACTTATACCTGTATGATGCTCCTGTGCTTTTTCACTTACTTTTGCTTTGCTTTGTTTTATTTTAGATCCTAACTGGTATTTATATGCCAGCCACATAAATGTGGAATAGTCAGTAGCTTCCAGTTCTGCCCTTCCCCTTTCTTATCTCGATTAACTACTCCCCTCCGTAAAAACTGATCGAACTCAGGCTTTGCCTCCTCTGAAAGATTTCCTGACTTTCCACTGTGATTGAAATTCCTTCTCATGGTCCGTGTTCTATGTGGCACAAATTGACATGCTGTTTTCTGATTGCTGAGTCACTTGTCTTTCGACTGCCCAGATCATCAGATCCTTGATTAAGGGACCATGTCTTAATTGTTTTTGTGTCATTGGAACCTCCACTTTGTCTGGCATATAGAGATCATAAATAATCATTTGTTACAGAACTTGTGGGCTAAGAACTGAACATGGAGGGGTGGGGCTAAAGTTCTAGGCACATCTTCCCTGCCATTAAAGCTCTCATGAGAAGAAAGAAAATAAGCCCACTGGCATCTTGCACTGTCACACATCCTGTGATTGAAGTATAATCTTGGACTATGGGAAAGGACACCTTGCCATCTAAGAAGTTAATGCCCACGCTGAAATTTTCAAGGAGAATGGTAATAAGGAGAGCAGCCAACATTTATTGAGCTCTTACTTGATGCCAAGAGTTCTTAATAGTTTAAGTGCATTTGGTAATCCTGTTTGGGAGGTACTGTTAATTCATTCAGCAAATATTTGTTGAATGACTACTATGTACCAAGCACTGTTCAGGGTCCTGGGATATAACCAAGTACAATGCATACAAACTTGCTGTTCTCATGCAGTTCATAATGTGTATGAACTGGAACCTGGACCCAGATGGGCTGTCTTCACAGCCTGTTCTCTAATCGCTCTTTTAACACCTTGATATCTTTGTGAGAATGATCTATTCGAGTATTCAAGCTTTTCCTTCGTTCAATATTCTGTACCAGTCATCAAAAACAACTATTTCTATAATACTTCTTTGTGACATATTTTCTTTGCCAAGATTAGAGTTAATTCTGCCTTAGTTACATTTAAAATTGTTGCTTTCATTTTTGGGATCTACCCTAAGCTTCTTGCTTAGGTTTAGAAAGAACCCTAATCTTACCTTCAGTACTCTCTAATCTTACTTGTAGTATGTTTTGTGGATTAATGCATGGGTTACATTTTGGGGCAATTTCTTCATGGCTTATTTAATCCTGTTGGCTTTTGTTATTTACATTTTAGAATGACATTTGTTTACCTTTTCCACAAATTCTAGAGTTCTACCTTATTTATACCTCTCTTACCCATTGATTACAGGGAAGTCAAAATAAGAAGGCAGATATTTCTTACCAAGCCATGAATTTTTAGGGCTTTTATAAAATATTTATGGTTTACATGAACAAGAACTGGGTTATAGTCTATAAGATGGCCGATTTATAATAACAGGTTTGTATTTTATTATTTGGCTAAATTGTTGATAAAAATTATGAAACAGTCAATAGCTTTCATAACAGTGAATTATTCCATTGTAGGAATTAATGCCTTGGGACCCTCCCTACTACAGTGGTGTGATTCGTGCAGAGAGGTAAGCTTTCCAAGAAATATTCCTGTATGAGAAGGAAGAAACTAATATTTACTGAGCACTTGCATTTTAATTATTCAACTGCTGTCTTCTACTTAGTTACCTATACTATAAAGCTGTTTCTCCTCAAACTCATCTCCTCTGTTTGCATGGTTAACCCCTGCCCACATGCTTTTTAACCTGACTACAAAACTGTTTTCTTAGTTATAGAGTCACACCTTACGTTCACCCCACAGACCCATTCTTCAACTGCCTATGCTCTTTCCTTGTTCAAAGGTCTAGACTCTGACCCTTCTCCAGGCCTCTCTAGGTATAGCTTTCTGATTCTCTTACTAGACTGAGTGTTTTACGGTCTGAGATTTCACTAGAATCCTGTCGTGTCCTATTACTGGCACAGTGTAAGTGCTCAGTAAATGTTTTTTGAACCAATGAAGAAATAAATAATTGGCATGGTGCTATATGATTTTCTTATGTTTTCTCATTTTTGTTTGAACTTATAGTCAGCATATGATTGACATATCTGAAAGGATATATTATATAGGTTGGTACAAAAGTGATTGCATTTTTGGACCATGAATTTTATAATAACTCATTATAAATAGGCTCAAACACTTTTTTTTTTTTTTTAAGATTTTTGCTATAGGGCTCATGCAATCACTGGAAAGACAGAGAGACAGAAAGTGAGAAATGATTCCCCATGGGGGCTGGCCATGTCATAATCCCTTCTCCGCCATTCTCCTCTCAGGACTTTGGGCATGCCCACCCACGCACCTGGTGGGAGTTTTAAACCACTGGGTTGAGGACTTGCACTGCTGTCAACTACGTGGGAGTCCAGCTGTGTAACCATTATGCCATCTGTTGGTTCAGTCAAACACATCTTTATTAATCAAAATAGAAACCATTACAGTGAACACATTTTTGTATATTCGTTAGCATTTCCTGGGCCAAATGAGTTGATGTCGTGAATCGTCTCTGTTATTTATGAAAATTATTGAGTTTGCTTCTTTCCAACACCTAAAATGCATACAAAATAGACATCATTAGCCAAAAAACATAAAGCAAGAGGTGCACATTAAAATGATGTAATAACCTTTATTTAAGAATGCATCAATGTCAAACAGAAAATTTCAACACCATAGAACCACAGTTACTTTTGTACCAACCTAATAAGTGAAACAAAGATTTAGGAAACTGAAGTTGATTGAAATACTCCTTAGCCTTCTGTGTTCTCCTGTATTTATTTTATTGTGGCAAAGTAGTAGGTAAATCTTTTTCTCCTGAAATGTATCTTATTTCTATCATTTTTGCATTTATTTAAACCTCAGAAACTGAGGACAGTTAAAATTGAGCGTATTTTAAAATGTTTATGTCCTGGGTCAGCTGGTGGTTGGAGCTGCTGGATTGCTATGTAGTCCAAGTCCCAGACCTGGTGGCTTGAAGGGCACACTGGACAACTGTGTGTGTGTGCCAAAAATCTTGAAAGGAGGCAGTAAGCCAGCAGGTGGCGTAGTGGTTAAGGTGCTGGACTCCCAAATGCACCCGGTGTGTTTCAAGCTGCTGGGTCTGAGTTTCGCATTGTAGTTGACCATATGGGGGTCTAGCGCCTTAACCACTATGCATCCTGCTGACATTCTCTTCTTGGAATTTTGGGCATGCATGCACGCACGTGTGTCTGTCATGTTTTTCAAGCCACCGAGTCTGGGACTTGAACTGCGCAGCTGGTCATGTGAGATCTAGCTGCCTTAACCTCCACATCATCTATTGGCCCTTTTTTGAGATATGCTATTTAATTAAGAAAAGCGAGGTTGATTTAGGTAATAGAAGAAAATAATAAGGTTTCTTTGGTCCTTCTCCTCATTAAACCATGTTGGTATATATCATGATAATACATTGATTTGATTGATAGTAAGCTTTAAAATACTTTTATTGCTATGCATTATCAAAGCATCAAGTAAAAAGGTAGTGAGTACTTCTCCAAAATCAGACTTCATATGTTTATTTAATGATTTCTTTGACTCTTGTCATAAAACCAGAAAACAGTAACTTCATATGTTGTTTTCTGCACTTGGAGGATGAGGTACCCAAAGCTCACTTAGTACGTTGAAGAGTGTTCCCACTTAATTTTCATTTGTTTTCCCCTCTTTGACCTCCATCCATCACTAGTCTCCAAACCAGTCTCACTTAGAAAGCATAATTGTCTCTGCTTTTGGTAATTATATTTGATCAGTTCCTGTTTTTCTCAAACATGTATCCCAAATTTAGCATCAGTCTTCTTTTCAATGAAAACACAGAATCTATAATAATTTTGTCATTATAAACAGCGAGTACTTAAAATATAGCTTAATGTAAGATATTGTTTCACAAATGTGGTTTTTTTCCCCCTTTATCATAATAGAATTGCATGCATGCACACATGGGAGAGAGAGGAATGACCCACAGGGTCTGGTCATGCTGTGATCCACCTCCTTCAGTCCTTCAGCCTGCTGGGTCTGGGGCATTTATGTATGTGCCCAGTGTGTTTCAGACTGACCAGGTTTGGGAGTTGGACTGTGGTCTCCATGTGGGAACTGGCTTCATTTCAGCAGCTTATTACTGCTGCACCCTGGTGCCTGCCCCACAATATGCTTATGGTTGCAGAACTTCAGGCCCCACTCCCTATAGTTACATAAAAAATATAATTTCTCCCTTTTTTTTTTTTTAGTAGGTATAGCAAAGTGGGGAGTTTATTGAAGGAGAGGGAATGAAAATTTAATTTCTTTTTAAAATTTCTTCTGAAGAAAGATTTGGCCTGGTTGTTTAGCCTTTTGAAGATGTACCATAAAGGAATACTAAAATTTTTATTAATGCTTTTCATATTTACGTAAAGTATTTGATTTGATATTTGATATTCAAAATTAATATAAATTGAATGTAGTTATTTCTAATTTTTGCTGCTGTGATTTAAAAAAAAAAATTGTGTGTAGTTTGCCTTTTATATCATGTCCCTAACCCCAGTTCAAGTCTTCTTAAATTTAAGTCATTCATATATTTAAATTTTTTTTTTTTTTTTTTTTTCTTTTCTTTTCTTTTTTTTGGGAGAGGTTTTCACTATAGGGCGCGTGAGCTCGCTAGACAGACAGAGAGAGACATAGTGCCAGACAGTCCCTTCTCTTCCATTTTCCTCTTGAGATTTTTGGGCATGCATGCATACTTGCCTGGCAGATTCTTCAAGCCACTGGGTCCAGGACTCACAGTGCACAGCTGGCCATGTGGGATCTAGCCATTCTAACCACCGTACCACCTGGCTGGCCCTTAAGTGACATTTTTGTCATTGAACTGTACTCTGTAGGTATAGCATGCCCAGTGATGGTTCTGTGGAAATTTACATGTGATTTTTTTAAGTGTTGGAAAGATATAATGAATAGAGATTTAAGTGTATGTAAAAACTAGGGATCTGAGGTTCTTGAGAAGTTTGTGATCTTAAACAAAAACTGTTAGATAAAGGACCGTGACTCCTCCTTTTCCCTTTCCACTAAAAATAGTCACATGCCATATAACGATGTTTTGATTCAATGACAGACTGCATTTATAACAGCAGTTCCATAAGGAACATACAGACTACACCTTATAGCCTAGATGTGTAGTAGGCTTTGTTTTATAGGTTTGTGTAAGTGCCTTCTCTGATGTTTGAATGACAAAATCACCTGACAATTTATTTTTCAGAAAGTATACCTGTTGCTAAGCAACACATGACTGTACAGTATAGAAAAGTCTTTGTGGGGGCTGGCAGGTGGTGTGGTGGTTAAAGCCACTGAACTCCCACATGGCCGGCCATGGTTCGATTCCTGGACCTGGTGGCTTGTTTTCTCATTTTCCCTTTCTGTCTTTCCGCGGTCAAATTTAAAAATAATAATAAATAAAGTTAAATAAAATAATTCTTTTTATTTAACTGACTAGAATCAGAACTTAGAGATCCCTGGGCCTCCAAGTAGGTTGGAGTTTTTACGCTTCTGTAGTATAACATGGGGACTACTACTTAGGTCAGGGTTAAATTAATAATGTTTGTATTATTAATAGTCAGATAACATTATTATAAGGAATTGCCTATCTGTGGTCTTTCATCTAAGGGATGGTCCACTCTAAGAGATGTTTTATAAATGTGTGGTAAAATCTTTTGAAGGAGGGGCCAACTGTCTCTTAAAAACACTCATCCAAAATGTGTCAGAGTTGTAGAGCTCATCAGAAAATCCTTCGATGGTAGATAAAGAGGACTGAAAAGGGATACTGATTGGGACCAGCAGTTAGCGTAATGGCTATTCCACTGAACTCCCATGTAGTCGACTGTGGTTCGAGTCCTGGATTCGGTGGCTTAAACTCATGCTGAGTGCATGTGCGTGCGTGCCCAAGATCCTGAGAGGAGAATGGAGGAAAAGGTATTGCAGCGTGGCCATCTCCACGGGTGGTGATTTCTCGCTTTCTATCCGTCTCTCTGTCTTTTTGGCAAGTGCATACGCCCTGTAGCAAAAATCTCTCCAAAAAGAAAAGTAAGAAAAGGGATACTGATCTTGCCAGTGTTTCTCAGCGCCTGTGTTCAGGGCATAGGAACCCTGCATCTTGCTGCAGGACAGTGTGCTGCTGTTGGTCACTTCCCTCTTCAAGGACGGGGTTCGCTACCGCCTTTAAAATAAAATTGGAGCTACCCTCCAAGGCCTTGTAGGAGCCAATCACAGCCTCCTCTTTTTTAGCACTCAGTGAGTGCACATGCCCACATTTATTTGTTGGGTTTAGCCTGCCTTTTTGATTGTCCTCCTATGCTCGTCCTCCTATGCTCGTCCTCCACAGCATACCTCCGCCAGCCCTCATTCGGTTCAGAGGCAGAGCGGGTGTCTGTGGGGGAGCACATTCTCATCACCTTCCTTGACTGTCCTACATGCCTGAGAAATCTTGCCGAGAAGTCATGGGACCTCCAGGTCTGTGCCAGCCTCATGGCTCCATGTGTTCCCAGCCTGTGTGCTGCGCACTTGACCTGCTAATTCTGCGCCCTTGTGGCCAAGCTGCTATCTGACAGGTGGTAACTGTCTGCTGGATTCTGAAGTTTCGGAGAACATATACTCTGGGTATTCAGTAAATACAAAAAATAATTTAAAAACATTTCTACTTAATGACTACAGGAAACTATATAGTCTCAGCTAGGTGCTACTTTATACTATGTTCATTCTACTCACTGAGTTTTATGCCTCAAGTCAGACATGTGTTCATAGATACATTTATATCAACTATACTTACTATTGAAAGTATTTAGTTTAAGTAGTATCTTTTTGTGAGTCAATAAAAGTGAAAAAAAATGTGGAAAGCAATGGTAGATACCAGAGACAGTATGGGAGGAGGGTAGGAATGGCAGAAGGTGAGTGGGAGGGCATCGAGGGGGAGAAAAAGAAGTGAAATATATGAGAAACAAGAAATGGAAATTATTTGTTGGAGATAACACGTATGGTAATATCTTTGAACCATTATACAGTGTATTCTGGATGGGAAAACTCATTTTGTTTGCTATAATGATGTATAGTGAATGAATGTAAATAAATAAATTTAAATTAAAAAAAGAAAAATAGAGAGGCAAAGCATTAATGGGACAAAGAAATGGGGTGTTACCTGTTGAAGATAACGTTATCGTATTATCACCTGGACTGGTGAAAAATGTACACATGTTGGAATATTCACTCTGTAAGTCAAGTAGCATGTGATTGAATGTATAAAAGAACTTGAAATTTAAAAAAATAAATTTTAAAACAAACAAAAAAATAGGTATTGGTTAGTAGCCGTTATCCTAGTCTTTGGAAATCAGTATTAAAAGCAGTCCAGGGGTGACCCAGCCTTGGTGGTGCGTACCCAATTGCAGTCCTGGGAGCCACATAGCTGTGAGGTTCAGACCCTGGCCTGGTTGACCTAAAATATGCCAGGGGGACAAGGCATGCCCAACATCCTGAGGAGCTGGAGGACTGGGGGAAGGGATTGTGGCTTGACAAGACAGTGTGGAGAGTGCTTCTCTCCTCTCTGTCTCTCTGTCTCTTGTGCACACATACATATACACTCTATCCTGAATGAATTAAATAAACTAAAAAAAAAGGGGGCAGCACAATGATTGCTCTTTGGAAAGAGACTGTCATGTGTTTTTTTTTTTTTTTTTTTTTTTTTTTTTTTTGAGAGGTTTTTGCTACGGGGCGTGTGCGCTCGCCAGACAGAGAGAAAGGGAGAAATCACCCCTCGGGGGGGATGGCCACGCCGCAATACCTTCTCCTCCATTCTCCTCTCGGGATCTTGGGCACACACACACACACGCCCGGCGTGAGTTTAAGCCTCCGGGTCCGGGACGCGAACCGTGGTTGACTACATGGGAGTCCAGCGACATAGCCATTATGCTAATTGCTGGTCCCGAGACTGTCATGTTTTTTGAATGACATTTTTTGTTCAGCAGATTTGTTGAGAGCCACGTGAATCTCCAGAGGTCTTCGTCATGCTTATTTATTGACAGAAACTTTCACCATTCACCTATTTTTTGAAATCACCAGCTACACTAGGAACACAGTATAACCTGCTTGGTACCCATGGGAGGCGTTAGCTTATTTTAATTAAATTTTCAGTTTAGTTCATTTAGCTGGCTGTTAACTCAGTAAAGAAACCAGGGCCAGGGATGCAGATTGCCTCAGAAGAGATTGTTAAGAACTGAGAGTTATAAACATCTATTTCAAGTAGCTTAACAGGCCAATGATTGAGCTTTGGTTTGAAGTTTCAACAATTTTGATTGACAGAAGTAGGCTGAGAAGCCAAGTTAATGGATGAGAAAAGAAAGGGAAGATATAATAGTTTGGGTTTGAGGTTAGAAGACTGGAACAAAGCGAAGATTTCTAAATCCTTGTAAATTTATTGACTTTCAAGTAAAGACTTAAATGTGTGGTTTGACACCAAATGAAAAATAGAAGGGGCTTTCCTTGATTTGCGCTTTTCTTCAAGTTAACCCCAGGGACTTTGTTTTGCTTTCATGTTAAATACTTTAGATTTATTTCAAGTTTCTTAAATGCCCGCCTAAAGGAAAGGAAGAACCTGGGTAGGAGTAGGAGAAAAAAATTCAGAGGCATAAAAGCTGCCAAAACTCGATCTGGAAAAACAGTGGAGCAAATGATTGTTAGTAAATCTTAGAGAGTAGCTTGCTTTTTCTTTTTTAAGTTTTAGTGTTAGATTTCTATTTTTTTTTTTTTTTTTTGGCTATAGGACACATGTACTTGCCAGAGAGAGACCAAAAGAAAGAGAGAGAAATTGAGAAATTACCACCATGGGGGATAGTAACGCCACAGTTCCTACTCCATTCTCCTCTTGGGATCTTGGGCACACACGCACATGCACCTGATGTGATTCTCAAGCCACCGGGTCTGGGACTTGAACCACATAGCCAGCCATGTGGGATCCAGCACCTTAACCTCCATGCCACATGCTGCTTTAGGTGTTAGATTTTTTTTTTAAGACTTATTTTATTTAACTTTATTTATGTATTTTTAAATATGACCAGAGAGAGAGAGAGAGAAAGCAAGCCACCAGGTCCAGGACTTGAACTGAGGTTGGCCGTGTGGGACTCCAGCACCCATAAATAACCACCATGCCATTTGCTGGTTCCATAGGTGTTAGATCCTTAACAGAAGAGTAATTTGAATTCTTTCAATTATGAAAAGTATACATGAAGTTACTTTATTTGAAACTAAATTTTATCTTAAAAAGGTATTATATTCACTTCAAAAAATCTAAATGATGTTAAAAAAAATATTCATTGAAAGGCTGAGTTTGAGTTCCAGACCTTCTCACTTGCCCTCTTTCTCTCTCTCTCTCTCTCTCTCTCTCTCTCTCTCTGTCTCTGTCTCTCTCTCTCTCTGGTCTATTTAAAATAAATAAAGTTTAAAAAAAATCTAAAAAGCTTTGGGACCAGTAGTTAGTGTAATGACTGTCGCTGAACTCCCATGTAGTCGACGGTGGTTCGAGTCCCGGACCTGGTGGATTAAACTCACACTGGGTGCGTGTGCGTGCGTGCCCAAGATCCCGAGAGGAAAATGGAAGTGAAGGGATTGCGGCATGGCCATCCCCCCTGGGGGGTGATTTCTCGCTTTCTGTCTCTCGTGTCCTGGGGGCCCCATTTGCCCTTTAAGAAAAACCAATTAAAAAAAAAATCTGAAAAGTTTTTAAAAAATAAAAAGAAAAAATACTCATTGAGAAATGTTGATCTCAGTCCTTCTCCTGCCCCCAGAGATTATCTTTTTAAAGTTGTTTAATGTACCTTTCCAGTCAGGTATTTGTTTTTTATGCTTTGAGGACATTATTTCTTTTCTGCTGGTCATGAGTTTCAGTGAATCATATTTCTTTTATTTTGGTGCAGTTTTATATTAAGATATCATTGGGAGGTGGAATTCAGTATTGTCTATTCCTCACTAAGATATATACTTAAAAATCTCAAGAGCATTCCCATACTGAAAGAGAAATGTTTTATGTTTTAAACTATTCAGAAAACATCATGTCTTGCAGAGAGACTTCTGTTTGAAGAGAGAAATTGTATACTTGGTTAGTATAAGTATGACTTTGGTCATTTTACAAGTTTTAAAATTATCCTGCATTATGAAAACTTTCAAAATAAACAGAAGGGAGGGACCAGCAGATGGCATAGTGGTTACATCACTGGACTCCAACATGGCCGATTGCGGTTTGAGTCCTGGATCCAGTGGCTTGAAAATCATCCTCTGTGTGCATGCCCAAGATCCCTGGAGGAGAATGGAGGAAGAGGGATTATGACATGGCCATCCCCCCATCCCCCTGGGGGGGGATGATTTCTCATTGACTGTGTTGCTCTCTCTGTCTGTCTGTCTCTCTCTCTGGTGAGCACATCCATCCTATGACAAAAACCTCTTAAAAAATAAACAGAAGGGAAATGAATAATACAACTAACTCCCATGTATTTATGTTGTGGATTTGATAATTATCAAGATATTGCAACAAGATATTTGTTTCTTGTATTCCTTTCTTTTTTTTTTTTTTTCTCTTTTCTCCTACTCCTTTTTGCCTTATGACTAAAGTACTTTAAAGTAAATCCTCCACATGTCATCTCACTCTTACATGTTTATTATGTATCTCTAAAAAACATAGACATCTTCTCACATGCTCTTATACTTTATTACCTAATAAAATTAGCAGTGATTTGTTGGCATCAGCTAATACCTAGAGTGTCTTCATATTTCCTCCACAGTATCCAGCCAGTTTTTATTAAAAAGAATTATTTATTTAATTCCATCTGTTATTATTATTTTTTTAATTTGACTAGAGAGAGAGAGACAGAAAGAGAGAAAGGGAAAGCAAGAAAGTGAGAAAGCAACTACCAGGTCTGGGACTCAAA
This sequence comes from Tupaia belangeri chinensis, assembly GCF_000334495.1. NCBI lineage: Eukaryota > Metazoa > Chordata > Mammalia > Scandentia > Tupaiidae > Tupaia > Tupaia belangeri. The sequence continues at coordinate 3,761,414 of NW_006160154.1, read as the reverse complement.
CTGGTTGGCCATCTGGAAATCCAGCACCTTTAACCACCACACTGCCTGCTGGCCCCTCAAATCATTTTTCCTCAGCAGCTTGTTAGAATTAGGATCCAGACAAGACTAACACATTTAATTTGGTTTTTCTGTCTCCTAAATCTCTTAGAGTAATTCTGCATGCCCCACCCTCTTCTATTTTTCATGTTATCTGTGGTTAGGGTTTCCTCTCTCAACTGCAAAGTAATCTGTCTCATGTTATCAGTCATATGAAAATACCCAGTTTCCTTTTGCTCATTCACCTAATGGCTTTAATATTTTTGAGAATCTTTTCAGTAATTCTTTCTTTATAATGACCGGTTTTCAGAATAAGGATTTATTGTAATAGTTTCCTGAAATGGTGACCAATGAGTATTTTTTGGCTTTATAAACTTATGACATTCCATTGATTCAGTCTGTTATAGTCATTTTTGGGGGGCTGCCAAAATTCTTATAACTTGGCCAGTTGCACTGAAATGTTTTAATATCTTCTTTTGTAACTTAGTCTTCTAGGGCCTTGTTTAGTGAGACTCAGAGTAACCTGTATTTATTAGTCCCAGTTGTTTCTCCTTCTTTTTAAAAGAATTACTTATTATTTAATTCTATTTGTTATCTTTTTTTTTTTTTTTTAATTTGACCATAGAGAGACAGAGAGAAAGGGAAAGCGAGAAAGCAAGCCGTCAGGTCCAGGACTTGAACCACAGTCGCTCATATGGGAATCCAGTGCTTTCAACCACCATGCCACCTGCTGGCCCCATAGTCCCAGTTGCTTCCTTTGTTTTTTAAGTTTTATTTTAATTCATTTATTACATTCATTCACTGTATATCAGTACAGTATACAGAATGAGATTTTCCATCCAGAGTACACTGTATATTGGCTCAGTCAAAGATATTACCATACATGTTATCAACAAATGATTTTCCATTTCTTGTTTCTTATAAATTTTGCTTTTTATTTTTCCCTTCCTCAATTTCCCTACCTTTCATCCTATGCCAATTCCTAGCCCCCTCCAACACTGTCTCTGGTATCTACTGTTGTCTTCTATGCCTTCTTCACACCCCCCCCCATTTTATTGATTCACTAAAGATCTTAATTAATCTAAAAACTTTCAGTAGCAAGCACAACTGATATACACCTATCTATGGACACTTGTCTTTCTTTAGGCATAAACCTCAGTGAGTAAAGTGAATATATTATAAAGTAGTACCTTTCTGGGGTTATATAGCTTACTGTGGTCATTAAATAGATATTTTTAATGCATTTTTTAATTTCAAGAAAAACAGTTTTAGTTTTAATAGATCCAAATTAAGTAATGTTAAGAGAAATTTGTTTAAGACTTAAAGCCGGGAAAAAGGTTAGGATTCAGTTCAAATAGTAGGTAGATGAAACTATCAACAGTTCAAGAGAAGACAAAAAATCTTTAAATCTGGAAGACAAAGCATAGAAGAAAATCAGTAAAGTTTCAGTCAAAAGTCATAAAATTCTATTTCACCAGTTTAATCTCATATAATTAATCTCTCATCTACTGAATCTGCAGGTGTTACTGTGGTCTGATCTTTCCATTTAAACTCTAGAAGTTAACATTTAACTCTGGACTCGTCCCTACCATTGGGCTGGCTGTTTTCTTGTTGTTTTTTTTTGTACTCTTATTTCTGTGTGTCCGACTTTAGCTTTCCTGGTCTATCACTCCCTTCACCACTTCTCAGAGAACTGGTCTGGTGTTGGTAAATTCTTTCAGCTTTTCTTTACCTGAGAATATTTTCATCTTTTTCTCTCATATAAAGGATAATCTTTCTGGGTATAGTATTCTTGACTGAAATTATTTTTCACTTAATACTTTGAATATATTTTCTCATTCTTTCCTTGGTTGCATTGTTTCCGGTGAGAGGTTCGACATTAGCCTGATGAGATATCCTTTGAAAGTAACTTGGCATTTCTTTCTTGCCAAATTTAGTATCTTGTCTCTGTGGTTTTGTCTGTCTGGCTCTGATGTGCCTTGGAGAAGATCTTCTTGGGTTGATTCTATGTAAGGTCTTTTGTATTTCTTGGGTCTGGGTATTTGAATGCCTCTCTAGGATTGGAAAGTTTTCTTCCAGGATTTCATGGAGTAGATTATCAATGCCCTTATTAGTTTCTTCTTCTTCTGGGATACCAAGGATCTGGTTTGGGCGTTTAATGGTGTCTAGTATTACTCGTATGTTATTCTCATTTTATTTTGGTTATTTTCTAGTCTTTTTAGTGAAATTTTCTAGGTGAGAGTTTCTATATTCTGCATCTGAGATTTGATCTTCTGCATAGTCTAATCTGCTTTTAATATTCTCAAGGGAGGTTTTGATTTCCTATATTACATCTTCATCTCTAACAATTCCGTTTGACTCTTTTTTTTATGGTGTGTATCTCCTCTTTCAGATCGTGCAAGAACTTCTTCACCTCCTGGAACTCAGTGTCTCTTTTCTCCTGCATCTTTTGGAGTTTGTTGTGTCTCTTCTCTTGCATCTCTTAGCTTTGTCACTATGAATATTCTAAATCCTTTATCTGACATTTTGGAGTTCCCTTATATTGTCTGTGGAGGATGAGGAGTTATTCTTTTCCCTTAGAGGAGAGGTATTTTCTTGGTTTTTAATATTTCTTGTGCCTCTGCAGTAGTTTCTGGTCATCAAATGGATTATACGTATTTTCCTGGCTCCTGGTTAGATCTGGGGACTTCAGTGATCCAAATCCCTGAATGGGGCTGTTCAGAACTCAGATATAGATGGCTGATGATTGGCTTGTCCTGGCTCCTGGCTAGATCTGGGGGCTTCAGTGGTCCTAATCCAGTCCCAGTTGCTTCTGACAACCAGTTGCTGCATCCCTGCAGGTTAGAAGCTGCGTGATTATTCCAGTTTTGAACCAGGAGCTCTGGTAACTTGGGGAAGGATCTGAAGGCGGCATTTGTTGCTGGACTTAGTTTGGAAAAGCTCCTTAGACCTATGGCCCTTCTGCTCACCTTCCTTTATCTTCCCCTCCAGGGCTCTGGGTAAAAACAAAACAAAACACCTGTGTATTTCTTTTTCTGCATTTGGTACTTGTTCCTTCTACCAGCTTTTCTTCTCTCCTCATCCCAGGACAGATCCAAGCAGTGGCACACATTTTTTTTTTTTTCTTTTCTTTTTAGTTTGATAAAGACCATGAGCTTGCTGAAAAGAAAAGGGGTGAGGAGAGTTAGAAATCACCCCCCCCCAGGGGGAATGGCCTCACTGCAGTTCCTTCTCCATTCTTCTCTCAGGACTTTGGGCATACTCTTGCATTCACCTGGTGTGTTTTTTGAGATTTGAACTGGGTCCAGGATTCAAACCATACAGTCGGCCAGTGGAATCTATCTTTAACCTCCATGTCATTTTCTGGCCCAGAGGCACAGGTTTTAGCATCTTCCATACTCTTCTCCTTAAGGTGAGTTACACATTAGTGTTATTAGTGTTATTTTTTTGTTGTTCTACCTGCCTGCTTGCTTTCTCTCTGTCTCTCTCTTTCTTTCCCTTTCCTCCATCCTTCCTTTTTTCTTTCCTTCTTTCTTTTTTTTAAGTTTTTTTTTTTTTTTTTTTGCCATAGTTGAATGCACTTGCTTGACAGAGACAGAAGAAAAGTGAGAAATTACTCCTCAGGAGGGATGGCCATGCCACAATCCTTTCTCCATTCTCCTCTCAGGATTCTGGGCATGGATGCACATGCGCCAGATGTGATTCCTAAGTTGCCAGATCCGGGACTTGAACAATAGTCGGCCATGAGGAAGTCCAGAACCCCAGCCACTAGCCCCTATTGTTGTATTTCAGTATGGCTTCCTATTTTGATTTGTTTTAAAGTTTTATTTATTTTTTTCCATGAGCAAGACAGAGATAACATCCTGGATAGGTTCCCAGCACCATGATCCACCCTTGGTGTCTGCCAGCCCTGATTATAGGCACACTCTTGCCTGGCATACTCAGGGATGTCTCTAGATGGAATCTGGGAACCTTCCTATTTTGGTCTGCCTTGCAGAGTGTCATCTTTTACTGCTATGTCTGGCCCCAGTGTGGCTATTTAATTTCATATAGATACAATTTAAGGAGCTGAGGGGCCAGCTGATGGCATGGTCATTAAATTAACGTGGCTGACTGAGCGATTCTAGTCCCAGACCTCGTGGCTTGGGGAACATGTCAGGTGCCCAAAATCCTGAGAGGAGAATGGAGAAGGAATTGTAGCATGGTTATCCTCCCTAGGGGGATGCTTTCTGACTCTCTCTCTTTGTCTCTCTGGTGATGGCATATGCCCTATAGCAATATTAAAGAAAAAAAAAGAGAGAAGCTGAGTGAAGAACTGTTGCAAATACAGGTTTTATTGCTGTGCCAAGTTTGGTCTAAGGCTTTAAGGTGAAGATTCTGTCACTTAGTGCCATATCAGTGTGGTACTACCATCCTTTCTCTTTAAAGTCAGGCCTGCTGGTTTACTTTCCTACTTCTCTACAGTAAGGGTGGAATTGCACTATCTTTTTTTTTTTTTTTCTGTAATTGCCGGAGGACACTTATGCACATCAGAGAGAGAGAGACAGAGAGAGAGAGAGAGAGAGAGAAAGAGAAAGAGAAAGCAAGCACTTTCCAGTTGGGCATGGTCATGCTCCATTCCTTTTCCTTCCATTTTTCCATCTCATGAGAATTTTGTGCACCTGTGCACACATGCCTCATGTGTTTTTCATCCCCTAGAGCTGGCATTCTAAGTGCAATCAGTCATGTGGAATCTGCCTTTCTATGCACAATGCTTAACCGCTGTGCCATGGGGCTGGCTCTAGTTTAGTTTTTATTTCTGTTGACCAGTTTCCTGTTAATGAAATAGTTCATCTGAACCACTAGGGAAAGTTTTCACTGATTACCAGAAAGTTTGGCCGAGGCAGTTTATTTCCTCACCACTAGCTTCAGAACTCAGGATAGAACCAAACTGGGGTCCTTATAAAATAATGGAGGAAAGGGTCATTTTCATTTTCAATAATATTTGAAGGGGTCTTCAGAAGGTGCATGAAAAACATGCACTAAAGATACAGCGCTTGGATTTCAAAAGTTTTTATTTTTTTATTTTTTATTTTTTGGAGAGATTTTCACTGTAGGGCGCGCGCGCTCGCCAGACAGACAGAGAGAGACATAGAGACAGAAAGCAAGAAATCACCCCCCAGGGGGGATGGTCATGCCACAATCCCTTCTCCTCCATTCTCCTCTCGGGATCTTGGGCACGCACGCACACACGCCCGGCGTGAGTTTTTTAAGCCACCGGGTCTGGGACACGAACTGCGGTCAACTACGTGGGAGTCCAGCGACATAGCCATTACGCTAACTGCTGGTTCCCCCCAAAAGTTTTTATTTTTTACATCAAAAGACATTTGAACTTCAATTCCATTTTTCTATGAACTTTTTGAAGTACCCTCATATAATTACTCGGAAGGCAAACAGGTTTCCATTGTCATTCCTTACTTTATATTACCTTACCTTTATTTAACCAGGTGAAACAGTAGCTCCCTCTCTGGCATTCAAGATTAAACATTTCAAATATCATGCTTAGACAATCATTCCTGATGTCAAAACATGCTCTTTTTTTTTTTTTTTCATTTTCTTTTGATAAAGTTAAAGATGGTTCCTCTGAAAATATTGTCACATACTCAGCTCTTTTCATGTATACCTTTTCCTGGCCCACATAGTTCCTTGGGCAGGCTGTCTTGTTCATTCTCTCCGGGACTTGTGCGAGTGCTGGCCACTGGGTGCTACTGTGCTCTCTCGAACGTGCTTTCACGGATCAAGTAGAATAGGGTAGGACTGAAACCTGTGTGTCAACCTGGATTCACTGACTACACTTAACTGTGTTTTATATTTTCACCAAGCTCAGTGCCAAGGCGTTGGAAGTAACAATAGCCAAGCTTTTTCTTTGCCTTAATTCCAGATGCATCAGAGGTTGAAATGCAAGTCTGACTCATACTATGTGCTTCAGTGACACATTGATTTTTTTAAAACTCAAGTTACAGTGAATAAAGAACTCTTCAGTTGAAAAATCTCTATTTGACTGATATTTTTGTGCTTATTTAAATTAGAGTGTTCCTGATGGAGATTTTAATATATGGCTAAATTCTGTTCTTAATTAAAAAAACAAGACCTAATTGTATTTATACTGTTTACCATGTTGAATACCTGTTTTTTGTTTGTTTGTTTGTTTTTGAAAAGCTTGTAAGCCCATTTGTAGCATATTTTTAACCAGAAGAAATAGCAGAGCATTTATTGAACTTTATTCAACGATTATGATAGGTAACCTGATTTTCTTCGTGTTCTTCCTAGGAATCAAAAGGTTCTAGAGCTTTCTTATTTCTGGATCCAAATAAGTGAAATTCTTTATAAAAATAGTAGTAAAAGTCTCTTGTAAAACTTGAAAAGAGTTTGAAGTGATGACAGGATAGTGTTGAAACTTAACTTCTCAAAATAACACATAAATTTTACTGTTTATATTGGGCTCTGGCTCTGATGTGCTTTAAGTTTTATGTGTTGGCTGAGGTATCTTTCCATTGCTTTGGGTCTCTAGAGTAGAGGAGAAAAGGACCAGTACGTGGTATCTGAGTAGATGAGGGAGTTGTGGGTGAAGATGCTGTAATCAGCTATTTATAGGGAGACCTTGACCTCATACTGTTCTACTGAGGCAGGAGGGGCAGCCACATCTTAAGCCTGGCTGGCTGGTCATGGACATCGCACCTCTGAGTGGTTCTTAGTAATGGCGAGGCCAGTGACCTATGGCCACTGAAATGTCCCCTGTATACTTTCACACTGTATTGATGTGAGCTGAGAGCACCACAGACAGAGAGCCAGAAGGGTCATTTTGCCGCCTTCTGATTGGCACATCATAAGGGTTTTATTCTTTAGGCATTTCCAACCTGGGTTGTGTGGCTAGAGGTAACTTCTAGCTCTTTTGAGTCTCTGCCTTGTCTGAGCCCTTTCCCATTCTGGCTTTTATTCAGGAAGGAATTAACCTTCATATTGTACGCGTCACAAGGGTGTGGCGCATACCCACGTTTGTAAATCTTGCTCAGTGGTTGAGGTGGCGGAGTAAGGTCTGAGGCCATCTTTGCCTGACTGAGCTTGTATACTCTATTCACTTTACCTCCCAGGAACCTTTGCTGGTGCTTTTTCTTTGACCTAGAATGTCCTTCCCCTCCACCAGCACCCTCATCTTTCAAGGTTCTTTTCTGCCAGGTGCCACTTCCTCTTTCTCTCAGATCCTCACATTTTTTAAAAGAATTATTTAATTTTATTTATTTATGCATTTATTTTAATTTGACCATAGACACACACACACACACACACA
>NW_006160154.1:3714486-3753889 GCF_000334495.1 Tupaia belangeri chinensis | reverse complement strand
TTCAGCAGGCAGAATTAATCACAGCCTCATCTGTGTGCCACCGCTTTTTGTCCCCTGCTCTTGTGACCCCTGATCACTTGGATTGATCATTCTTTATGGTTATAGTGTCTTACTTTTTCTACATCGAGGAGTTGTCAGGCACATAGGTGATTAATGTTCATTGACTCAAGCTTCTTCACAAAATTTGCCTTTCTTTTTATAGGTAATAGCATCTGTAAGGGGTAGGACTGAAAACCTCTGGATTTAGTTTTGGCTCTGTCACTTTATGACCATAGTAATACTAGTGACTAATTTATGGAGGGCTTTCTTTTCTACAGGAACCATTCTAGGTTCTTTGCATCCATTTCTCTAACCATCAGTGCAGGCTGGGAAGTATTCCCATTTTCCTGGTGAGAAAATTGAGATCCCAAGACATCAAATAACTTGCTGAAAGCGTAAAACTAGTAAGAAATGTAGTCAGTATTTTATTTCAAACCTAGGGCTCCTTCTCCTATATCAGACTGCCTTAGACTGTCGCAGACCTCTTTGGGCCTCAGTTTCCTTGAGTAAAATTAGATAATAATTCTTCCTCCATCAGTCTTTTTAGAATTCCCTAAGGAATATGGGAGATTCTAGATGAGAACGTGCTTTTGCAAGTCATAAAGCACTGTTGCTGTGTAAGATAATATTATTTCATACCACTACAAGGCTTCCTTCACAAATTGTTCTAACTTTATCATAATCACCAATCTCTTCCATTCTGTTATCTTCTTCCCCTTTGCCTGCAGTCCTGCTTAGATAGCCCTTATCTTAAAACACAAGTAATTAGCCCACCCATGACCCTTGGAGAGACTGTGGTCCTTTCTCAGTTTTTCCTGCCAAGCTTCTCTCAGTAGCAGTCTCTCCCGAATGCTTCCTCTGTCTGATCTCTGGGGTATGATTTATAGCCCTGTCATCTAGCCAGCTAGTCTCTGAGTTAGCAGCCACCTGCCAATTATAGTTCAGTAACTTTACTCTCCAACATCTCTGACATCTGGTTTTTAACAGTGCTTACCTTTTCCTACTTCGTAAAATTTTTCTTTAATATGTACCTTCAGTGTCCTGTTCTCTACGTTCTTATCACCACACTCACTTCTCTTTCAGTTTTCTTGTCTTAGTTGGTGGTTCTCAATCTTTTTTTTTTTTTTCCCATCATTATGGAGCCTGGGGAGTGAACTCCAATTGTAATGTCTGAGTATGAGCTCCTGTGTCACTCATGCGAGCATATTGGAAGATGTGTGTAAGAACTACTGATACAGTTGTCCCTTAGTGTCAGCCCAATATTTGTTCCAGATATCAAAATCTGCACATGCTCAGTCCCTTATATAAAATGATGTAGTATTTGCATATAACCTATACATATCCTATCATACGCTTTAAGTTGTCTTTGAAATACTTGATATACCTAAAACAATGTAAATGCTTATGTGGAGTATACACACACACACACACGTATGTGTTTTTTGCTTATGGCACTTATTTCACTGTATAGAGACAGAGAGAGATGGAAAGTGAGAGATAACCCCTAGGGGAAATGGCTACACCACAGTCCCTTCTCCTCTATTCTCCTCTTGGGATTTTGGGCATGCACGCACAAGTGCATAGTATTTTTCAAGTTGTCAGGTCCAGGACTTGAACCAGACAGTCAACCATATGGGATCCAGTGCCTTAACCACCATGTCACCATGGCCCTATAGTATATATTTTTATTTGTGTTTTTTTTTTTCTTGCTTTTTTTTCCAAATAGTTTTCATCCACAGTTGGTTGAATCCATGGATGTGGAACCCCGTGGATGTGGAGGACTGACTGTATAGTGCTTTAATACTTTAAGTATTTTAATACTTACTATAGCTTGTAACAAATATTTGTGGGAAACTAATACCTTAACCTAGACAAAAACATACCCTTATGATTATTTTTTTCAATTCTAATGCCATTATCATGCAATGAAAAAGAAAATCTCAGCCTTTCTACTTATTAGTTATAACCTTGAGAAGACTACTTATCTTGTAAATCTCTCTCTTGTTTTCCATTCTAACTTGGGGGTAGTAATATTCACTTGTAGGATTGTTTTTGCTGATAAATGAGATGCATATAAGTGGCTTAGCCCAATGTCATAGTGAGAATTCACCAAATGTTTAGTTGCGTCATCATTGTTACCATCATTGTTGTCATCATCGTGGTCGTCATGACCTTGGTTGGGATATTTTTCAGTTTGTACATTAAATTTAGGGAAAATAAACACATTTGTCAGTGAACCTTTTGTTGCCATCATAATTATGAATCTTTGCATTTTAGACTGTCCTCTATGCCACTGCCAGAATAGTCTTTGTAAAGCATAGAATTTCTTCTGGGGATGGTCAGTAAACTGTAGGTGGTTAGCTCTGCTCTCCTCTCTGTCACTTAGTGAAACTAACAGAGAGTACACTGGTATATCTATAGCTACACCCATACATATAAACAGATCAGGAAGGTGAGGTAGGATGAGGGGAATTAATAGATATCTAAAATTGATAAACAAGTAAATGTTTCATTATTTTAAGGTGGTAGAGAAACTGTCAAATGGTCTTCCAAAGTGACAGTACTTTTTAAAAAATTTTCTATAGAGCATCTATAGAGAGAGACAGCGATAGAGAGAGAGAAAGTAAGAAGGCACCACCCAGCGGGGATGGCCATGGCATAGCCCCCTTCTATTTCATTCTACCTTCAGGGTTTGGGGCTCACACGCACACATGTCCAGTGTGTTTTTCAAGCTGCCACGAATGAGACCCAAACCACCCAGTCAGCCATGTTAGGAGCCAGTCACCTAAACTGCCATGCCACCCACTGGCCCAAGAAGTGGGACCATTTTGCATACTCACAGTGATGAATGAGACTTGTTGCTCTGCATTTTTACCAGCATCTAGTATTGTTGATGTTTTGGATTTTGGCCATTCTGATAAGTGTGTAATGATACCTCGTTGTTTTAATTAGTAATTCCCTAGTAACATATGATGTTGTACATCTTTTTTTTGTTTTAATAATTGCCAGAATGTGCATGTGTTTGCCAGAAAGAGATAGAGAGACACAGAGAGAAAGAGACCGTGAGAAAGCACCCTCCACTGAGGTATGGTCATGCCACAATCTCATCTCTGTTTCTTCATTCTGTTGGAATTTTGATTGTGTGCATGTACGTGGCTGGAATGTTTTTCAAGCTGCTAGGACTGGGATTTGAATTGTGTTGGGCCACATGGATCTGGCTCCGTTAAGATATTATGTGTGTTGGACTGGATCCATGGCCTGGTGAACCCAGCTGCATTCCACAAGGCCAACCTCATGGTTTGAGTCCCAGATCCAGCAGCTTGAGAAACATGCTGTGTGTGGGCGTGTGTGTGACCCTTCCCCATGGGAGGGGAAGACAATTATCTTCTCCTTCTTGGTCTTTCTGTCACTCTCTGGCAAGTACATTTGTCTTCTGGGGGGAAAAGGTATTATGTGTGCTTATTTATCTTTTGTATGTCTTCTTTGGTGAGGTGTCTATTTATATCTTTTGTTTACTTTATAATTGAGTTGTTTGTTTTCCTATTGTTTTTAAGTTTCCTATTTCTTTTTAAAATTATTTTTTCTTTCTTCCCTTCCCTTCCCTCCTACTTTATGACTTATCTTTTCCTCTATCGCTTTTATTTCCTTTTCTTATTACATTAGTGAGTACTTTCTAGTATGTATGCTGAATAGGAATGGTACAAAGGGGCATCTTTGCTTTTTTCCTGATAGAGAGAAACTATCTAGTTTTCACAAATAATTATGATTTAAGATGTAGGGATTTTTGTAGATGTTTTTATCAAGTTGAAGGTTTCTCTCTGTTCTTTGCTTAGAGTTTATCTCTGAATGACTGTTGGAATTTTAAAATGGTTTTCTGCACATCTATTGATTCGATCATGTGAATTTTTTTTTTTTAGCTTTTTGATGTGGAGAATTAATTTTCAAATGTAGAAGTTTGCTAGGACCAGCGGGTGGCATGGTGATTAAGATGCTGTGCACTCCCACATAGCTGGTTATAGTTCAAGTCCCAGACCTGGTGGCTTGCTTTTTTACTTTTCCAGTGTGTGTGTGTGTGTGTGTGTGTGTGTCTGGACAAATTAAAACAGATGAATGAATATATAAAATAAATCTTTAAAAAATGTTGAGGTTTGCATACATGGAGTAAATCCTCTTTAGCCATGGTATATAACTCTTTTTATATGTTATTGTATTTTACTCACTAATATTTTCTACAGAAATTATTTTTTTATGTGTTTATGGTCTGTAGTTTTTCTTTCTTGTAATGTCTTTGCCTTGGGTATTAGGGTAATGCTGGCCTCACTGAAAGAGTTAGGAAGCATTGTCTCTGTTTCCATATTTTGGAAGAGATAGTAGAGAATTGGTAGAATTTCTTCCTTAAATGTTTGGTAGAATTTGACAGTGAATTTACCTAGACCCAGTACTTTCTGTTTTGGAATGTTATTAATTATTGATTTAATTTCTTTGATAGAGACCTGTTTATATTATTTATTTCATTTTGTGTGAGTTTTGGTACTTGTGTTTTTGTTGGAATTGATTCATTTATGCAGATTTTCAAATTTGAGGGCATAGAGTTATTCATAGTATTATTTTTTATTATCCGTTTTATTAATTGCTAAAGGGTACATGTGCTCATCAGAGAGAAAGAGAGAGAGAGAGAAAACAGAGAAAGGGAGGAGAAGGCACCTTGCTATGGGATGTGGTCATGCTGCAATCTCTTTTCCATCTTTTCCTCTTGTCGGGATTTGGGGCATGCATACCTACATGTCTGTTGTGTTTCTCAAGCTGCCACAGCCTAGATTTGAACCGTGGTCAGCCATGTGGAATCTGGCTTCCTTAACCACTGGATCAGGGGGCCAGCCCTCTTTATTATCTTTTTAATGTTCCCTGGATCAGTAGTTTTGTCCTCTCTTTTATTTCTGTTATTAATAATTTGTCTTCTCTCTCAGGAAACCGAAGTAGAGGGTTGTCAATTTCATTGATATTTTCTAAGAACCAGCATTCACTTTCATTTATTTTCTGTTGATTTCTTATTTCCAGTTTTATTGATTTTTGCTTTATTTAAAATTTGTTTGTTCTTCTCTTTATTTTGGATTTAATTTGCCCCCCACCCCCTTTTCCTAGCTACCTAAGGTAGAAGACTTTTGATTTTAGATTTTTATGTATTTCTAATATATGTATTCACTGCTACAAATCTCTCTATAAGTACTGCTTTAACTGTATCCCACAGCTTTGTTAAGTTACATTTTTATATTTATTTAGTTAAAAATATTTAAAAATTTTTCTTGAGGGCTGACTCTGTAGCATAGCAATTAAGTACTGTGCAGAGGAAACAAGATTCCACATGATCAACCATGGTTCAAATCCAGGCCCTTGTGTTAGCATACTGGCAAGTATGTGTGTGTGTTCAGGATCCTAACAGAATGGAGAAATGGAGAGGAAAAAGGATTGTATCATGACCAAGTCTCACTGTGTGTATGTGTGTATGTGTGTGTGTGTGCTCTCTCATCTATGTACTCACGTGCATACACATTATCTGGCATTTTATTTTATTTTGCTTTAAAAATTATTTATTTAATTTTATTGATCATTATTATGAATTTTTTAATTTGCTACAGGGCATGTGTGCTCATGAGAAAGAGAAATCAAGCCACCAGACCCAGGACTCGAACTGCAGGTGACCATGTGGAATCCAGCATATTAACCACCATGGCACCTTCTGGTCCCATTAAAAACATTTTTTTTTTCTTGAGACTTTTTGACAAGTTTTTTGTTTCTTTTTTTTTTTTTTTTTTTTTTTTTTAATTAATGCTTTATTTATGTCCTAATATGCCTGGTGTTTTTCAAGACACTGGATCTGAGATTCAAACTGTGCCGTAGGCCATATATCCAACTGTCTTACCCACCAGGCTGCTGGCTGGCCCATGTTTGTTTATATTTTGTTAAAAACAGAAAGTAGAAATGTAATGAGCACCTAACATTTTTTAGAGCCATTATTTTTGGCTGTGGTTATAAATTTTGGCCTGATTTAATTACTCAAAAGCCAAGATTCAAATTACACATACTGGATTTGCTTTGGTTTATGTTGGAATATATAGGACATAAAAAAGTCATTTTTAGATGAAGAATAATTAACCTTACCAGTTATGTCATCCCCAATTTATCATACATAATTATAAAACAGATACATTAAGATCTAATTGTTTTTATTACAGTCATTTTTTCCATGAACAAATAATTTACCAAATGAGAACTTTGAGTTCACTTAGAGTGCCTCAAGATTTTCATTTCCTTAATATTTATGTACTTAAAGACCAACATTTCATAAATTATCCTATATTGTATGATTGTTTATAACTTATAATTACTTTTTTTGATAGAGCATGTATGTGCATGCACACACACGTGAGAGTGAGAATGAGTGAGAGAGAGAAGCACCCTAACTGGGCCTCGTCCCACTGTGATCTGCATTGCCCAGCCCTCCAGCTCCTCGGGATTTTGGGCCCCTAGGCACATAGTGTTTAGGCCCAGCTGGAGGTTTAAACCTGGGTTTGGCAATGGGGCTTCCTATCTTATAGGGTCCTTTGTTACCTTTGTGACACAGCAGCTAGGCCAATATTATTATATGCAGTTCATGGATAAGAGTACAATAGAGTTAATTATTATATAATCATAATTATAGGTGATATAAGAGGACCTGGTCCCATTCTGTATACAAGAACATAAAAAAGGAATGTAGACAGTTGGGAGTAATTGATGCAGACTGCTTAACCGGGCCAGCGAGAGATCAAGAACAGGCGAAAATATGCTTACTCTAATTAATTACTATCAGGACTAATATATTCTGTTTCTTTTATTTACTTATTATTTTTTTAGTAACTACTATTTAAAATATTAAATGAAAAGTTAACTTGAGTTTTACCCTAACAAATTGAGGTAAAGAGAAATGTTGTTGCTCCTCTCTTCCTTCTCTTAGGTATAATATTGAGCCTAGTTTATATTGCCCGTTTTTCTCCCTTGGAGCGTGCATGGAAGGCCTGAATATCTTGTTTAACAAACTGTTGGGGGTTTCGTTGTATGTGGAGCAGCCTGCAAAAGGAGAGGTGTGGTGTGAGGATGTCCGAAAGCTGGTAAGCCTCCTGTGGGGCAGGGAGCTGCATCTCCATGTCCTTTTGGTTTGGTCACTGAGTCTACAGCAGTTTCATCTTTCAGTTAGCGTTGCCCCGATGGAGTGTGTCTGTCTTATTTCTGATTCACAAAAAAGATCCAAATCGCCACTTTTGATTTAGTATATGGTATAAAGGATTTATTTTTTATTTTAATTTTTAAAGAATTATTTATTTTATTTCTTTTTTTTAATTATTAATATTATTTGAATTTTGCTATAGAGTACATGTACTGAAAATAGAGAGAGAGACAGTGAGAAAGCAAGCTGCCAGGTCCGGGCCTTGAACCTTAGACAGTCATCTGAGAGTCCAATACCTTAATCACCATGGTACCTGCTGGCCCCTGCATAAAGGATTTAAACATATAACAGTAGAGTTCTCAGAGAAAATAATTTCTTATAGGAACTTGATAAAAGGTAGACTCTTCATATTACCACCTTCATATGTTCACAAATACAGGTATAGGAAACTTTGTCAATACTTTTTATATACCCTCCATACTAAGTGTCTACTCTGGTTAATTCCAAAATCAGTTGCATTAGCTGCCTTTCTTTTCTGTCCAACCCCCTTTTTATGTTACAGGGCTTATATTTGTATTAGATGTTAATTTATAGCCTGTATTCTGATTCGTTTGACTTTGTAGTATTTTCAAGCCTACAGTTCATTCTTCCTCTATTAAGGCCCACTTTTTTTGAGGTGTGAATATTTAAACTTTTTCCTCCTGTGATTTTGAGGCTTTCTTGACCCATGTATTTGTCACCGGGGCTTTGTGTTGTGGAGATAGTTATATTGTTTCATTTTTGCTTTCTGGCTTACCACAGTGTACTTTTCTTTGTAATTCAAGAAATGTAAAGTATCTCCTTGTCTCAGCTGTTTTGTGAGCATGGAATAGGTATGGTAGTGAGATTAAAGAGAGTCAGTGTGGGAAGATATGTAGGTATTTACTTACCTACATATCTGTTTATATGTTATGAACTTCCAAAATTGATAGAGACTGATAAAATGCAGAGATATCATTAAAAAAAGAAATTGGTAACAGGACAGAAAGGACAAAGTACAAGTGACAAGAAGCTTCACCAGACCTCCACCAGGCAGCGCCATGTGCCTGTTTTGTTCACTGCTGTACCTCAAATGCCCTGCCCGGTTTCTGGCACCGAGTATGTGCTTAGTAGGTGTTTGTTAAATAAATGAAGACAGACTTGTAGGGAATTTTAAAGCACAAATTTGAGATTTCCTCTGATAGAATCACAAAGTTCTACAAAGACAAGGTGGAGACTAGTGGTCTAGTCTCTCCTATGAGCTGTGTCTCTTATAGGCCCTTTGTGGAAAGAGAATAAATGATGATACTGGTTTTCAAGTGAAGTTAGGAGCTGCATTTTGTTGCTTTTGAACTCAGGGGTTATCATTTGCATGAGCACGTGTCTTTGCCTTCTGAGATGTGAAGAAAAGTATTTTTGCTACTAAAACTATCCAGGTGGCACTGCTTCCCACAGCTTTTCGGTGGTTCATAAACAGCCTGTGGAGAGCTGTGGTTGGCAGCGCCATAGAGGACTGGCATCAGGACAGGAGGCTTCACGAGGAGGAGCTCTGGGCACAGAATTCCCAAATCAAAATCATTCAAGAGATGGAGCAAAAGAGTGGGAGGAGTCTTTGTTAAGATAATATGGGATGTGGAAAATAATGAAATGTCTTTATGTTCAGCTTATGTAATGCACAGATTCTTGTGTTAGGGATATTTTCCCACTTTCAGAGTTTCCAGTGGGCTCTTTCATCACTAATTGTAATTTTTTTTCTAGGCTGTCGTTCATGAATCTGAAGGATTATTGGGGTACATTTACTGTGATTTTTTTCAGCGAGCTGATAAACCACATCAGGTGATCCTTTATTTACAACTTGGTCTCTCTTGAACTGATAAGCAGTTGTATTAATATGAACTATATATAATTTTTTAGTCCTGTTATTTTTAAAAGGTATTAGTAGGAGTAAATTTGGAATTAGGCTAGGATGTAAAAATAAGGTTATGGACATAATAATCCATCTCCGCCACTTTTTCCAGGGACATGATATAATGACAGTGATAGCGATAGTGAGAGCTGACATTTTGTGAGTCCTTTTCTGTGCCTGGAGCCCTATACACACATCACATCTTCTGATGTTCACCTCAGCCATTCGAACTAGGTTCTAGCATTTTGAGGAAACTGAGGCCAGAGTGATTGTGTATCTTGCCCAGAGTCACACAGCTAAAGATTCTGTGATTTGAATCCGGACATACGTCCTTTTCTGTGCCTGGAGCCCTATACACACATCACATCTTCTGATGTTCACCTCAGCCATTCGAACTAGGTTCTAGCATTTTGAGGAAACTGAGGCCAGAGTGATTGTGTATCTTGCCCAGAGTCACACAGCTAAAAGTGCTACGATTTGAATCCGGACATTCTGACTAGAACACCAGCTCTCAAGTCCTTTCCATACTTGACAGTGAACCTTGTTTAAAATCGCAGAAGCTCTGCCGATACGGAAACCTTACCCCCACCAGTTAGCTCCTTACGTGGAAGATGTGAGGTTCCTTTCCTCCCCTTTATCTTCATCCCAGCTTTACCGATTAAAGGGCTTCAGCAGTTTCATGCATATTGTTGGGAAATGTCAAGAGTTCAGGTCACACAGGTGTTAACAGATGACATTTGAGTAGTGGTTCCTGATTTCCAAAGCTTTTTTATTTTTATTTTTTAAAGCGAGTTTGACTATAAGGCATGTATGCTCATCAGAGACACAGAGGGAGAGAAAGTGAGAAATCACCCCCCACCCCCACCTGGGGTGATGGCCATACCACAATTCCTTCTCCTCTATTCTCCTCTTGGGATTTTGGGCACCCACGCACACATGCCTGGCATGAGTTCCAAGCCGTTGGTACTCAAACTGTGGCAAACCATGGGGGTGGGGTGTCTAGCTCCTTAACCACCAAACCACCTGCTGACCCCTCCAAAGGCATTTTAACAGACACAAGCTTATAAAATCTGGACGGCCACTGCAGAATTTGACAAGGTAGCATTTAGAGATGAGGTTCACAGAGGCAAACCACTTTCCAAAGTGGTGTGGCTAGTGTGTGTTGAAGGTGACCTGCGTGCCGGCCATCAGACTTTCTCATTGCCTGAAGGGAGGTGGAGACTCTATTTTAGTGGCGCTCCTGGTAGTTGACCTGGGGTCAGCCCCAGATGGAGCAGTTCCGGCTGGATGTCCTTGCACATGTTATTTTACATTGCCAAGACTCCATTTCTGTCTTCTCACCGGGGAAGTAAGATACCTGCCTCACAGAGTTGTGAAGAGTGAGACACTGTCCGTGGATCTCAGTGTAGGGCTTGTTCCAGAGTAAGTTACTCCAGATTCCTTCTTGATGAGTTTTAGAGCCCTTCACTTCCAAGGGATGGAGACAGCGGACATAGAAAGTGCCTGCTGCTTCATCGTCTGACACATAGAAGAGTCGAAATGAATATTACTGTCCCTTCCCCCAGTACCTAATGTCTGTCCCTTCTCACTTGTGGACGTCATGAGGGCATAGATCTCACCTTTGGGTGATGTATTTCCAGCGTCAGCAACTCATCAGCACTATGAGTGTTTTTGGAGTGAATGAGTGAATTAATCAATACAAGATCTGTGTTTCAAAAAACTGAAATTTTGGCAGAATAAAATGTTCAGAAAAATATGTCTGTAACTACATACATAGAATACGAATAGAATTAAGTAAATTTAAATTCATATTTTGATATAATTTTATGTTTATTAAAACTATCCAACTATTTAGATTTCTTAATATTTTCTTCTTGTTATGTTTTCCGATTTCCACAGGATTGCCATTTCACAATCCGTGGTGGCAGACTAAAGGAAGATGGAGATTATCAACTCCCGGTCGTAGTTCTTATGCTGAATCTTCCACGTTCCTCAAGGAACTCACCAACTTTATTAACTCCTGGAATGATGGAAAACCTTTTCCATGAAATGGGACATGCCATGCATTCTATGCTGGGACGTACTCGTTACCAACATGTCACTGGTGAGCCATGAGGAGGGCTTACGAACACAGTCCTTTAAAAATATTTTGTTCTTTTGAATTGGTAAAAGGGTTTTTTCATTGGAACATCTCACTGTTTAATAATGTCCATGGTCTTTTACCTCAGATTGTCTCATTATGTCCTTCCCCTTGGTAATGCAGCCAATCCTTTTACACTTTTTTGTCTCTTTTTTAAAAAAGATTTTATTGTTGGGGGAATTGCTGAAGGATTCTGTGCTTGCTTTTTGAATTTTATTTTGTTTACTTACTTTTTAATTTGTCAGAAGGTGCATGTGCTCATCAGAGACAGAGAGGAAGAAAGCATCCCTTCGGTGGTGGTGGTGGCCATGCCTCCTTTCTCTTCCATTCTCCTCTTGGGATTTTGGGCGTGCATGCAGACACATCTGGCATGTTTTTTAAGCTCTCAGGTTTGGGACTCAAACCACTCAATTGGCCATGTGAGATCCAGCCACCTTAACCACTGTGCCACAGTCTGGCCCTCCTTTTGCCCTTGCTAACATCTGTTGCTAGGGAATATCTCAGTTGGCTCTTGAGATTGTACCTTTTTATATTCGTGAGTATTGGTTATATAATTCAAACTTTATAGCTTTGTATGTGTGAATAAATATGTATCTCTGTATGTAGTACAGAGTGAGTGAATAAATAAATGTTACCTCTTTTTTACTGAAAATCAGTTAGAAAACAAAATAAAACATGTTTTGAAAGTACAGTAAAGTATTTTAAAATTTTTATTGTTTAGATTTTTGCCATAGGACATGTATGCTCACCGGAGAGAAACAGACAGAGAGAAATCACCCCCCAGGTGGGGTGCCCATGCTGGAGCTCTTTCTCCTCCAGTTCTTCTCTCAGGATTCTGGGTAAACAGGTACTCCTGCCCAGCATGTTTTTCAAGCTACCGTGTCCGGGACTCAAACTGCAAACTGGCTATGTTGGATCCAGCTTCTTAACTGCCACACCACCTCCTAGCCCTATTTTTCTTTTTAAAAGTTATACTTATAATACCTTAAATATTTACAAGAGTATTTTTCATTTTTTCTGTGTAAAATTATAGTTGAATTTGTTAGTTTTTTTTTTGTTAAATTCAATTATTTTTAAAGCATAACTTTGTTAGTTTTTTTATGCTGATACAAGACTACATTTGATGCGATTATAGAATTTCCTTAGTTTTCTTATCTCTAGATCTTGTAATGGTTTATTTAATTTATTATTCTTGCTACTATTTTTAAGTTTGCTATAGGGTATATGTGCTCACCAGCGAGGAAAAATGAGAAAGCAAGCCACCAGGTCCAGTATTTGAACCACGGTTGGCCATATGGGAGTCTGGCACTTTAATTACTATGCTACCTGCTGGTCCCTTATCTCTAAATCTTTTTTTTTTTGAAGCGAGGTTTTTTTCTATAGGGCATGTGCACTTGCCAGAGAGATAGAGAGATAGAAAGCGAAAAATCACCCCCCAGGAGGGGTGGCCATGCCGTAATCCCTTCTCCTCCATTCTCCTCTTGGGATCTTGGGCACGCATGCACACGTGCCTGGCATGGGTTTAAGCCTAACCTGAAACACAGTCAACTACGTGGGTGTTCAGTGACGTAACCATTATGCCGTCTGCTGGTCTCTTATCTCTAAATCTTAAGATCACTATCATATATGGTCAGCGTTAGACCATGTGATCAATTGTTGGCATCCAGTAGTTATCCGCTAACTTTATACACATGGTATTTTGGCAAAGGAGAAGATACTTGAAAAGATTATAGGTGGGTTAAACAGAATAAAAAGTATTACCAAAAAATTTTTACAGGAGTTGCTATTTTAAGAAATTTGGGGTCTAAAATACTGCTTTTCCTCCCTGAGGACTGATTTCATAACAAAAAGCAATCAATGGATAAAATAAACTACTTTTAAAACAAATGAAGAAAAAAGCATGTGGTAATGGAATTCACTATATTTAATACAAGTCCTATATTAATGGTAAGAATGTTTTAATTTGTGTTTCATGTATAGCCAGCATAGCTGAAGACAGGTTTGTTTGTAGAGGGTGTGAGCCATTGCTTTATAAGGTGCTTTAGCCAGCTGTGCAAATATTTTGTTTTACTTTTGATATAAAGAAAATATATAGGATTATAATAAACTTTTCTGCAAATATGTACAATAATTTTATAGAACTAAAATATTGATTTAATGAATTAAAGCTTATCATAGTTTATCAGAAGTACAAATAAAACTTTTAAAAGGATACATAAAAACTAAGATAAATATGCTGATTTGATTCTCTAGCCTTTTCTCTGCTTCCCTAATTTCAGGGACCAGGTGCCCAACTGATTTTGCAGAGGTTCCTTCTATTCTGATGGAGTACTTCGCAAATGACTATCGAGTGGTTAACCAATTTGCCAGACATTATCAGACTGGGCAGGTAGGAGCACTAATATTTCTTATTATCCTTCGAGTGTGATGGTCAGCTGTTAAGACCTACTAGATAAAGTTAAACTCTTCTTCGCTTTCACCCTCCCTCAGTACCAGAATCCTTTTATCATCTTTTTTCCTTGATTCCCCATGGCCTCCTTTTTTGACTGGACCATAGAATTGCAGCTCTAGCATAGAGTCACGTATTGAAAATAGCCACTCTTTAGCATATACCAAGTAACGTACCATTTAGCTTTTTTAACCATCCCCTGAGAAAGCACTTTGTCCCCGTTTTCCAGATTAAGAAACAAGCTCTATATAGAATAGGCACTCAGTCAAGCCCGTCTCACTTCAAATAGACCTTTGCTTTTCAGTATTTGTTCTGTTGGCCTGAATTTTTATGTTATTTCATAAAACTCAACTACGTTGTGATAGTTTGCTAGCATGCTTAACATCTAGATGATGCTAAGCCTGAAAGTTCCTTAATTTCAAATTTGGATTTAAATGGCATATTGTAGTTTTAAAGATTTTGAAGTGAAAATGAGAAAGACATTATGGTAAGTGAGCGGCTCTATAAGAGTCACTTCAACATTGTGCTGTTTACTGTTGACATGTGCACTGGAAAATGTGTTCTTGCACTTTTCTCAAAATGGTTATATAGTATTATATCAGGTGGTGTTTTTCCTCTCAGAGTGTACCTCCTTGGTGCAAATGTACATTATATTCATCTTTGAATCCCTAGCACTTAGAATCTTGCCTAGCACTTAAAAAGTACTTAATTAAATGAAGGAGTGAATAGACCCAGAGAAAGGACCAAACCACCTTTGTGATTCTTTTTTTTAAAATTATGATTTGATCATTTATGTTTTGTACTTAATTCTGTCCTATTATTTGTTAACTATAGCATAATAGATAGGTTTCTGGATAGCTAATTTAACTGAGTCTTTATCATAATTTGTTCTAGTTATTAAGATGGAAAAATAGAAATAGTTGTGATCCAACAAACTACCAGTTCATTAACCTGCAAAGAATTACTCTGAGAATTATGTAGACTCAGCCAACAATACAGAAGCACATACTCACCCGTTAATAGCAGTACCCTTCTATGGCTATACATTTTGAGGTTTGGGAGTGATTGGGGATACAGTGATTGCTCCCACATGAGGCCTGTTAAAGCAGAGTTATGTGTACAGAGCCCATGGCTGTGAGGAGAGTCTCGCTATTGTGCTTGAGGATGTTGGGAGAGGCTTCAGAGAGGAAGTACTGGAGGAATGAGGTCTTGGAAAAATAAGTAAGAGGAGCAGTTTGCTGGTCAGCTCTCAGTAGCCCTTTTCCATTCCCTTTAAATATATTTGTTGAGGACATGCTAAAGACATAGAGGTCCTTCTGTCAAGAAATAGTTATCATTGGGACCAACAGATGGCATAATGGTTGCATCACTGGACTTCCACAGTTGACTGTGGTGTGAGTCCTGGACCCAGCCACTTAAAACTCATGCCAGGCGCATGTGCATACATGCCCAAGATCCTAGAAGAGAATGGAGGAGAAGGGATTGTGGCATGGCCATCCCCTCAGGGGGTGATTTCTCACTTTCTGTCTCTCTGTCTCTCCAGTGAGCACATGCGCCCTATAGCAAAAATTTCTCTTAAAAAAAAAAAAAAAAGAAATAGTTATGTTTTTATTCTGTACCAGTCACTGTTCTCAGCATCCAAGAAATAGCCAATAATCGGTCAGACAATGTCACAGAGCTCATGTCCTATAATTCTTAGAGGACCTGAGTCAAAGCCCAAATGAGGACATTCTGGCCAGAAAGAAAAGCCTATGACAAACATGGAGAAATCCTCCATGAGAATTGCTTGTGAAGGCCGAGCATGACAGCAGGTGCAGCTAGAGCCTATGAGGAAGGAGGCAGGGCTGGGGTGAGGGACAGAACATAGCTCTAGATTTTATATCGGTTAGGGTCAGATGGTGAAGGGCAAGTCACAGGAGTTTGGACTGTATTCTAATGGGGATAGAGTCATGAAAGGTTTTTAGGCAGAGAAGTGACATAATCAAATTTTAATTTTTATTCTGTGACTCCACATGCACAGAGAGGGAAAACGACAAGAGACAGAAAGAGAGAACTCTTGACAGAATCTCGTCATGCCCCTTCCCTAGCCCTCTAGCACCTTAGGATCTTGGGCAACCATGCACAGGTTTAGTGTTTTCAGGTCAACTTTGGGATCTGAACCTGTAGTCAGCCATGTGGCTTTCACCACAGGAGTCTAGTTCACAGTGGGTCACACCACCTAGACTGGGACATGACAATTTTTCTTCTTTTTATTGTTAGAGGGTGCATGAGCTCGCCAGAGAGGAAGAGAGAGGAAGGGCGGAGGAGGTACTCCCCAACACGGCGTGGTCATGTGGCAGTCTTTTTATTCTCCGTTTAACCATTCCGTCAAGATCTGGGGCATGCCCATACATGCACCTGGCATGGTTTCTAAGCTGCTAAGATTGGGATACAAACCGTGTTTGGCCATGTGGAATCTAGTTCCCTATGCACAGGGCTTAACCACTGTACTACAGGGCCAGCCCAACATAATCAAATGTTTAATTTTTGAAAATAACCCTGGGGTCAGGGAAGAAGATGGATTAGAAAGGGATGAAATTAGAGTCTGAGATAAGCCTTAGTCATGTCAGTAAGCTGCCAAGGCTTCCTGGAAAGGCAGGACCGAGGCAGGGCATGGGTCGTCGTCTATCGGCCTGCCACACCTGCTCTCGTGTGAGGGAAGTTTGCTTGAGCTACTCAGGAAGCGTGCCTGCTTACTGGGCCTGGTTCATGTTGAAAGATCTCTGACCCTTGCTCTTGCCTGTCCTACCCACCCTTGTCTCTGGAAGCCGCTCCCAGTCTCTTCCCCTGCCCTTCACCCCCTGCACACTTAAATCCCAGTGCATTTGCCATCTCTACCTCTTGTCATTGGACTGGTTTTCTTTGGCAGTGTTTGTGCTATTACGCCTCCTCTTGAAGTCATGTCCCCCTCCTGGCCACTGGATTTCTCACAACTCTCCCCTGCTGCCCATTCCTTTGTCAGCCCTTTGCAGCCAGCTTCCTTGGGTCCCACTTTTGGTTCCATGGCCTTGCTCAACCCTTGGCGGTCTGGAGTGAAGGCCTGCAGACCTGCATTTAGGCAATGAGGTATGGCTGAGCACTGCTCGTGGAGGTGGCCAGCAGGGCAGGGTGCAGGAGTCATGGGAGACTTCCCTGGGAGGATGTGGGGCTAATTAGATATCTGGGACAGGTGAAAGGAGGAAAAAGGCAAAGATGGAAGGTCTGCCATCAGAGGATTCTGGAAGAGGGTCAAGTTTGAGAGGGACGATGCTGAGCTTTTTTTTTTTTTTGGATGTATCTATGAATATTGTTTAAGAGGCCTTTAGTAATAGCATGGGTGTGAAACTTAGGAGTCAGACACTGCAAATATATGGGAATAAATGACAGAGAAGTGGTGTTTGAAGTCTAGAGAGACAAGGACATTTCCTAGAAAAAAGCAGGAGGCATCTAAGGAAACTGGCATCATTGGAAAGGAGCCGAGAAGTGTGAGGACATGCTTGTACTGTAAGGGTGACTGCCAAAGAGGACCTGGAGCCTTTCAGAGTATAACTTTTTTTAGAGTTAAATCTTGGGTTTAAATTAGCTGCAAATACTAATATGAACTTTTAAAATGTTACTATCTACTTGCAAAACTAGCAGAGGAGTGAAGAAGGGCTAGAACCACTGCTTGGAGGGTGATAAAATTGATGCTCCCCAAAAGGGGAGCCCTTGCCAATGCCTGTGTTCTTATTTAGTGCTGCAGTAGGAAGAACCACGCTTGAACTACAGTTATGTTTGCTTAACAACGAGGGTCCATTTTGAGAGGTGTATTATTAGGTGATTTTGTTGTTGTGCGGAAATTGTATGCGATAGTACACTTACACAATGCTGGGTGACATAACCTACTACTGCCTGGGCTATTTGCTTCAGCCTGTTGAGACCTCTATTCTGTATATGGTCCATCACTTACCAAAATGTAGTTATGTGGTGCATGATCGCAGAAAATTGCAAGACACCATAGAAACCCCAAAATACACTCTCAGAGAGAGAAGACAGGAAGAAAGCATTAAACTGCTTTGAATTACTTTAAGTTTCAGGCTCCGAAGATGTGTCCAGTGCCCTAAAGGGACTTGCAGACACAATCTCTAAAGAATTTAAAATAAATTTGTGATCCCATGGAGAATGGAAAACATGCCCAAAGGCAGGAGATGTGTAAATGCTTTGAGCCTCACAAAGGGCTTGCCTCTTCTTGTCACTAATTAAGATACCAAACAGCTTGATTTTTTTTTTTTTTCATTTTAAGGGCATTCCTTGCCTTAAGGATAAGGAGTTAATTCCCTAAAATCCAAGTCTTTGTAAATAAATGATATTTAAGCCTATAAGGAAAAATAACAGGGTTGTATCTTTATACTTAATTTCCCTCCTGCTGCCTTTCACGAAAGAAGTTTTTAAACATTACTAACTATACTCCAGAGAGCTCTCACAGTTCAAGATAATCTGTCAGTAATTTATTAGCACCTACAAATATTACATGTGAACTAGAACAGAGTATAGCTGATGAATTCCTGGTGATGGAAGAATTAGAAATATGCTTATCAGATTTTCAGATGCCATACAGATAGCGAATGCCACAGGTGCTTAATCTGAGGCTTGAAACTGACTTGACAAGCCACAACATCAAAGCTGACACAGAATTCAATTTAAATTCATCTTAAAATCAATAGCACCAGTGTAGAAGGAGTACAGACTTGGTATTGGTTCAGATACATAATAATCCTAACATGATCAAAGGCTGGTGGAGTTCCCCCACAATTTTTGTCTGGTCTCAGGCTGCATTAGAGGTGCTGTCTCATCTGAGGAACTCGAGATTATTGTTCCTCTCCTCAGTGTTTATTGGCTCCGAAGAGGGAGCACAAAATGATGTGCAGGTGCTCGACACTTCTGGACGCCTGCTCATTGTCCTCCCTCCTTAGAACGGCTTAATATGTATTTTTGTATTTTTCATGTTTTGATCATTTTGAAACTGGAATCCCTTGTTGGCGACCCGTTTATATTGAATGGCATGGTTTCTTCTCCCACCAAATCTGGTGTAAAATCATAGATGCTCTTTACAGTTACTGGGATCCTGGATTCAAAGAACTTAGCCCCTACATCCAATACTGAGAATGCTAAAGCACTTCCGTTTTATTCTCTTAAGAGTCTGACCCCAGGACCAGCAGTTAGCGTAATGGCTATGTCGCTGGACTCCCATGTAGGCAACCGCGGTTTGAGTCCTGGACCCGGTGGCTTAAACTCACGCTGGGCACAAGTGCATGTGTGCCCAAGATCCAGAGAAGAGAATGGAGAAGGGATTGTGGCGTGGCCATCTCCCTGGGGGGTGATTTCTTTCTGTCTGTCTGTCTCTCTCTTTCTGGTGAGCGCACACGCCCTATAACAAAAACCTCTCCAAAAAAAAAAAAAAAGAGTCTGACCGCATCCCTAAAACCTCCAGTGAGAAGCTAGTTTGTCCCTGGTCACAGATTATTTAGGAAATGAGAGGAGTGTTCTCCTCTTTTTCTCACTGCCTCCAGACACTGATCCCTAAAAGGTAGGGTCTTTTTGTCCCTACCCTGGATTTGTGATCTCTTTACATCAGGCATAGGATAAATTTCTGAAAATGAACAAAAGTCTAGCACATCTACCTCTCTTTTGCACTTCTAAGCTCCCGTTGCCTTCCTGCTTTCTCAGATGGAACTTGCTGTAGGACTCTGACTGTGTAACTGAGTTAATTAGCCAAGGTTCTGAGGTGGCTGAACACACTGTCCCTCTCCAGCAGTAGCTCCCTCTATCTCGTTTTGTGTACAGCTTTAACATTTTCATTGAACACACCCTTCCGTACATGTTCACACAGTCCTTACTTTCCCCGTAGCATCCCCTGGCCTTCGTTCAGCTTCATGTTGCATGGAGCAGGGTTGCCAATCCCACTGTGTTCCTGGGTATATTTTTGTTTGCTTGTTTCATGAGAGAGAAAGAGAGGGAGAGAAAGTAGCCCCAACAGAGGTCCATTCTGCAACAAACTCAGCCTTCTCAGCCAGCCAGGGTGATGGGCACTCATGTGACTGGAAACTGAGTCCAGTCTTTCATATGGCTTCCAGCATTGCAGTGTTACCCTATCTCTGTACCACCGTGGCTGGGTCTACACAGAGCTTTGTCATCCTTTTGGGATGGCTTACTTTACTGAATTCTAGGGATCCTTGATAGATGGAGTGATAATCCTGTGCTAGTCATGTGCTTGTCTCAGTTTACAGCTCTTTTCACTTTCCTTCTGCTATCTTCTGAAGGACTCAGTTTGTTCATTTTAATATTGTTGAATTTAGTAATCTTTTTTTTATTGTTTTCTGCATCTTCAGAAACCTTCGTTTTCTTAGAAGTCATAAAGGTATTATGTCTTCTAAAAGTTTCAGTATCTTCCTTTATTTTTAGGTTGTTAATCAAGCTGGAAATTCTTCAAATATTTGGGATAGAGTAGGGATCCAGTTGATTTTCTTCCCTATGGCGAGCCAATTGTCTTAGCCATTTATTGAATAATTTATTCCTTCTCCAGTGATCTGTCATATACCAAGAACCCATATATGTGTAATAAGATAATCTGCTTGTGGGATTTCTTTTTTATTCTCTTGTCTGTCCTGATCCCAATACCTCACTGTCCATATTAATATAATGGGTCATCAGGAAAGTCATGATGGATTTTTGCATAGAAAAATCCATCATGACTTGCCAGACAGCCTAATAGTTTTATAGTAAGCCTTGGTATTCGGTAAGACAAGTCTTTAGTTTTTTTCTTCAACATTTTCTTCTTTATTTTTGGACCTTTGCCTTCTTTCTTAGACATTTTAGAATCAAAATATCTGTTTTCTTAGAAAAACCTTGATATGCGTTTGGTTGGGGTTACATTAAATTTGTGGTGAGAGAAGGGGAATTAAAGGGAAAAAGAAAGAAGCAAATCATTTAAAGGACCCAGAAATGGAAAATTATCTGCTGATGATAATGTGTATGATAATAACTTTGACTGGACTAATATACAGTGTATTCATGCTGGGAAAACTCATTTTGTATGCTGTAATGATATACAGTAATTAAATGTAAAATAATAATACTACATAAAAATAGATTATATATCAATTTGAGAAGAACATCTTTGAACATTGAAATTTCAAATCCATAAATATGACATGTATTCATCTATTAGGTCTTTTTAAAAGTCTTTGAAGTTTGAGTTTTCTTTCTAAAGGCCTTGCTCAAGTTTTATTAGACTTAGGATGGAGAAATGGAGGAGAAGGGATTGTGGCATGACCACAGCCCAATGAGGGTTCTTTCTCCTTCTCTCTATCTCTCTGTTGTAGGTGGATACACCCTCTGGCAATTAAAAAAAACCCTTAGTACGTTAGGAAATGGCCTATATTTCTGATGACATATATCTTACAAAATAATAGACCGACATGTCCATTTTAAGTGTTATTGGTAGAACAGTGAAATTCTAGTGCGTTCTTTTTAGAACCGTTCTGGCCTGCGTCATTATATGATTTAGTTTGTTACCTTGGTTTATGAAAGTCAGCCCAAGGCTAAAATTGCTTAAGTTCTATTTCCAGGGAGACATACAGACTTGCAATAAATCTTCTCCTGTCATTCTCTTTCAGGAGATATGAATAAGGATTGAAGGTAAACACTACAGTGCAACTAGACCTAAATTAGCCTTGGCAGGTTTAAGTTGTTTTGAAACTTTTCTTATTTTCAGCTTTAATGCTTGCAATTATGTCTAGACAAGAACACTGAATGGTGAGATGTAGATGGATCTGACCCTGGCCCACTGCCACGTGAAGATGACCTAGGAGCAGTCATTGAACTTGTCTGCTCTGCTCACTTATATAGGAAAAAGATATTTAGAAAAATTAAAGAAAAATTTAAATATTTAATTAATTTTATTTATTATTATTATTTTAAATTTGTTATAGTGTACATATGAGCACTAGAGAGAGAGATAGAGAGGGAAAATGAGAAACTGAGCTTTTAGGTCCAGGCCTAGAACCATGGTCAGCCATGTGGGAGTTGAATGCCTTAACAACCATGCCACTTGCTGGCCCAGGAATTAAAAATACATGTATATTTATCTCAAAATTTTTGGTCAGTCAAATTTAATAATGTATGGAACTCTAAAATATGGTATTACTGGAATATATTTAGAAAATAAATAGACATAAAACCTCTATCGAAATGTTTAATATTGAGCTCTATAACTCAAAGCCATCTGACCCATGATAGACCCACCTATCTGTGGATCTATGAAAATACATGATCATTTCTAAAGGTTCTATTATCTCAGATCATCTTTGCTAGATAACACCACTAGAAATAAAGTAAGTGGAAAGTAATTTTATTACCTGTGGATTTGAGCCTGAGGTCTTTGTCTCTTTGGGCCTCGGCTACCTTTTTCATTCTATTGATGATGCCATCTGGATTATGGCTAGAGCAAAACAAGCTAGTTGAGACATGCGGCGATCCAGCCATTTTTCCATTGTAGACATGTGCAGAGATTTAGCACTGTCACACCCAGATTGGGTGAGATGGGATCATACTGGGAACCCGAAGCTGCTGACTGTGAGCCGGGGCAACTTTTGTGCTTAGCTTTATGCCTCTCAAGTATTTTCTTGTTTTCAATGACCACGTTTCAACAAGTTCTCTATCATTAGACCCAATGTGCCCAGGGGACATTGATGGTCGGAGTTCTTTGGTTCAAGAGAAGTTGAATCATTATCATACCAGGGATTAAACCAGAAAATATCTTAACTTTTAATATTTATGCAGCTTCTAACATAAGATATATTCTGAAAGGTCATAAATAATATAGTTTATTATTGTGACTTGTAAGAACTTTTTGCTAGACTTTTTACATTATTTAAAGTAGACTAGTGAGATTGTGAAATAGTAGGAAAATGTCTGGCAAGTTAATGAGATTACATGTTTACAAGTTAAGTTCATGGCAAAACATTTGGAGAATTCAAGTTATTTTTTTTTACATTATTTCTAAAAGTCATTCCAAAATGTGATACTGTGTTAGTATAGTCGAAAAAGTATTATTGTTATAAAGTTTTTGTTTTTATATTTGTCAGCAAACTTCGGCTTATTCCAAGAATGCATCAATAACTCCCTGTCTTTGGTGAGGCAGTGCAGCGTAGGCTGTGGACAGCCTGACCTGCAGCATTTGGCTCATGTGAAGTGCTTAGTAAGTTCATTATCACCAGAGTGACAGCGTGATTTATTTTCTAAGCCAAAACACATTTAAGAAGGAAGGGGATGCTATTCCTAATCACACCAAGCCCATAGTCCTAAGCCTGACAAGCCTAGCAGCCAGAACTGCAGACCTGTGGTATAGGTGTGTGTGTGTTTATATGTATGTTCACCTGAGCTCCACAGATGTGTTCAATGCAAGGACCCGCATTACTTCTAAGTGGGTACGTTTCATACACTGATTGAATAATTATCACTTCCTTGAATCTTCATATTGATTTTGTTGCAGGAGTATTTTTACCCTCTTTTAACAAATGAGGAAACAGGATACCATGAGACTTCCTGGAGGACACAAAGCAGATGACCAGCAATAGACACTTGACCTCAAATCCAGTTCCTCTGTCCATCTTTCACACAGTTCAACCTCCCTACGAACAGTTTTTCTGTTTCTGAAGTTAGGAAGATTTAATTTTGGTCACTTGTTGTGACATATCACTAGGTAATCATTTTTCTTATATTTTATATATAGGCAAAAAAGAAAGGTAATTGTGACAAAGAAACCAAACTTTACCTTTTTGACATGAGAAGAAGGTCAGTTTTATAGTGTTTCATTTTTCCTTTTCAGCCACCATTGTGGTCTGCCATTTAAAAAAAAAAAGTGAGCTCTGGGGGTCAGCCCTAGTGTAGCTGTGTGCTTTGGGTGCAGAAACTGAGGGGCTTCCCTGCCTAGGATGCTTTAAAGAGACCTTTTATATCTTGATGGCTGATCATGCCTTGCAGAGACTGACTGTGGCTTCAGGAATTTAAATTTAAACCATAGGAAACATCAATGGGTTCAGGATAAATTAAGTAACTGAATACTTAAAATGGAACTGCTACTCAATATTAAAGTCCCGGGGATCTGGGGCACATAGCCAACCCTTCTACTAGACTTAAGCCAGTTCCTTTTAGTTTATAGGCAAGTTTGGCATTTATTATTAGGTAGGCTGCATTTTCATTGTTATGTTCATATTGAGCCAGATCTCAAGATTTCAGAGGTAAATGCTACCCTTTTTGTTTTTGTTTTGAGATAAGGTCTTAACTATGTTGCCCAGGCTGGCCCTGGAGTTCTCGATCTTCCTGCTTCAGCCTCCTTGGTAGCTGGGACTACAGGTGTGCACCTCTATGCCTGTCAGCTTCTGTTTTTAAATAAAAGACAATGAAAATCATGGGAAAATTTGAGTAGAACTAGTATAACACACAAATTAAGTCAGTGTAGTTAATGATTGGCATAAAACGTTCTGATTATAGAAACATATCTATTTAGCAGTGGCAAAAATCAAAACCAAAAACACCCATAGTGTTTTTCTATGCTTTATAGCAAGAATGAATCTTTGAATTTGAGATATCACCTCTGGAATAATGTAAGAGGCATCGTTATTTGTTAGATTTGTTGTAGTAGTTGCCTTGTTGCCTTTCCAACACTGTAATTGCTATCTCCTAAGTTCTTTCACTACTTTGCTCTTCATTTGTGGAGCTGACACATTTTTCCTTGCATTATTCTTTTTTAAAAAAAAAAAGTTATCTCTTTTGTGGGGAAGAGAATACTAACCCCCTGCAGGGTCTTGACACTAAGATGCACTCCCAGCTTCAGTCAGCCCCAGGTCATGGACATGTGTACTCAGTGTACTCAGGAACCTCTCCAGATGTGAATCCAGAACCTCCCACGTGGGACAGCATCACAGAGCTTCGTATTTAAGGGCTATGCCACTGTCTTGCCCCACTAATGCTGACATACTGTCCTTTCCTCGTTCCTGGTAGCAGGATCAGGTTGGACTCCTTGTTGTAGGGGGATGCCTTGCACAGGGTGGGATGACCCCAGGGAATCTCCCTGCACATCTGACCTGCTTTTCTTCCCACTGGTAGGTTCTCCATTCAGTAACCACAGGAGGCAGGAGGATAGCCACTCCAGCCAGGGCTACTTAAGACCTGGCAGGGTTCTACAGAGACTAAAAAACTGCAGACATTTTTATAAAAGGAACTCAGAGTGTAAATGACTTCATGTATTAAGTTGGCTCCGGAGACATTTTGAAATAAATTACCATTAATGTTCTCAAACCATGTTTAAAATAGCCTGCCTTGTTAATAAGATGGTTTCAGAAAACCATTTTTGAACAACTGTTTAGTAAGATAGTTGTAAATACTGAAGATTGCTAAGCTTTGTGGAGGGTATAACTAGATTTACTATTGTATTTAAATGGGATGCCTTAATCAAAAGAATAGTTGAAGGAAAAGCAGAAAAATGGGTATCTGCCTCTTTTTACTGTGGAAAGGAAAATTTTATAGGAGGGAAACGTGGGATTTGTGGTTGGTATTCTTTGGTGTTTTTTCACCGTGGAAACAGTGTCCCAGGCTGTCTAATCGTTCTGTTTTGGAGCAGAGCAGCCAGAAAGAGCTTTGTGGATCTGCTAATGCAGTGCGAGACAGAAAGCACAGCGCCTCTGTATTATCCATTTGTTCCTTGACCATAAGGAAGAACAAATTAGCGGGCTCACTTTTGTGAGCTCCGTCAGCTTGCCCGGGTTAGAGATGAGCGGTCTGAGCTGGGCAGTAGGACTGGTGGGGGCCGCCCTCCAGGCAGGGTTCTAGTAAGTCTGGGAGGCTGTACTGCCCTGGGAGAGACCGTGGTGAGATTTAGAAGAGCAGAAAGAAGGTTTCTAGAGATAGTGAAAATAAATATAAGATTGGAAAGGTTCTTAAAGATTAGTAGGAATGATACCACTGTATTTGTGCCTTTATTTCTTCAATAAGTTTTATTTTATAAGAATGTTTTCTTTTGTTAGTCAAAGTTTACATTTAATTTAAAAAATAATTTCCCAACCAGTGTCCTAGGCTATGAAAAATGTGTTGGGTGGGGAAAAACTGTTCCATGCTCTAGCACTGTGGAGCAGTGAGTGTAGCAGTTACATGGGTTTCTATACTCTGGAAGGGAGGGCTTGTGTAATTTCTACTATGCTGGTTTAAACTGAGAATTCCCAAGAGAGGATTTGACTTCACTGACTCTCCTGGGCATACTTGATCTGTTTTTATTGTTAAATCTCCTAAGGCAGGGCCTGCATTCAGTAAACACATTTGTGAGAATCAGGGAGCTTCCACTGAAAGCCAAGTAACATCACAAATTTGATCCTATAAATGCAAAATAAGAATGTAGGAATTTTTTCTTTTCTTTCTTTCTTTCTTTCTTTCTTTCTTTCTTTCTTTCTTTCTTTCTTTCTTTCTTTTTTTTTTTTAAAAGATTTTTGATGTATAGAGTACATACACTCATCAGAGAAAGACCAAGAGAGAGAAAGTGAGTACTCACTCCCTAGGAGGATGGCCATGTCACGGTCTCCTCTCATTCATTCTCCTCTTGGGACTTTGGGCATGCACACACATAGGTCCAGTGTGATTTTCAAGCCACCAGGTACAGAATGTGAACTGTGCTGAGCCATGTGGGAGTCCAGCACCTTAACCACCATGCCACCTGCTGGCCCCGAATGTAGGAAGTTTTTTACACTTAATTTAGCTACTTAACCCATCTTTTTAAGGCTTATTTATTTCATCAATGGGAGACAGAGAGTACTCGATAGGGTCTCTGCTCCATACTCCATCTCCTGCCTCAGAAGCCAGGACCATGGGCACGCATGTGTATCTGAACATGCTCAGGGAGACCCTCAGGTGTGAACTGGGGACTGTCCCTTGTAGCCTCAGCACTGTGGAATTTTGTGTTACTACTGGGCTACGATGACTGGCATTAACCCCCTTTTCTTAAATGCCAGAGATAAAAAAAAAAGGGGGGAGAGCACATCCTGCAATGGGGCATGGTTACACCAGAGTCCCCCGTTCATTTCTTCATCCCGTCAGGATTTGGGGTACACATGTGCCTGGGGTGTATTTCAAGCCACCAGAGCTGGGATTTAAACTACAGTCAGCCATGTGAGATTCCGCTCCCTTAACCATTAGGCTGTGGGGCTGGCCCAAACACTTTTATTTTTTAAAATAAAATACCTATAAAACTCTTTAGAGAGACATGTACAATGAACTATTTTGGGGACACCTAATGAAGAGTTTTCATTTTTGGGGTTTTTTTTGGTTTTTTTTGTAAGTAAGAAGTGGAAAATTAACTTTATTTTAGACTAACTATATACCACATGGAGATTTATGGTTTTCTATTTAAAACTTTGGGGTTAGACATTTGGCATTTATAATCTTGTGGATTTTTAGAAAATTAAAATAGTTCACACATTGAGGGGTTTGAATTAAAAAACAAATAGGGATGGCCCCATTGTTCAGTTATTAAGCCCGGTGCATAGGGAGCCAGATCCCAGATGGCTGACTGTGGTTTGAATCCCAGCCCTCACCAGCTTGAAAAACACCCTGGGCACATGTGTATGTGTGTCCCAAGCCCTGACTGGATGGACAAAAGGAGGAAAAGGGATTGCAACGTAACCATACTGCAGTAAGAGTACTTTCTCTCTTCCAGCTGTAGCAATAATACAAGACAAAAAACAAACATAGTGGGTTTTAGCAGATATGCTATGGTCAAACACATATTTCTGAATATTTAAAAGATGGTATAAATGTTTTAAAAACTTAGGCTCTTGACAAACCTCACATTTGTCCAGGTCATATTTTACCATCAAATGTGTTCATGTCAGATTTGTGAAAAGTTTTTAGTCTTCAGACCTTTCTGGATTATGGAATTCCAGATAAGGAATCTAGACCTGTGTTTAGAGCAATCAGAGTGAGGTACATCAATGAACTTCTTCTCTACATCATTGAGCCTCCTTCTCTACTTGGCCTGCCGAAAAGCCCAGAGCTAAATTTATGGCCTAACTGTGAAAATTGTGTGTAATTACAAGACATGTTTTTCAGGTGCCTAACCACAGTTCTAACCAATCTCCATTTTATTTACTTATTTTTGATTAGTTTTAATTTGCCAGAGGGCC
Source organism: Tupaia belangeri chinensis (assembly GCF_000334495.1). Taxonomy (NCBI): domain Eukaryota; kingdom Metazoa; phylum Chordata; class Mammalia; order Scandentia; family Tupaiidae; genus Tupaia; species Tupaia belangeri. Next base: position 3,725,905 of record NW_006160154.1, on the reverse strand, counting down.
CATGTGCTTGCCAGAGAAACAGAGAGCAAAAGCAGGGTGGCAGATGGTCATGCTGCAGTCCCTTCGCTCAAGATTTTGGGCATCCATGCACATGTAACTGCTTTGTTTCTCAAGCTGCTGGGCCCAGGACTCAAATCACATAGTCGGCCATGTGGAATCCAGCAGCCTCAACCACCACACCATTGACTGGCCCCTAACCTCATTTTCTAAAAAAGTTTTTATTATTTCTTTCATATGAAAGAAATAGACAGGGATACCTGACTGGGTATTGCCATACCATGATCTTCCCCCCTGCCTTTTAGCCAGCCAGGGTCACAGGCTGATAACCAATTCTGTTATACTTCAGGTAAGAAATAGTTTCTAAAACCAAATCAATGACCTAGTTTTATGATGGATACTGAAATATTAAAGATATACGAATTACACATTTATGTATTTCTCTTTTTTTCTTCTAAAATTCAATGCCTTAAATTCAATGCCAGATTGGAGTAAGTATCTTCTTCTAAAGCTGGATTTGCTTTTTTTCTTTTTAAGTTTATTTTATGAGAGAGAGAAATATAGTACCCCCAGTAGGATCTTGACACCACAATCCACACCAGCATCTGCTAGCCCTGGATCATTGGCACATGTGCACCTGACTTACTCAGTGAAGCCTCCACATGTGAGCTGGCAGTTGCTTTCCCCTTTCCCAGGCGGATCGGCCCTGCAGAATACTGCGTTTTACCACTGTGCCACCCACCAGTCCCTAGCTGGATAATTTGAGGAGACACGTGTTGATTAAAGATAATTGACTATTAGGACCTGCAGATGATGTAATGATTAACATCGCTGGGCTCCCATGTAGTTGACCATGGTTCAAGTCCTGGACCCAGTGGCTTAAACTGACACTGGTTGCAGGTGCATGTGTGCTCAAAATTCTGAGAGGAGAATGGAAGAGAAGGGACTGTGGCATGGCCATCTCCAGGGTGTGATTCCTTGCTTTCTGTCTCTATGTTTCTCTCTGTTTCTCCGATGAGCGCACTCTCCCTATAGCAAAAATCTATCAAAAAAAAAAAAAAAAGATAACTGACTATTTTATAAACAAATCTATGAAAGTACATTTTTTTAAATTCATGATAGATGTGCCGATGAGCGCACTCTCCCTATAGCAAAAATCTATCAAAAAAAAAAAAAAAAAGATAACTGACTATTTTATAAACAAATCTATGAAAGTACATTTTTTTAAATTCATGATAGATGTGTATGCAGGAGAGCAAGAGAAGGAAGCACACCCTCCACAGGACGTGGTCATACTGCCATCTTCTTCTTGTCCTCTAGCTTGTCAACATCCTGAGTACATGTGTGTCCCCCAGCATGTTTTCAGGCTAACTAGGCCCAGGACCTAAATTGCATGTGGCTTCTAATTCTGTACTTCGGCATGCTACTGACTAAGCCGCAGAGGCTGGGCCAGTCAATTCCTTATTTATAACTTGATAATTGCTACAAAGAGCAAACTGGGTAGCTCTAATTTCTGTCTCCTAAGATTTATCAATTTAAAGCAGCCTACATTTACACAATATATAGATAAAGCAGTAAAATAAAATAAATATCAATGTATTACATTGGACAGTACTAAGTACCTATCATTTTTACAGTATCTACTTTGTGTTAAATTGACATAAGTTTTTAAAATAAATTATGTTGGTTTTTTGTTTGATTTTATTTACTTTTAAAAATTGATTTTTATTCATGATAGATAGCATGCACACACACACTACAGAGTAAAAAAAAAGAGGCACCCTCAAAAGGGTCATGTTCCACCAGAATCACCTTCCTCAGCTCTCCAGCTCATCCGGATCTTGGGTGCACTAACATGTGTCCGGCATGTTTTAGACCAATCCTGAGATTCCAACCCATGGTCAGCTGTGACTTCTAGCATGGCAGTTCAGTTTGCTACCAATTTCGTCACCAGGCCGGGCCGTATTATCTTTTTGATCCTCGTCTAATCCCACGACAAGATAATCTCATCATTGTACAGATGAAAATGTCACTTAGAAAATGCACCACAGGGGCTCATACGGAGTGTGGTAGTTAAGGGTTCTGGACTCTCACATGGATGACTGTGGTTCGAGTCCTGGACCTGGCAGCTTGCTTGCTTTCTTTTCTCTCTCTCTGTCCCTCTCTGGTCAAATTAAAATAAATAGAGTAAAAAATAAAATAATTCTTTAAAGAAAAGAAAGAAAATGCACCACAAAACTGATAAGTAGCGTAGTGAGGATTCGAACTTAGTTTTGTCTGACTCTGAAGCTTACGTGCTTTCATTTATGCTACTGTGAAGCACAGTAATGGGTGTTTCATATTCTGACAGGTACTGGTTTTAAGGTACGCTATGCTCTCAGTTCTACTGTAATGAGTCTAGGAAGGGTTCATGGAACAAACAGTATTTCTGGATTAATTAGATGATGAGAACCAGCCATTTCAGTGGTCAGGTACTAAGAAAGCTGGAAATAACCCGAAAAGTCCAGAAAAGCTCTCCAGTCCTGACATTTGTCCCACGACAGCTCTTTACCATAATTAGTTAATGTGATTTATAGCTCCTCACATGCTAATGGAATTCTTTTTCATCTTAAATAAAGCTGGTGCAGACACTGTGGCACATTCCGTAATGTACTGAACTGTGGTGTTGTAAGCCACCTGGGCAGCTGTGGGTTCAGATCTTCAGCTCTGTTGATCTGAAACACACTAAGGAAACAGGCCCAAGATCCTGACATGCTGGAAGGCTGGGAAAAGGGGGGATCACAGCTTGACCAGGTCTTGTTGGGGTACGTCTCTCTCTCTGTCTCTCTTACATGTGTCACACACGCTATCATGAATACAATAAATGTACTCAAAAAAGAAAAGTGACTGTGTCTAGACCCTAAGAAGAACTGAGAAATTATATTGTCACAGCTTGGATAAGAAATTTAGAGATCAGTGGAAGGGAGTCTTTTCTGCCTTGGAAATTATGAAGATTGCAGTAAAATCTGGGAAAACGTGGCAGCTGCTTATGTGTCGCAAGAATTATTATTTCTAATGCCACAAACTTTACTAAAGTTTTACTTTAATGAAAGTCATTGCATTATTATTATTATTATTACTCAAGTTTCAGGTGTTTTAAATGTACTCTTATTTATATATATTTATTCATTATCTGTCAGCTTAGGTGTATTATCTGTTTCTTCAATATATCAGATGTGGAGGTTTGAATCTTTAAGATATTGGCCTCTAAATAAGTGAGCTACCTCAAAACACAAGGGAGTATTTTGGGTTTGGCTCTTAGACCTCATACTCATACTCAGCATTCACTGTAACTATCTATGGAGTAGCAATAAATAGCTTTTGAAGTTGCCTGACCATAGTCCTGGGCACTGGGGTTGGCTGGACTGCTTGTTTCTCCTGTCCCTGTCAGTCAGCACCCCCCATTTCAGCAGAGCACCACTGACCTTTCGCTGCCTTCCTCTCTTTACCCACCTAGGTCGGGTGTTCCACCGCCTTCATCTGTGCCTGCAGGGAGGCAGCTCGGTTCTGCTAGAGCACACAATAGGCCAGACCAGCATCCATCACTGGTCTCTCTCCATCGAGACTCCCAGCCATATCTAATCTCCTTAATTCTTGGAATCTTAGCTCCCTCCCAACCACTTCCTCTCTGACCTCGAGAGCTCGCCTCAAATTGAGGAGAGTCTTGTACCTAGAAGTCATCTCTTACGGCTTCCTTTTCTGTCTTCTCAGAACCTACCTTATGCTCCCATTCTTGTCTTGTTTCTTCTGCAGCTTTAGTTTTTGTCCCCTTTATGACCATCAGCATTGTTTTTTATTCTTTTTATTTTTTATTTTTTTTGGAGAGGTTTTTGTTATAGGGCGCGTGCGCTCGCCAGACAGACAGAGAGAGACAGAGAGACAGAAAGCGAGAAATCACCCCCCCAGGGGGGATGGCCACGCTGCAATCCCTTCTCCTTCATTCTCCTCTCGGGATCTTGGGCATGCACGCACATGTGCTCGGCGTGAGTTTAAGCCACTGGGTCCGGGACTTGAACCGCGGTCGACTACATGGGAATCCAGTGACATAGCCTTTACGCTAACTGCTGGTCTCTGTTTTTTATTCTTAAACAGGAGTTTTTCCTTACTTTAAACAAAAATCTCACCCCCCCTTCCCACTGCCTCCATTGCCCTCCCTTTCTGCACTCTTCAGCCACACCACCCAGAATAGTTAAGAGTCGTCAGAGCCCACTGGCTGTCTCCCTTTCCACTAGTCTCTAGCCTTCTCTGACCTTGCTGTGGCCAGCACTGTCTCTGGCTCCGGATGCTGACATGGGCAGGCTACTACAGCCTCCTCACTGGGTTTTCCTAATTCTCTCCTGCCTTCCTCCCTACCCAGTGCCTACTATAACCAGAGGAATCTTTTTAGAACCCAAATCTGATTATGTGGCTTCTTGACTTAAAACTTCCCAGTGGCTTACATAGAGAGATGAAGATGGAGACCTGGCTAGATCTTTCCCTCTGTCCCTTCTACCTGCTGCCATCAGCCTGCCTTTTTTTTTTTTTTTTTTTTTCTGCCCTTTGTAGGTGCGTTGCTTCTGCTGGAAGTACCTTCTCTTGTCTACTGCTCTGTCTACTTAATATCTTAATATTCATTTTGCAAATCTTGAGTCTGTGGAATGTCCTCCATTAAGCCATTTATTTATTTATTTATTTAGTGGTTTTCAATTTGGCCAGAGAGAGACAGAGACAAGGAGACAGAGAGACAGAAAGAGGAAGAGTGAGAAAGCAAGCTGCCAGGTCTGGGACTCGAACCATGGTCAGCCATGTGGGAGTCAAGCACCTTAACCACCATGCCACCTGCTGTCCCCTCCATTAAGCCTTTTAAGGTCACAGCTCCCCTACCATTCTGCAGTACTTTTCTGTTTGAACACTCCTGAGTTACAGGCGCTGGAAGCTCTTGGGGGCAGGTACCCTGTCTCTGGTTCACCTTTTGTGTCCCTCCTGCCTGACAGTGCTCTCCCATAATAGTCTTCATGTTTGTTAAAGTATGAAAACTTTTTTAAAAAATTAATTTAATTTTATTTGTTATTATTATTTTTCGGCATACCAGAGAGAGGCAGAGAGAGAAAGGAAGGCAAGCTGCCAAGTCCTAGACTCGAACCGTGGACAGTTACGTGGGAGTCTGGCATCCCAACCACTATGCCATCTACTGACCCTACAAAGTATGAAAATTTTGTACGGCCCAGCAGGTGGCATAATGGCTAAGGTGCCAGGCTCCCAAATGGTCGACTGCAGTTCAAGTCCCGGACTTGAAGGCTTGCTTTCTCACTTCTCCTTTTTCTCTCTCTCTGGTCAAATTAAAAAATAGTAATAACAATTAAAATAAAGTAAATAATTCCTTAAAAAAAAAAAAAAAACTTTGTGAAACATAAAAAAATCTCTTAGCTGTAGCACAAATTCTGTGAAGGGTGTGGTGGCGCCTGCCCTATGGCAAAAACCTATGGAAGCTGGAGGATTGCGGCATCGAGTCCATCTCACCCTCTCTTTGTCTCTCTCGGCGAGTGCACAATTTTGGGGACCAGCAGTTAGCGTAATGGCTATGTCACTGGACTCCCACGTAGTTGACCGCAGTTCGAGTCCTGGACCCGGTGGCTTAAACTCATACCGGGCGCATGTGCGTGCGTACCCAAGATCCCGAAAGGAGAATGGAGGAGAAGGGATTGCGGTGTGGCTATCCCCCCTGGGGAGTGATTTCTCGCTTTCTGTCTCTATGTCTCTCTCTGTCTAGTGAGCAAACGCGCCCTATAGCAAAAAAAAAAATAAGACTCAAAAAAAAATTCTGTGAACATAATACATAATTTAAAATAGGATCTAATGAAATCAGAACACTTCAATATACTCTATTGGCAGATTACAAAACCTTGAGTTCTTAAAAATCTTGTTCGAAGACATTTTTCTTGCATACAGGATAGATGTCTCTAGCACCAGAAAACCTCAGGCCTTTAATCTATGCCAGGAATTACACTGTACAGCTTCTTTTAGTGTCCATCTTAATTCTTTAAAATCATCTTTCCTCTATATTCTTTTAATTTTTAAGTTTATTTATTTCTTGGAATGGGGAGGGAGAAAGAATGAGCATACACCTCCACCAGGGTCTTCGTGCTGTGACCCACTCCCAGTCTCAGCCAGTCTAGATCTTGGGCTCCAATGTGCTTATGTTACACAAACCCTGGGTTGTGAACCCAGGCCCTTTCCTACTGTACCATCACCTGGTGCAGCACTTTTCTTATAGCCAGATGGGAAGAGAAAAGGCTACAGATCTGCCATCTGAGCAATCTCATTGTAATCTTTCACTGACGAAGCTATTTCCTAGCAACTATACCTGTGTTCATTTATTCCTTCAACCAGTCCTTACTGAGTGTGTGCCAGCAGTGTGCCAGCAGTGTTCTAGGCTCTGGGGACATAGTCGGTGTATCTAGTTCTTCCATCAAGCAACTCGCCATGTGCTTGTTCACGGAGTTAATTTGTACAACTGCAGTGCTGAATAACCTGCCAGAGGGGCTTTTCGTTGAACTGAGATTGTAAACAGAGTTGCACAGAGTAGAAACTGTCTTCAATAAACAACAGTATTATTTTAAAGTACAGAAAGATCGGGCAATGTATTTCTTCAACTATATTAGTTTATTTGTAAGAGAGTATGTATGCTACAGGATCAGCCCTAATTAGTCTCACAGAGAAAGCCTTAAATCGTATAGGGACATTTTGCTGAGTGTCTAAATCGTGCAGTTCTTTCAGGCTGGAAAATAAAAGGATCTGCCACTCATCATCATGCTTGCTTGTTAGGATATCAATTCAGCTTTAATGCTGGCTGGCACCAAGAATTATAATTTATTTCTTGACATTTTAATCTTTTAGTCCCATTGTCAGTTATTATATGCACTTAAAAGTCAAGAGAGCACTTGAACAGGCACTCACTGGTAAGGAAGGACCAGAAAAAGTATTCCCTTTGAGGTTTTAAATAGATTCTTAGAAATCAGTGCCAGCATCTTAGTTCCCTGTAATCCTGTATTTTCATGTACAAACCCTTATTTGACAATGACCACTTTTTAAAATGAAATGGGATGTCTTCATCCTTGTTGTCTTGTCAACTCAACTATTTAAAAGTTGTTACGTTTTACTATAACGAAATTCTATTATTCATTTTTCCACTCGATGTCATTTTTAAATTTCCTGACTCATAAGTGTACATATGGCAGGAACTGGTTAAGCCGTTTACTCACATATCTATTCTTTTATTTTTATGAAGCCACTGCCAAAAAATATGGTGTCTCGTCTTTGTGAATCGAAAAAGGTTTGTGCTGCGGCTGATATGCAGCTCCAGGTACGTACGTGCTTCCGTTCTCAAGTTGTCCCGAGTTATTATCCCAGTGAATGTATAACTTTACATCCTTGCCAGTGCTACACATTTATTATAATAATTATGCTTCCAAAACATCTTTCATCTGAGTTCAAAGAACTTAACCAAAATTGACTCATTCAGTCCTCACAGTGTCCTTATGAAGTCAATGTTAAATAAGGTTATTTCCCATTTTCCGATGGGGAAATCAGAGCTCGGGAAAGCTACGTGACTCTTAAGTCACACGTTTTCAGCAAACAGATGAGGGCTCCAGCCCAATCAAATACGTGTTTATTCCTTTTATATAAAATATTTTTAAGATTTGCATTTTTACACAAATGAAAGTGTAAACACACGAAGTGTAAACAGTAATGGTTGGCAGTTTTAGATAATATTCAAAACCAGTTTCCCAGGTTTCTGGTTAAAACCTAGAAAACTCTCATGAAACATCTGGATGCCAGGTTTGCATGATACCAGATATTACGATATTTGTAATTACTGAACTTGTTTATGAAACTCTTCTTCTTCATTGGATCTTGAAAGTTATGTAAAAAACACAGCCTAAACACCCATCTTTCATCAAGGTAATATTCATTTTATAATGATCCACTTACCTATTTAAGAGTGTAATCACTATTTAATTGCTTTGTAGTTGTGTGTAAAATTCAGTCCCTAGAAGTAATGAATAATCTCTGTTTTTGTTGTCTCTTAAAATATATATTTTAGGGGAACCAGCAGTTAGCGTAATGGCTATGTCGCTGGACTCCCACGTAGTCGACCGCGGTTCGTGTCCCGGACCCGGTGGCTTAAAACTCACGCCGGGTGTGTGTGCGTGCGTGCCCAAGATCCCGAGAGGACAATGGAGGAGAAGGGATTGTGGCGTGACCATCCCCCCGGGGGGTGATTTCTCGCTTTTTGTCTCTATGTCTCTCTCTGTCTGTCTGGCGAGCGCACACGCCCTACAGTGAAAATCTCTCCAAAAAAAAAAAAATACATATTTTAGTGTGGAAAATCCATAGTATACACAAAACCATGAATTTACAGTTGATTTACATTATTCAGCATTCAGTATCTGTTCTTCTCAATATAATTTGAAAAGGGTTTCTGAATTATTTCTAAACATTAACATCACTTGATGGAAATCTTACGATTTACTGTTATCGTTAGTAGAAAGACTGCATTTTTAAAAATCTGTGTTGTGACTTTTTTTTTTTTTTAGAGGTTTTCGCTATAGGGCGCGGGCGCTCGCCCAACAGACAGAGAGAGACAGAAAGCGAGAAATCACCCCCCATGGGGGATGGCCACGCCACTATCCCTTCTCCTCCATTCTCTTGGGATCTTGGGCACGCATGCACATGCGCCCGGCGTGAGTTTTAAGCTACTGGGTCCGAGATGCGAACCGCGGTCAACTACATGGGAGTCCAGTGACATAGCCTTTACACCAACTGCTGGTCCCAGTTGTAGCCTTCTTATGAAGTTGTTCCAATGATTTTCTTTTAAAATGGAAAAGGAATCTTTCCCTCTTCCCAGCCTCTAAAAAGATTAAGAAAGAAGAGATAGAGAGTCCTGCCAGAGGAGCGTGGGTGCCCAGCTTTCCTATCGCACTGTACAGTGGGAATGAGCAAGGGTAGAAAGGAAAGGAGTTGTTTCAGCTTTCTAAGGGGGTAGCAACAGTGTTTTAAAAATTGTGACTTTTTTTTAAAAAAGTTCATCATCTTAAAATGGAATACTGATTTTTCTCTGGCTCTAAGTTTCTTGGTCCTGGGAATACACACATGACCAAGTGTGTATATTCTCTGAGTACAGAAGTAAGCTCATCATTCTTGAATTGTTTGGTTTATCAGCAAATAAGCATGAAATAAATGCACATTTAACTTAATTTTCTCTTTTTGTAATTTAAAAAATTATCCAGTGTCTATATTATTTGTAAAAGGCATAATCGAAGAAATAAAACTCTTGTATTCTCATTTGTTTATTCATTGAGGGAAAAACACCTCAGTTAAGGTTAGAATGTAAGCATTTCAATTCCTAATAATTCGTTAGAATCTAGATAAGATAAGACGTGGAGGAGTACTTTTGGCTTCTCTGATTAACTTTATGCATTGTTACTCAGTTCGGAATACAGATGTGCAAGAGCTGTACTTAGCTATATGTTTAGATTACCAGTTAGAGGAAAGCAATGTTTATATTTAGGAAGTGTCTGTAGTTTTCCATGAGAGACTTAAACTTAACTTTATAATTTAGAACCATAATTCTATATCTAGATGAAGCCAGAAGCTAGAGGTCATTTAAATTTTTTCTCTTATCCAAACTAATCTTCACTTCTTTCAAGTTAACAGCTGCACATTCTCTGCAAATTCCATTTCTGAGTCAGAAAGATGCATATCAGAAGCATAATTGCGTGTCAGAATTTTCCCTTTAAAATAAAGCATTTTCTACTTTCTTGAAATGGGTGGACTCCGAACAGTATTAATGTTCAAGTCAAATGTTTCAGCGAAAAGCAGGAATCCTAAATCCTTTATCATAAGGGTTTTCTATGCAAAATGTAGCTTCCATTGCATTTTATTATTTATTTATTTATAATAGGTTTTTTGCCTTAGTGCATGTGTGTGCTCACTGGAGAGAGACAGACAGTGAGGAAAGAGAAATCACCCCCCTCCCCGAGGAGGGAGGGCCACACCAGGGATCTTGGGCATGCAAACATGTGATTTTCAAGCCACCAGGTCCAGCACTCGCACTGCTGTCGGTCATGAGTGAGTCCAGCAGCTTAACTGCTATGCTGTCTACTGGCCCTGCTCTTATTACTTTGTAAATAGCAGATCTCAGTTCAGACTCTTTCATGCTTTATTCTCCTGTTATGTTTCAATGGCCTGGGTGTCTTCTATTCAGGGGTGAGTGATCCTTCTTCCCTGACCACTTCATTGAGCCCAGGTTGCCCCCAGACAGCACCTGCTTCCTTTGTACCTCCGGACACCAGGTGTGAGGTCCAGCGTGGCCCTAGCTCAAACCCTCCAACAGCTGCTTAAGAATCATGTAACATCTGCACTCTCTGGGTGCTAGATCACTATCTCTATCTCTGTCTTCACCCTACCTATTTAATATTCTTTCACTTCTCATCATAAAACTAGTATTCAGACCATTTTGTTTCTCTCATTTAAGATGTATCAGGATTCCAGGAAAAAAACCGAATGGGAATGGTTAGATCTGGGTTGGGGAGGGACGTGTCACTTATAACTGTTTTTTCATATTTCTAACTATTTATTGGCAATATTCCAGTTTTGTGGTCAGAAATTTAATTTGCTACATTGTACATAAAGACGACCTTATGGATAAATTTGCTAATGTCCTTAATCATGAAATGATGTAGAGTATTCCTTTTCATTTTTAACATGGTCTTACATGTGGTCCAAATTACGTCTCACACCATACACGTTTATATTCGTAAGTTATTTCTCCTGCGACTTATAATTATCCGGGTGCACTTATAACACCTTCAATCTGGGGATGGAGTACCCAAACTAAATAGATGTTTTCATCTCTCTAGGTCTTTTACGCTACTCTGGATCAAATCTACCATGGGAAGCATCCCCTGAAGATGTCAACCACAGACATTCTCAAGGAAACACAAGAGAAATTTTATGGCTTACCATATGTTCCAAATACTGTGAGTCCAGGGTTTTGATCCTGTTATGTGCTATTGAACGGTTCTACTAGTGTTTTGTCATTTGCAATCACTTTCTCCCTTGGAGAACTTGATGCCTATGTCTGTGTTGAAGTTTCATGTGGTGCAAGTGCTAGAAAGTTCCTGACTCATTTAATGTCTCTGACCACTCACTTAGTGCCTTTATCGTCTTCCCTTCAGCAGTGTTTGTATAGATTGTGAGGCAAGAGGGGGTTAAAAGTCCATTGTAGTTAGTCTCATCTTCTTTTTAGTTACTTTTCTATAATGATAAAAATAGCAATATAAGATAAATGTGATTGTTGATCCCTAGTCATTTTTATTTCAGAGAGAATTATTGGGTCAGC